>NC_064922.1:531625355-531942855 GCF_023897955.1 Schistocerca gregaria
TTTTTATTTTAGCTGAAGGAAAAATCATCATCACGATTTTATTAAGTCGTTTTCTTTTCTGATCGGTACAAATTTTGCAACAGATTTTAAACTAACTGTTCGACAACATAGAGACTTCAACCTTTCAACATACCTCAGAACTGGATGACAAACCGATATTAACTCGTTTTTTCTTGTCTGGTGATTGGCGGAGAGCGCTTTCTGTACCACTGCCAATTTCCCTTTTCCCTGTTCCTGTCGCAGCTGGTACGCGGCAAGAACGGCTGTGATGCCTGCGTGTGAGGTCGAATCTCGCTAATTTTTCCCTTCACGGTGTTCTCGCGAGATTTACGTAGAATAAAGCAATGAAGCAATATATTGTGTGACTCAAATTAAAATTAAACAATGTCGGAACAGGCCTCGTAAGACCCAGCGGGATGGACCGGCCGCCGTGTCATCCTCAGCCCATACGAGTCACTGATGCTGATATGGAGGGGCATGTAGTCAGCACACCGCTCTCCCGGCCGTATGTCAGTTACGAGACCGGAGCGGCCACTTCTGAATCAAGTAGCTCCTTAGTTTGCCTCACAAGGGCTGAGTGCATCCCGCTTGCCAACAGCGCTCGGCAGACGGGATGGTCACCCATTCATGTGCTAGCCCAGTCCGACAGCGCATAACTCTGGTGATCTTTCGGGAACCAATGTTACCACTGCGGCAAGGCCGTTGGCTATTGTGTGACTCAGGTGAAGAGAAACTGAAATAAACGTATAATTTATCTCATGTCCGGCTATTCCCTACGGAGTTTCGAGTCCTCCCTCGGGCATGGGTGTATGTGTTTGTCCTTAGGATAATTAAGGTTAAGTAGTGTGCAAACTTTGGGACTGATGACCTTAGCAGTTAAGTCCCATAAGATTTCACACACATCTGAACATTTTTTATCTCATATGTCTGTTGAGGAACGTACCCGTGGTCTAAGGTGCCGGCACGGTAGCTCAGCGTGTTCGGTCAGAGGGTTACGCGCACTCTGTAATAAAAAAAAACTGAGTCAATCGATCAACAACGAACATAAATGGATGTCTTAGGACGTCCGCCCCGAACAGATGCAACGAACACATGCGAACAAAATGAAATTAAAAAAAAAGGGGTAGCGTCTTGGATTCATAATCAAAACGTCTTCGGTCCCGGGTTCGATCCCCGCCACTGCCTAAATTTTGATAAATAATCAGCATTGGCGGCCGAAGACTTCGGGCATAGGAAGTCAGCCTCATTCTGCCAACGGCCTTGTCAGAGAGGGCGGAGGAGCGGATAGAGGTTCAGGGCACTCTCTTGTCCTAGGGGTGGGAAATTGTCCCTAAAGGCGGAAGAATCAGCAATGATCAACGACATGAGGTTGCAGAAGGCAATGGAAACCACTGCATTAAAGACACGTAACGTGTTTCCACAGGACATGTGGCCTGTAGTTGAAGAAGTGTCATGATGATCTCTCCATTGGCAAAAGATTCCGGAATAGTCCCCCATTCGGATCTCCGGGAGGGGACTGCCAAGGGGGAGGTTACCATGAGAAAAGGATTGAATAATCAACGAAAGGATAACGTTCTACGAGTCGGGGCGTGGAATGTCAGAAGCTTGAACGTGGTAGGGAAACTAGAAAATCTGAAAAGGGAAATGCAAAGGCTCAATCTAGATATAGTAGGGGTCAGTGAAGTGAAGTGGAAGGAAGACTTCCACGGTACTAGAGGGAACTGTAGAGGGCAAAAACTGTAGAGGAAAACAGAGATTAGGATACGTCAAGCAAATAATTGAGGACGTAGGTTGCAAGTGCTACTCTGAGATGAAGAGGTTAGCACAGGAAAGGGATTCGTGGCGGGCCGCATCAAACCAGTCAGTAGACTGATGTTAAAAAAATGTCTGTTGAAATCTCATCAAAATATTGGGAATCGACTGAAAAATTTCACGCACACAAGCTTAAAAAGCAGAAAATAATTGTAATTAAAATCAGTTTTTAATATACCACTTTTTAAAACCGGACTAAAAAGTATAAAACAGTTTTTCCTAGTCCAATGCACATTCCTAATTCTGAAAACTTACGACTGAATTTTTAATATCTATGACGATACATGTAAGATTTAAAATGAAAAACGTGGGATCTATGCAGAATATATTTGATGCATGAATTTTTCGCCTTCTTGCTATTATTTACTGAATGCGCCCCACGTTTCTCGTTTTAGGTATTACAAGTATTTTCATAGCTTTAAAAAATTCACAATCACACATCGGGACTATACTTATGGGGTTCGGTGTCTTATTGGACTAGGAGAATTTAATCCAATTTAGAAACTAGACATATTAAAAATTCGTTTTATTTGAATATTTTCTTAAAATCCAAAGTTAGTTTGGAATTAATTCACAGCAATAAATGCACGTTATGCTGGTTACCGTTTCACAATCTGTAAGGCTTCTGGCTTATATTTGGTATTCGAGAAAAGTGATGTAAGCTGTATTTTCATTCGATATGCCATACTTCACATGTGTATAGTGATCATTTTTCAAAGAGTAGTTTTCGGTGGTCAGTATGTTATGCCACATAGGTTCCGACGACAAGCACTGTGATCTTTGTTTGCTAGTAGCATTGTCGTTACGTGAAGCATCCGTAGCTAAGCTGGCGAGAGAGGCGGCTATTGCGAGTGCTACTGAGCGGACTGAAATAGCTTGCAGAGCACGGAGATGACGATACAGAGAGGGATGCATTGTGAACTATGATTTTGTGAAGATTAATTGGAAAAGTGAAGATTATGAGGTAAAGCTATTGCTGCAATGCTTGCTTTTATTATTGGTTTCAGTTAGTTCTTTGTTGAGACGAGAGTAAGAAAAGTTGTCAGTTCACATGGCTTGCACTTTGAGGTTACAGATTTTACCACTTCATTATCGTTTTCAGAAATTAATCATGGCAGAGAAATATTTATTGCAGAGGATAAATTTTAGTAATTTTTTTGTAATACTCAGACAATGAGTTTCAGTTTTTGATATACAGATTTTATATTCAGAACACTGTCGTTCAAACCAGCTACGATTGGCGCTACGGAAATGCTGAACCGAGGGAACCACGTCTGAGGAAAGTACAAAGCTAGTACCGAGGCACAGCATGGCCCAGCATCCCTTGAATAGCCAATCAGGAGGCAAGGTAGAGGCCATGTGGCTGAATGTGTCCTTTGTGTGCGGAGACGCTTCTGATTGACGCCCTCTTGTGTAAGGCTCAGGACATTTGTCGCTGTTTCTCTTGTATTCCAATTTTAGTTTGTCTCTTTATCTCTTTAAAGTACACCTGCACCTTTCTCTACTACTCAGCCCTTGCTAAAATCGTTCAGCTTTCAGGCACCCTCCCTTGTCGCCCATGAGACTAGCTTATGGTATTACTACATCCTTCCTCAACGGCCTTTCGCAAACGTAAATTGCCATAAACGCAGTCATTATTATGTGTGTTTTTATGACATTTAATAACCTCTGACAGCCTTCTGTCCCATTCCTCCCAAATCCCACATGGACGTCCTATTCATTACTGAATATTGGGGAAGTGTTCAGATTTTTCTTTAGTCTTCTTGCTGTTACCAAACACAACATTAGAGTTTCTTCTTGAGTACCTTTTCCATAAGGTTGTGAGACTATAATACAGATGTGCCACCCAAAATTATTTATCAATTTTGTTTACAGCAAATACTAAGTGATTATCATTCCTATAAACCTAAAATGTCATTTTAAACTGAAAATGAAATGTTTTTGTAACCTATGTAAATTATTTCTGTAATATGATGTACTTTTACAGGGTTAATGCCGTTAAGGGAGTTTGGGGAAACGTATATTGTTTGTTGAAATGGTTCAAATGGCTCTGAGCACTATGCGACTTAACTTCTGGGGTCATCAGTCGCCTAGATCTTAGAACTAATTAAACCTAACTAACATAAGGACATCACACACAACCATGCCCGAGGCAGGATTCAAACCTGCGACCGTAGCGGTCGCGCGGTTCAAGACTGAAGCGCCTAGAACCGCTCGGCCATTCCAGCCGGCGTATTGTTTGTTAGTGAGCGAAGTGAGGAATGCAGCCCTATCTCAGGACGTGAACCGAGGCCCATGAAAAAGATAGGCTCTAGCGCTTACGCCACAGAACGAGACACTGCAGATCTTACGAATTCCAGCAGCCATCTCCGGTGGGGAGCGAGTAACTGTTACAGGCGAGTTTAACATGTCTTAACTGTGCGGATAAATGCACGCGAGGTCTCGGCAGCACACAACAAAGTTAAGACTTTTAGCGGCTACATTTTCATTGACATATTAATTTTCCGTGCCACCTCCACGGAGCCGAGCTTTCGCGAAGTATGGCGGACAAGGCGACTGGTGTGACGTCATAAGTTCGTTGTGGGGCTCATATTTCTCGTGCGCCCCAACTCAAGTAATATGACGACATAGCGAACGTTCAGCAGAAGAACTGCAGTATCAGACACGAGAGTGAGTGGACGAGCGAGTTGTGTGTACAGTAGTAAATCAGCCCTACGTAAGCTACATTTGTGAACTGTGTGGCAGAAGGGGATGACAAATGTGGGCAGATGCACAAGTCTTCAGGAACATCAAAGTCCTGCCTCTATAACTGGTCATTACTAACTGAAGTGTGTGCACACTATACAGGAGTAACAGGGCCATTGTTGAGGGCAGAATATCAACATCAACGACGAACTGTAACATTTATTTCCGTTTAGGTTTTGAAACATTGTGAGTTAACTTTATTTCAATAGTAAATGTTGTACATACAACTTCAGTTTTCCAGTCTGTCTCATTGGCACACACATAGGTTCCAAATCGATTGCTGTTATTAAATATCCGAGTGCCGTTGCTTACAGCTAAATCACCATAATTAAGGAAAAGTAATAATGCCATTTTGTCTCCTTGTTGATCTGAAAGCATAAATGAAAGTGATTATTAAAGATGTCTCGGGAAATTAACTGTTCTGCCATTCAATAATAATAATAATAATAATAATAATAATCAGCGGCAAAATTCATTCTTTAAAACTAAAATGAGTAAAAAAATAAAGTCTATTTAAACACCATATTACTGGCAAATCAACATTTACCTCAAACAACTAATTTTTGCGCAATTCATTTTATGTCAATTGTCAAAGTATATTGTCTGTGGCATTGCGAATGTGGAAGTTCAATAATTGTTAACTCATCTGAGTAGTTTTCAATTAGTTACAGTATTACATTGTGTTTCGCTTACAAATTCCAGAAACTTTGTGCAAGTAAGTAAACTTACTCTGAGGTTACACAGAGACTATGTATTAATTTTGTCAATGACTCAAAGCGATTGGTAAGACTTTTTCATTTTTATTTTTTACTGTGTTGTGTTGTCAAAAACGTGTGTACGAAAGTACTATCGTCACAAGTGCACTTACACAGATGCATGATCATTGCTGTCCTCATTATCGTTTAGGTACTGAACGGATATTGCCCAACTGTGCTGGCGACTGTGTTAATTACCTCTAAATTATTTCGTTTGAGTTTGTTGTGGATTAATCGAGTAACGTAGTAGCCCTATTTGTTTTGTACTTTAGTGTGTGATTGGATTGTTTTATACTCATTATTCGAAATTCGAATGAGCAGAGAATAGAAGGGGAATAAGTTGTTCGTTAGGATGATTTGTTACACAGTTCTCTCCTCTAACAGTTATGTTTTCTTTCGGAACGATTTCCTTGTCAAAATTTATTGTTTCTATTAGCAGCACACGATCACGGTCAAAATTTCACGTTAATCGGTTAGTAAGGGGGGAAGGTAATAGTTAAAAGTATCTCCTCAATTACTCACTGTATTCTTATGTCTATTAATCCGGTCAGAGACTTACAACAATGACCTGTCAAACTGATTGGTGATACTTTTCGTTCTCTCCTCTCTTCTGATGATAACGCTTTGTGGAAATACAGGTGAAATAACCTTCCAGTTACTGGACTGTTCACAGTAACTCATGCAAAGCAAACTGACCCCATGGTTAAGACACTGGACGGACGTTTCTGGGGTGCGAATTCAGATCCCCACTCAGTCTTCTACGTGGTAGTGGTACACAATACACCCTCTGCTACATCTGGCGAAGTATTGGTGACTAGGATGGCGAAAGGGGAAAGTTTACGCTACGGTGTTTTATTGTATGTAATTAATAATATATTTAACATATGAGGGAATCCAGCAGCAGTGGTATTTTCATATGTCGCGCTAATATGTAGGCCCTCCAACAACACCGTGCGAATAATTTTGTAATAAGTTTCTTAGTTATAAGGAATATAAAAGTGAGTTCTGTGCCTGGGGATTTATGCTCGTGGTTTTAAAGCCTGAGACGTTGCAGAGAAGGCTTGCTGTGAGTGCTGTGTCGCTGATGTTACCTGTGCTCGAGGAGGAACTGGAGGCATCGTCGGCTGGTGCGGAGTCTCGGAAGAGTCTACTGCAGTGAGTCGGCGAGCAGTCTGTGCAGTGCACCCATGGAGGTGCAACCTCTGACCAAAGAGGCCACCATCGCGCTACACGCGAGTGCACGCCGTCAATCTGCTCCTTTTTTTCGCTGATGTGTACGGATTACGGCGCCTTTGTGGATCTACACATGTCACTTCATCTACATTTACATACGAAGGTTATTGGGAAAGTAAGGAACGATCGGTCACGAAATGGAAACCACAGTGAAAATCCGATGACGTTTTGCACAGGTGCGTTGGGCAGTGTCTCTAGTACGCCCATCGATCGCGTTACGTCGTTCGTTTTAGTTCTGCACACACAGGGAGCACATAAGGATACCTAGAACAATAGTATCTCCCACCACGTACGAGGGCCTGGTGATAAATTTCGCCTGAAGCTATGCAGCATAACATTACGTAACTGTCTTGCGTTTTCTTCTTCAAGACAATTCTCAGCCGCATTCTGCAGGGGCAATGGAGATACTCCTCCATCGTTTTCAGTTGTAAATGTGTGATTACCTACAATACACCCCGTAATTGTCTCCCTCTGAGTTTCATCTGTGCTCACATGAACAGCTGGCTATGAAGACAATATTTTGGCACAGACAACGAGCTGTGCGCCAGCGTAGAGAATTGGTGGAAAGCACTGGCGGCTGCCTTCTACAACGAGGGTGTTGCAAAGTTGGTACAACGCTACGACAAACGTCTACGTCGGATCGACGAGTGTGGAGATAAGTAGCTGGAAGTTGTAGCTAACTGTTGGGAATAAAACGGTTTTCATTTTCATTGTGGTGTTCATTTCGCGACCCATCGTTCCTTACTTTCCGAATAGCCCTCCTACATACTCCACAGGCCACCTACGGAATATGGTGGAGGGCACCCCGTACCACTACTAGTCATTCCATTTCCCATTCCACTCGCAAATGGAGCGAGGGAAAACCAACTGCCCGTACGCCTCCGTATTAACCCTAATTTCACGTTTCTTAATTTCGTCGCCCTTAAGCGAAATTTCTTAGCAGCAGTAGAATCGTTTTGTACTCAGCATCAAACGCTGGTTTACTAAATTTTCTCATTTTTTTCCCTCCAAGGATTCTCATATGAGTTCCCGAAGCATCTCTGCAGCACTTGTGTGTTGTTCGAAACTACCGGTAACAAATCTACCAGTCTCGTTGTTTTCCTTCAATCTGGATCCCTAACACCCGGGCAGTGCTCAATAATAGGTCACCATGTGCGGTCTCCCTTTACAGATGAATCACGCTGTCCCAAAATTCTCCCAGTAAACCAATGTCGGCCATTCTCCTCCCTCCCATACCACAATTCTCACATGGTCATCGCATTTCATAACGCATATTCATGGAAAAATCTTGTTCATCAATTCTGTGGACAATACTGTTGGCGAAACACTACCGGTGTTCCATGGCCCTGGGACTAAATAGCTGATAGGTGAATTTTGTGTGGTAAGAGATGCAGGCCATCAATAACAGTGTGTGTCAGTGTCTCCCAGTTGATTCCCACCTGTTATGCAGCTCGTCTGATCGACTTCCTGAGGTTGGTTGAAACACAGCACATATCTTCTCGAAGTTTTCAGGCGTTTTCACACTATTTGGACGACCGACATTGTCAACAGTGTCATGACGAACATTACCCGTCCTCTCAAGCTTGCGAATCATTTTATTGATTGTTAGCACAATTCGACCGGTTGTCTTCAGTTTGAACTCGGTCGCACACTTCCTTTGAGCTGCAGCTGGGCTGTTATTGCTCGCATCGTAGGCCTTCAAAGGCGCCGTACGCGCAGGCACGCTGAGCCGTGACATTTTCACATGCAAATGGCCGACAACAACAAGGCGAGTGTGCATTGGCATACTAATTCCCAACATGCTCCGCGGCCAACCGTGCCGTTTGAACATCCTAACGTTCAGTAGCTATGACAACTTTATTTCATATAAGTCAATAACTATCACCCAGTATGTTAGAGCTATGGTTGTCACCATTTAACTGTGTTGAAATTTAGTGCGATGGTTTCGAGAAGGGTTCAATGTACGTGAAGCCAACTGATGTATGTTAGTTCTGTATGTTTTTATAGTTGTGTGTAGAAGAGTGTTTTTTTTAAAAAAATTGAGGACAAACTTATAAATGTCAAGGAGAAAGATTTACTTTCCTTATTGGTAAATGAGATGAAATGCAAATAGCTATTAAACTGTGCTATGATCGATGACTGTGAAGTTGTTCTTACCACTAAGTGCAATATACGGATTGCGTATTTATCAATAAAAGATGAATTATGTCCAGTAAAATGACCAGCACTTTCCACTTCCCACGCTCACATCCCTACCGCCACTAGCTGCTAAAATACAGTCTGCAGCTTCGTGAGAAAGAGAACAGGAATCTGAACTCGGTACCAAAAGCGTTTCGGAATTCGTGTAGCCCTTCTCGAAACATTTATTTTCCCAACACTTTTCTGGCACGATATATATATATATCAAACACCAATCGGCCAAGCTCACCTGTGAGCCTACCTTGGCTGGATCTGGAATCTAACAGCATGCAAAGAAATTTCCTTACATAAGATAATTCTCATTTATCATTCAGACTCAGTTACAGGGGGGAGGGTCATAAAGAGCAGTGGCGAAAAGAAGACCCAAGGGGTGGGAGAAATGCGTTCGGTAAGAACAAAGCTTCAGGATACTTCCTGGGTGTAATTTGTCTTGAAGATATATATCGATCATGTTCACACAAATTACTACACAGATCTCATTAATTATTATTGCTCTGCCTGCTGTATCGTTCCGTCGGCCAGTTAACCCTCTCTTTTTGTTAGTTTCTTTGTCTCCCTTTAATGCCATAACCATATACGCTCATATGCCATTTGTTGAAGGAGATGGAAATGTCATCAGGACACTGCTCTGTTGACACACCAGCAGCTTGAAACAAGAGTCAGCTGCTCATACACTAATCGTACGAGATACCTGTCTAACGTTTCTAACGTTATACGTTTTTTGGTGGAGACGAAGTTCGAATAATGCAGTTGTCGGAAATTTTTTTGAGAAGTGGATGCTTCTGTTAAAGAATATTATTTTCCTATAAAATCTGAACAGTTTTGAATAATTATTTCTGTATTATCTCTGTGTCATTCGAGTAACGTGAACTCTTGTTATTACTTCGCCGAACTAGTTTACCTCCATATTCTGTAGTACCGTGCGCTTAGATATTCTGACACTGAGAAGTTCCTCCCAGAAACAGCTCGAGCAGCCGTGAGTGTTTACAGTAAAAACAAGTGTAACATGAGGAAATTCATACTACTAATTTAGCCTTAATATGAAGCCTCTCCTATGTTCTGCATGTGAGATAGCCATCTGAAATAACTGTGTGAAACACAATAAGATTTATTTCGTTTGAAGCTTGCTTCTCTAGACGTTTCGGTAGCGTGTGTAATATAAACAACATCTGCACTCTGTTAATTATCACTCAAGAAGGTAATGCAGGAAAAATATTGGAGATGTTCACTGAAACTGAGACTTACTAAAATTTTGTTGCACAAGTGACACATGAATGCAGCTCACGCATATCCAGTGAGGCTACTACATTGCCGCGGCACGGTAGGCTGAAAGAACAGTTGCTGCAGAGATGAAACTGGTTTGAGCAACTGCAACAGGAACGGGTAAACGGCCAAGGTTGTATTTGATCAAGGACTGCGATAAAAAATGAACACAAGTTTTTCATGCATTCTAACCTGCTAACACACTGACGACGAAGCATTCCCACGAAACAGTCACCTACTTCTACACATTCTACTCGAGGGCATATGTTAAATTTTTTTACGTGTGTGTATGTGTGTGTGTGTGTGTGTGTGTGTGTGGAGAGTGAGTGAGTGAGTGAGTGAGTGAGTGGAGAGAGAGAGAGAGAGAGAGAGAGAGAGAGAGAGAGAGAGAGAACAATAGAAAGAAGAGCTAGAAGCTAGATGGAGAGCGAGGAAGAAAATCAGACCAATCAAACGAAACTGATAGGCTCGTGAAGGAAATATGTGTGAACATTGTATGCGTTACTGCGAAAGAAACAACTTAAATCGTAGTCACATAGTATGCAGCAACTTTAGCTATTTACATAATAAAGTTAGTCTGACATTCCATCGACATTAACTAGGTGAACGTGTAATTGATGGTACGAAATTACTAGAGAAAATATTAAAATTCACGTAAGGGGTCACGAGAGTACTTTCTTGGAGCAGGTCCGAGAACCACAAAACCCGAAACTACAACATTTGATGGAAATTCAAAGATTTATGTTCCCCGTCACGAGTTTAACTTTTCGTTCTAATATAATTTCAATATAACAATTTCAAAATTCAACGCCCCCTATTTTATACTCCTAATCCTTAACTAATAATGTCCAAGTGACATGTGGGGTTTGTGTTCTACCATTACGTGTCAGATCGTATACGCACTTGCTCATGAAAGGATCGCTGATATCTGAACCTAATTCCAAATAACAGTTCAAAACTGCTTCTAATTGACGGAAAGTTGTTTTACCAACAAGGTAGGAAACTCTTTCATCGAAGTGCAATTTTAGGGACGTTTCCGAAACCAACAACTAGCATACTTTTCTCGACCTTGGCTTATATGTCAGCACAAATGAGACTTCTCTTTCAGAAAAAGAAACATCAGTTTAGCGGTAACTGTTTGTTTTACCCCCTCCCCCCTCCCCTCCAACTGAGTCTGAAAAGTGAAAGAGAACTATCTTATGTAAGCAAATTTCTTTGCATGCAATTAGATTCCAGATCCAGCCAAGGTAGGCTCACGGGTGAGGTTAGCTGATTTATGTTTGATATACAGGGTGTCCCAGCTATCTTGTCCACCCAAAATATCTCTGGAACAGTAACGGCTATTGGAAAACGATTTTCACCGGTATCAATGTAGGGCTGGGGCCCATGAATGTACATATTTGGAAACATTCTAAAACGAAAGCATATGTGTTTTTTAACACAAACTTATGTTTTTTTTAATGGACCTCCTATATTTTTTCTTCAGCAATCCAAAGCATGACAAAGCGCATACACAATGGCGTTGATTGCATCGCAATATTCCCATTACATCCCGAGATATTGAGACGTGAAGTTGACGCTTGAAACACCCGACATGCGCTGCTAGCGCACGTCCTGATGCTCAGGCGTGAACCCCATGCTGCCCGTAATCGCGATGTGATTGACATGCGTAATCACACTTCCATACTTATCAAGAGGTCCGAAACGAATAATACGGTCTGCTGCCATCCTGCATTAACGTCGTACTTTCCAGCAGCTATTTATCCCATAGGCTAGGGGTGATGCGGTTCTGTAACATACCTGTGTACCGCAACCTTAGTCACAAAGTTAACTTCGCTTATCGTTAATCCGTTACTAAAAAGGTAATGCCGTTCAACGTTAAAACTTTAGTTTACTGTAGATCTAGCACAAGTGATAGTTAATCATTCACTCGTAATAGTAAAATTCATGTTGATGGTTTTAGTGAAACGAGCAAGTGGACTAAAAGTTTTACCGTTGTTTAGGTAAAAATGTTTTTATTTGGGAAGTTCAGGTAGGACACAGAAGATGAATGTAAACTTGTTTAACCAATTAGTTTTATTATCACATAATTATCAATGTTATGTTTATCTGATGTGTTAAATGACAAATTGTTGCAAACAATCACTGGGTAAAATGGCCATTTGTAGAAACTTCCACTGTGATACCAGCACTACATACTAAACATAGCGTTCACATCTCATGCTCAAAGTGATGCCCATTGGCTTGCATACATAGGGTCACTCTGCGGATGAAGGATGCCCTACTTCGTGCTACTGTTTCCTCTTTGATGGCTGTACAAGCATCAATAATGCGTTGCTTCATGTCCTCTGGTGTTGTTGGTTCATGTTGGTAAACAGCATCCTTCACTGCTCCCCAAAGAAAATAATCCAGCGGTGTAAAGTCCGGAGATCGGAGAGGCCACCTAACTGGGCCACTTCGTCCAATTCACCTACCAGGGAACTTACGGTTCAGAAGTCGTCGTGCTCGTAAGGCGTTAGGTGCAGGGCATCCGTCATGCTGATACCACATAACCATTCTCCGGTTCAGAGGTACGGTGTCCAAGAGAACCGGAAGATTGTGTCGTATAAACCTGGAGTATTGTCTGCCATTTTGGGTGCCATTTATAAAGAAAGATCCGATAATGGTATCTCCAATAATCCCACACAAAACATTAACTTTCCACGGACGTTGATGCTCTACCTGACGAAGCCATTTTGGATTGTCTGCATACCAATAATGGATATTCCCCATATTGACAATTCCTTTGTTGGAGAATGATGCCTCGTCGGTAAAGAGAACATCTGCAAAAAAATTTGGATTAGTCAGAAGTTTTTTCTGAGCCCACCGACAAAATGTTACTCTATTGCGGAAGTCATTTCCATGCAGATCCTGGTGTAAATGAACATCGTAAGGATGAAATTTATGACATTTAAGAATACGCTGTGCACTTGATTTCGACACACCAACTTCACGTTCAATTTGACGTGTGCTGATTCGAGGATTCACAGCTATGGTAGCGAGCACAGCAATTACAGCGCGTTCATCTGTGCGTGTTCTAGGACGATGTCGAGGTCTTGGATTTAAGCTTCCCGGTTCATGTAAACGAGATGTGAGACGACCAAACATCAGGCAAGAAGGCGATGGCTTGTCAGGGAATCGTCTTGTGTACAGTCGTTCTGCCTGAACAGCATTTCGTCCACCTACAACAGGTTACAGTACAGGTATGTAGAGTAGGGTAGAAAACAGACAAATCAGCTTAATAACCAAAATGTTCGCTAACAGTACTACCATCAAACAAGCAATCTCATAACGTATTTCCCGTCAACGTACATTCTCCATAGATCTTCATGTGTATACATTATACTGTACAGCATAAGTTCCACAACACAACGTTTATTCACAATGTGTACTACCTCTGTGCCGTCACTAGAGTACTCTGATGCACGACTACACTGGCAAGCGATGTACTGCACGCCAAAGCAACAACAAATGGAATGCTCGGAGGGTGGTAGAGTACAGGAGTTTGCATGGGTCGCAAATCATAAACAAGGCGAAGTGGTAACTGTGGCAGTAGTGGGAACTACGTTGGACACTTGACTAGGTTGAGCCAGGCCCTGCGCGACAGGAACAATGGGTCATATAACGCATTAGATAAACCTTATTTTGGGTGTGCAGGATAAATAAGACAACCTGACGAGTGTACACCGATCGGTACTGGTTCATATTGTGTACGTAGATACGTAAAACGTGCAAGAGGGAAACCATTATGTGCTTATGAGAGTTGATGGGAGCAGATCTTATTATTCGTTTCGGACCTCTTGATAAGTATGGAGGTGTGATTACATATGTCAATCAAATCGCGTTTACGGGCAGTATGGGGTTCACGCCTGAGCCTCAGGACGTGCGTTAGCAGCGCATGTCGGGTGTTTCAAGCGTCAACTTCGCGTCTCAATATCTCGGGATGTAATGGGAATATTGCGATGCAATCAACGCTATTGTGTATGTGCTTTGTCATGCTTTGGATTGCCGAAAAAAAAGGTCCATTTAAAAAAAACATAAGTTTGTGCTAAAAAGCACATATGCTTTCGTTTTAGAACGTTTCCAAATATGTACATTCATGGGCCCCAGCCCTACATTGATACCGGTGAAAATAGTTTTCCAATAGCCGTTATTGTTCCAGAGATATTTTGGGTGGACAAGATAGCTGGGATACCCTGCATATATCGTGCAGATAGATTTATCGCATTATAAAGCTGTTACAAAGAAATGATATTCACGATGTGTGTGTGTGTGTGTGTGTGTGTGTGTGTGTGTGTGTGAGGGTGGGAGGGAGAGACACTTTAACTGTTATAGAGCGCTTCCGATTCGTTTTCTGAGGCACTATAATTAGATATTTTGCACAGTTTGAAAGTTTCAGAACATGGTTATCACTAAATATGGGAATAGTCTTTGTTTTTTATAACTTATTTAAGTTACTAAAACGCTATCGTTTCAGCTACTGGTTGAAACAAGCACTGCATAAACATATTAAATAACAAATGACCAAAAAAACAGGACGACTAATGAATATAGTTCACAAATGTGAACTGGAGAAAAGATATGCGGGGTTCACTGTCAAGACAGATTGACACTTAATGTAAGATCACTGGAGAAAGTTCTGGGGCGGATATGGAATATTTGTAATGAGTCTCACATAATTAGACTATGATAGCAGTAATATTTCATAAGTAATTCAAGATATCGGTTGGATGTTATCGCGATATGATAGTTTATTTATGCGTGGAAATAGTGTCCTAGTTTTATACGACAATACGTCCTTTCAAGTTTAAATGTTTTAAAAGTTTAATTTCTGACAAAAGAGTGACAGATACATAGCTTACAAGAAAAGGAAAATGTTTTGCAGCTAAATTCAGTTATATGACTTATGTTTATCATTAGTTCCATAAAATAACATCGCTATTATCGTAGCCAGAGGTCGTAGCTGGAAAACAGTAAGATTGGTGGCGCCAGACCATGTGGTTTCTTCATTTAATGCAGAATGTCAGTTTTGCATGAAATAGTAGTGATGGACGGACTTCGTTAAAATTATAAGTTGCAGCCTCGTACAATTTTATTGGGAAACGATACCGTGCTTACGGGTGCGATCGTTGTGTCACCAAACCCACCAGTTCCAACTAATTTAACAAGGAGAAAAATACGTGACAGATTTTTGATTAGTGGAAAATTGTACGAAATATACCTCCACTACATAAAACGCAACGTATTTTAAGCATCTCATTATTATTTCATCATAAAGTTACGCCAACAAAATATTACAGGATCTTCTCATGCAGATGCTCGAATATGGAGAACAAGAATAAGTCTTACATCGTTTTCACACTTTGTAAAACATTAGTAACACGTAATTGCTGTAGATGGTAGGATGAGCACAAGAGTTAAACTTTCTGCAGAACAGTAAAGTCTTGACGTTGAATCATAATGAATTGCTACAAAATGTCGCTGGCCCAACTGATGTTATGGGCAAAATTATCCAAGACGGTGCTAACTGCCAGGTCGAGTATTGCCATTCCATCGGTCGATAAAGATCTACAGCATAGAAGTCTTGTGGCAGCTTCGCGACTAACGAGTGAACCCTCGAGATACAACGAGTTGATCTGGTTCCTTACCGTGCTGCAACCCACAAGACCGATGTGATCCGGGGGTAGCGAAATACCCCGAGCCTGCAAAACATTGTGCTATCACTAGATAACCAGGGCGCGCAGGACGCGCCTTGTTTGTGAGTTTTCTTATCTTTTGATTTATTTTTGTATCCACTTGAACAAAAATTTACGTGAAATTCAAGTCTAACCATATGAACGTGGTCTGCGAACGGTCCCTTGGCTCACAAAAAACACATTCTTCTACCCGGGTACACACTAATACCACGTCTGCCTTGTTGGTGTGGCTGCAGGCCATTAACCGTTGGCCGCGAAATACTATTGTATCGGCTACTTTCCACACGACATGTGCTGTCACATCCTAGATAAGTACAGACGCGAAATTTAAAACTGTATGCGATATTCTGGCTTTGCGTGTTTTTCATATGTTCTCGATTGATACGCGCAAACTATTCATCCAAAAAAGAGAAAATAGCCTTTTTTGTACGAAATTCAATGTAGTTCAACTTTGCACCATGTTACGTTTTCAAAGGAGGATACGATTTTCGAGCTGTAAAGGAAAAACGTACAAAATTGACTTTCAAACGCACATCCACCCTACACACTTCGAGTATGTTGTTCGTGGCTCTCCCTCCTGCCTCTGTACAAAAATTTCCGACTACACAAGCTGTTCCCGATATTCGACCTTTTCTTTTGTGTCTGTTCACTGGGCTATTATGCCACCAGCGTCGGCAGCTATTTCGTTAACATTATTAATTTAAACGTCCCCTCAAGGTAATGAAAGCAAAACGTTTACGCTGCAGCTAATTACGTTGAAAATTCGATCCAAGCTTAACCCTTACAAGCCCAGTAGTTTCGCAGCCAGAGAGCGTGACAAATACAATAATATAATTGTTTATTTTATGCTGTTAAAATTCACAAAACTGTTAGTTAAAAACATAAAACTGTTAGGTAAAATTTACACGGATGTGAGTTATGCAATTTTTAAGTCCTCGACTAAGCCGGTAACATAATAGGCTGGCCAGTGAAGACAAAAAAGTCGAGTGTGGGAAACAACTCGTGCGGCCGCAAAATTTTTGTGCAGTGGTAGGAGGCAGTGCCATGAACAACGTAATAAAAATTCCAACCGTTGGGGACTGAGCGTGGCAGTGGGTGTGTGTTTAAAGTCACCTTTGTACGTTTTCCTTGAATAGCTCATAAACTACGGACTCTAGCAAAAATATATCCCCGTATAAAATTTAGCAACATTAAATTTCCTAACAAAAAGATCCTATTCATTTTTTATGTATGACTGATAGTTTGCGCGTGGCTAGCGAGAGAATATGAAAATGTGGCGTGTGCTTTATGAAGGGTAGGTATGACAATGAGGGTTGTGTTAAACGATATCGGTAGGTTCAGCTGAATCATCCTATATACAAAAGAGATTCCAAAGACGAATAACGCTAGAGTCAACATATTCACACTGCAAACGCAAAAATAATCAATAGTAAATGATAAATTAAGAACCGACAGCGGTTCTGCCACTTCACTGTAGCAGCAGTATTTACCGTTGGTAATTATTACTATTAATGACCTAATTCTAAATGCAATGAGTGATGTAATCACAGTTAATTAATTTCTTTTCGCCAGGAGACCCTGGAAATAAGAAAAGTGATTTTGCATTACGTTAGTGTAGCTCAAAAACAATATTTTTCCGGATACTAATTCATTTTCAAAATTATACCTAACCTAGATGGCATAAAAGCATATAAAGATGTGTGCGGGACAATCAGAATCGATCGAAGCGCTACTGCGGTATGGCAATAGAGAAAAGACAAGTCCCGGACTCCACAGGCCTTGCAGAGATCAGCTGAAGTTAGCGGCCCTGGCGGAAAAGCTTCTCGTGCCATTAGCGAGCGAGGTGCAACCGCATTAACTCCTACCAGCTTGCTAGTAGAGAGTAATCTTTTTTCAGAGGTAATGAAGCCTTGGTGACGCAGAATGGCACTGAGTTAGTTGACAACCTCGTGCCGGAGGCTGCAATTCCGCGATTGTTTGGTAGCCCTTCGCGCTACCTTACTGTAAGTAATTAGAAGAGAAGGACACAGAATTTCGTTCTTCGAGAAGAGACTTCATTTTTTGACAGCCGTGTCTCGATCAAAGAGCGTCTTTTTCATATATGTATTGTGCTACTTATCTACTAGCTGAATACAAATATTTCTAAAACCGTCGAAGACATTTAAAGAATGGAACACTTGAGGGCAAGAGTCTGGTTTAGATACTTCTACACTTGTTATGCCTATATGTACTGCCAGTTCAAGTTTGCAGAATGCCCACTAACTTGCTTCAGAGGATGATATCCAAATTCTCTTGACCCTGTAGTCATTCATTTTCTTCCTCTGTAATTTCTGATCTGGATTAGCATCACCAGTGGGTGTTTTCGCTTCACTGTTTTTCTGCTTTTGGTGGGGGTTTCGTAGGCTTGAAAGCTCGCAGGTTGGATGGGTGAAGGAAATTAGCTGTTATAAAACTTTAGTACTATCGTCCGCAGGTATCAAGGCTGGCCTTAGCGTTTCCCCATCCCGGACTGCTGGAGGGAGTGGTACAGACATTCCCATTTTCAAGGAAACCTGATTTTTCTCGCAGAAACCCTTGAAGGGAAATAAAAGATCTCTAGACTTTTAATGAGATAGAAAAGAGTGGAAGATTAATAAAATTTTCTCGAGCTTCCAGCGGCGTCAGGTGGTTAAAATCCCACGAGCTTTCGACCGAGCTCTCCCCAGTCATTGTCAAGAGGTAAGACTGACTGCTGTGTCGCCGTGGCCGCGTCGTTATATAGCCGCACTGCTGGCTGTGACGTCACTGGTGCTTCTTTCCTCGCCATATATGGTAATGTTTTCATTCCGCGTACCAGGACACATGGGTATTGCGGGAAACGAAAGGGCGGATGTAGCAGCCAAGGAGACGTGTAGCGATCCTCAGTTGTTTCAGTGCACTATCCCACTGCATGCTATCACCTCGCTGTTCAGGAAGAGACTCATATGTCGATGGGAAGACGAGTGGCTAGAAGTCACTGATAATACCCTGCGTGTAGTAAAGCCCACTACACGGGCGTGGCGTACCTCCTTGCGGTCATGAAGACGGGATGAGGTCCTGCTCACTCGGCTTCGGGTAGGGCATATTTTCTCATGGATAGCGTCTTGTTCTGGCAAGAGGATCCTCCAATGTGTGTTTTGCTTGTGGTGCACAGATAAATGTGCGCCACATTTTACTAGAGTGTGTTTTGTTTTTGGACTAGAAGGTAGCGGTAGATTTGCCGGCAGATCTGCCCTCTGTTTTATGTGACGTTGAAACGAATGTAGTTAGAGTTTTAAAGCTTTGTGATGTGTCTAACCTGCTTCCAAAAATTTTAGGGATATGTTCTTAATGTGTTAACAGGGTGACTGGCTCAGCCACATCTTTTGTAAGCGGTCAGCCAGTCACAATTCCCTGTGCTTTATTTAGCTCTTGTGTGGTTTTGCTTGCCTTTTAATCCCACGAATAGCAACTTACACCCTTCTCCGTTGTATTAAGGCCTGCAAGATAGAGTGATTGTATGGGTCTACGAGAGTGAGCATGGAGTGAGTGAATGAGTGTCATTTTATAGGTTTTTTCTCACTAAGCGACAGCAATTTTAGTCTTTTTATCCACATTTGTTTCTTTTAATTATAATTTTAGATAATATTGTTTTTACACTGGTTGCTGGTGACGAGGAAAGTTAGTTATTAATATTTTATTAATGATCTCATTCATAAGCAGCCATATCAGAGTCATCACAGTCGCTCAAGAAAGTTATAATTAAGCTTTACTTGTTTAATCAGAATCGGACGATGACTCTCCTTGTCCGCAGTCTCGGTGATTCGAAGCGATCTGCAATCCTGTATGAATAAAATGTCTTGGTTTTCTTGCGTTGCGTAGTCAGTCGGGAAACCTCAGATCAACCGGAAAGTTTGCTTTGATAAAGATTAACTATCCCATAAAATAATGAAGCTCTTGGATCTAATAATTGCAGGTTCGTTTGCAATTGATCGGAAGTTCCGTTCTGGTTACCAAAGAAACAACACCTCTGTGCAAATTTCCAATTAGAGAATACATATATAATGAAATTTCTTACACACCTTTGATGTAAATGCTCAGTACATATTTTCTTGAGTAGCATACAATATATTTTCAATCTCTTTCTTCCAGTTATCTTGATAGCAAAATTACAATTATTCAATGCGGCTGTTCGGCACGGAGAAGATCCTAGAAGTGCCCTCAACACACCAGAGAGAATATCACAAAGAGTAATTATGCGTTCATGGAATAGTAATAGTACTGTACTACTTTGCGCATCGCTTCTGCGAGTATATAGACGGTGAAGTAGGAAACGTAATTCACCCATAGAATTGTGCAGGTGTAATTAGTAGAACATAAAGAGATATTACGTAATATGTGTAAGGGCCTAACACACACACACACACACACACACACACACACACACACACACACACACGCACACACACACACGCACACACGCACGCACACATGTACATTACAGTCACGTGTCGAGGGCAATGTTTTTCTCGTAGGCAGAAGATACGTACGTAAGTAGTGATGAACTCGGGTATATTTCCTGGTTGATTCGTACGCCGTCTTTCTGTGTTGTCCTTTTTTTTCGATAAGTTTTTGTTCTCGCTCTGCGCTTGGGCTCTTGCTACAGCTCTCGGCACTGCCCTACAGACAGGCAGCGCTGAAGTTCGTCTCTCCGGGCGGTAAAGAGGTAACAGCTGGGGACAGGAGTTGGTCGGGTAGGTCAGGCGCGATTCATTCATGCCAGACAGGGGCAGGCTGGCTGCGTCAGAGCCGGCGGGCGACGTCAAGCGCAGCGACTGCTGCTGCGGCTGGTGTGGCTGGCAGCGTGGTGGGAGCGCCGCGGCGGTGCCGGTGCCCTCGGCCGCTGGCCGGCAGTCTGCAGTCTGCAGATGGCGCGCGCCGGCAGCCCGTGGGAGCACGACGCACAGCTGTGGAGGAGCGCCCCGGCCAACGGCATGTCGCCGCTGCTCCGCGCCCTGGCCGCCGCCGCCGCCTTCGCAGCACTCGCAGCCCAGCTGGCCGGTGAGTCCCCTGCTGCGGCACAAGGCCTTCGGCCACTGGGGCGCTAACGACCGGGTGGTAATTGTCAGAGGTGCGGGAGAGCCGGAGGCGGCCAGGGAGAGACAAACAGTGGGCAGCGCACGAAGAATGAAAATAAAACTTATTTATTGTTTGTTGAGCTTTTCCTCATTACAGAGGCTTATCTCCAACATAATAACTTGCTTGGAAATTACAATACAAACAATAAACGTTCTTAAACTATATTTTCAAAATATTCCTCCAGGTGTTTCGATCTTGTGTGTCCTCTTCCTCTGCGCCCATTCTCCTCATTGTGTGCTGTACATTCTGGAGCCAGGTGGTCATAGGTCGTCTTCTTCTTCTCCCCTCCGGTTCCCACTGCAGTATCAATTTCGGTATTCTGGTTTTCTCCATTCGTCGTACATGCCCGTACCACTGTAATTTCTACCTATCCATTGCGTCATATATTCTTTCTTTTATTTCCATTCTCCTTATTATTTCTGTGTTCCTTATGTTTTCTTTCCTGCAGATTCTTGCCGATTTTCTCCAGAAGTCCATCTCTAGATCTTGTAATTTTTTAATGTGCTTCATGTTAATTGTCCAGGTCTCCGTTCCATACAGAACCACACACTCTAATATGGATTTGTATATTAATTTTTTAGTTCTGATCATTACATTCCTGCTCCGTAAGACTGAGTTAAGCATCCCAAAGACCCTCCGTCCGCTACTAATACTTTTATTGATTTTTGACTCTGATATTCCCTCGATTTTTAAAATGGGTCCCAAATAACAGAAAGTGTTTGTCTTTTTGATTTTCATTCCTTCAATGTATAGCTCATCTGAATCATTAGTCAAGTATTCTGTTTTTTGGAAATTAATCTTCAAACCCCAAGTGTTGTATGCTGCTGCTAGTTGGTTGCACATATAGTTAGCATCCTCCCCAACTTGTGCTACGACTACTTGATCATCAGCAAACAATAAATGATGTAGGTAAACTCCATCACTTACTTCTAATCCCATACTATTACATTTAAGAGACCATGTTCTAAGGCTAATATCTACATAGATTTTAAATAATGATGGTGACATGGGACAGCCCTGTAAAAGGCCTTTGCTTCTTCTAAACTTCTGTGAAAGTTTATTACCAACTTTCACTTGGCAAATGTTATCTTTATACATCTGTTGTATTATTTTAATCAAGGAAGGGTTTATGTTTGCCATATGTAGTGCTCTCCAAAGTAATTTTCTTGGAACAGTATCATACGCTTTTTCTAGACCTATGAAAATTTATCCTATATTTTTTTGATTTTTCCCTATGTTTCTCGAAAATCTGTCAATGTGAGAATATGGTCTACACATGACCTCCCAGCCGCGAATCCACATTGTTCTTCTTGGGTTCTAAAATTTTTTTCCAGTTTTTTTTAAATTACTTTCGCAAAAATTCTCATTATTGTGTTTGTAACACAAATTCCTGGATAGTTTGAACAAATTTTGCGACCCCCTTTCTTGAATATTGTATTAATGTAACCTAGCTTCATCTCATCTCACTGAAAATAAAAGTGAAGATCATTTAAGGGAGTAGACTAGGGTGCCTCTCGTTTTAGGAACCAATATTCTTATATTCTTTTTTTTTTTTTTTTTAACAGAATAACAAAGAAATTACAAATTTAGCTTCAGACCTTCATTGTACATCCTTAACATAATATTCTGTATTTTATAAATAAAAACTTGCACCCAGAAGGCACTGCACAACATCAACGAAAGCGTTCGTGGGAGCTCTGGACGCCTTAGTTTTCAAACTAGTATAACATTTCAGATACTGCATTGAAACTGATGACTTTGTTTAAGGTATAGGGATAGCCAGAAACTAACAATATATACAAACCTGTTGTCCATACAAGCGTTTTATGTAATTCTGCAGGCTTTCGTGACCGTTGTCACTGTAGTTAAAATCTTCTGGGTTATTAGGCCGCGTCATATTTCTACTAAAATGATCGATGTTTCGACCACTCTGACGGGATCTTCCTCAGGATCTTCTGTGTTCACTACTGCTAGAACACTCTAGCACTAGCGGATACCAGAAGATCCTGAGGAAGATCCCAGCAGAGTGGTCGAAACATCGATCATTTTAGTAGAAATATGACGCGGCCTAATAACTCAGAAGATTTTAACTGCAACATATAGAAATACCATATCAACATTTTTTCCTAACGACATCGATATTTATCGCCAGTATCTACGTTATCGATGTTACCATTAATCGCCATTAAACACTGATTATCGTAAGTAATATTTTTATTGCCTGTCTATGCTTAATTCACAGACACTCTAGTTCTCATCGGGGGATTTCTTGCCCATTCCAGCTACTACCAATCCTTGCAGTCCAACAGTTAATGCCTTACAACGGGCTTAATTTAACTTTGCATTCAGTACCACAAAAGAGCTCCAGATTTGAACATGACCGTATTTATACTGCATATTCATAGAAGCTTGTTCCTTCCGTGAATCATTACAGTCACTGCAAATGACAGGTACGAGGAGCAAAACGAACACGTTCGGTGACAGTGCTGTGTGAGAATGGTGGAAATCACCACGCCCTGCTCCCAACTATGAGGCAGAATGTGCGCTCGCCTTATCCCCTGAGTGCTTGGAACAAGAAAATACAGATCACTGTAAAAGTAACGTGGACTGGGCATAACGATCACACTGCTGTTTAATGGAAAAAGGGGTCTTATTGTCTGAAATGTTTATGATAAGTACAATATTTCACACACAGAAAACGTATCAGAAGTGTTTCACTCCCCAGACTTCTCTCGTGTAGGTATGAACAAATAATATCTAAAAAAATCATATTTTTATTCCGATAACGCTTATATCTCCTATAAATATCGATACAATATGCATCGAAATTTTTAAAAATTAGCTCGCCACTACTAAAGTGGCACTTATGGATATGTAGAAAACGGTTTTTAACAAAATTGTGGCACTGATATAAAAGTCAATTTTTTCTACAAAAATCGTTTTAAAAAGTGCACTAAAAATCGAATTTAAAAGAAGTCGCAAAATTCCTACGTACTTCAACAGAAAAAAACGCCGGCTCACATGTTTCCGAAGTTACAATGCAATTGCAAGTATATTTCTTGAATTATAGCTCCCGCCAACTTGAAAAATGTTGTTTTGAAAAAAAAAATGCATTGCAGCTTGTGTTTTTTAATAGTGATACTGCGCAAGACTTATTGTTAAATCGGCACCAACAATTGGCCCTTTTTCGCTGATATAGAAACACTCATTTTGACGAAATTATATCGATAAACTCGCTTCCTCTTACCAATGGAAGCGTTTTTGCACGAATGGGACTGCTTTTAGAACCTTTTTTATCCGTATAAATACGTTTATTCGTCACTTTCAAGTGCTCACGTTATATTTCGTATAAAAAAGAAGCGAAATGACAAGTTAAGCACGTGCATGCAGATTGTTTACGATAAGCAAATGTTCTTACCAAGAGAAATCTTGTTGACTATAGTATTTTACTTGATGCTAATTCCCTCTGTGATGCTGGCCGAAACAAACAGGACCCTTATTTCTTCGGGATCTATTGAAGTGTTACATTGGTTGCATTCGAGCGCTCGGATGCGCCAGACCTCCATGAAGTAAATCGTGGTTGTAAAATTTTGAAAAATTTATGGCACACTTTGTTTGAATGAATCTTAGTAAGAGACTCTCTGAGGAACATTTTAATGCAATAAAAATTAGGCTAAAAAATTCGATCCTATCTACCACCTAAATTGCGATGCGAGGCCATTTCAGCCTTTTTATCAGTTTATCATACGACTGCGTTCCCACGGTTACGTCAGCGATGTAAGGATTAGACCGTGATAAGCAGGAAACTAGTCCCCTTTCTCAAAGCAACCGTCCCTGGACGAGGTTGATACGAAAATCAGCGAGAACTTGCGCACAAGGGGAAGTTACGATTACTCTTTCCTCCTCTAATTGTTTCGTAGTTATACTATTGAAGGTCAGTGCCTAGCATCAATATCTTAAAAGAGTAGAAAATTAGTGTTCAACGTCCCGTCGATAGTTAACATCCTTCGAAGAACGCTTGACAATATCGACTTGGAAGACATCTCGGCGCTGTTAAGTACAAAAACATTTTGAAACTTCTCGAAGACTCGTCCTAGGATAATTATTAGCGTCATAAGAAACTTTTAATTGACCAAACGTTTCTTTTTATATTCTGTATCTCTATAACGTGAAGATAATGATTACGTTTTGTCTCAAAATTTGTAGAACAATACACCACCTCGTACTATTATATTTCAGCACAATAAAACACTTTTTTTAAGACGCTTGCTTGATTAGTGTTCCAGAATAGCAATCATGATATTGCTGGTTCGATTCCCGCAAAAAGCAATTTATTCTTTGCGTTAATTTGTATCCTGTATTTCTTATCAAAGTGAAATTTTAATTAAAATAGTAAATTATGATTTTAATGACAATAACAATTTATTCTTAGTTACTAATCACACGAAAATGTAGGTATTTATGAAAGTTTAAATTTACGATTAAAATGCTGAATGTGTAATTAAACAAAAGAAATTATGAATATAATGACACCATGTCTGATATTGTTCTTATATTTATTCGCAATCCCTAGTAATAACAAAGCATTTTATTCTCTATTTGATATTTCGCACCTTTGCACCAGATTTTAATTTATTAAGCATATTCGTTTTTTCATGGGATTAGTAATTAAATTAAATAAGTAATTTCCATTGAATTTAATTTCAGTTTGGTAATGAATGTAAATGACAAATGCAGGTAATACAGAAGGCTGCGTCTATCGAGAACTGAACCAGCAACTTCGGGATTTCATGAACTGACACAATGTACGCAGCTATAAAAGAGTGCTTAAAGCTTAGAGTTTTTTTAAAGTCTTAACAGCGTTCGCAAATCTTCGAAGTCGGCTCTTTGTGGCACTTTTGAGAAGTGCTTTAGAACACTGACGTTTGTATACTGAACATTTACTGCTGTAAGTAGGAAGGAAGTCAAAGAGATCAGAGAAATACACGATGTCCTTTTGTTAAACAAAGATGAAAATGACAGCCCCGCTTCTACAACTCTAGTTTATTATAAACTGCACAATCTTTAGATGGGCTAAACGGAAGCCGTCTTTCTTGATTCTTGAAGGAAAAACACACAAGTAACAAGTCGAAAGTCAACTATCGGGATCCTGGAGAACACAACCTTTTCTTGACTGGAAGTCTTCCTTTGCATACATTTCCTCCTTTCCTTTGCATCATGCAAGTGTTTTATCAGATGTGTTTAACGTATACGACTGTCATAATTGTGCCGTGCTATGTCATGTTTCTGTTGACGATTAAGGAGGAGAAAAAGAAAAAGGATAACCAGAGTTTAACGTCCCTTCGAAAGCGAGGTAATTAAAGACAGAGTAAAAGCTTGGATTGTAAAAGGATGGGGAAGAAAATCGGCCGTGCACTTTACAAGGGAACCAACCTGGCATTTGCCGGGAACGTTTTAGGAAAATAACGGAAAACGGAAATCAGGGTGGCCGGGCGCTGATTTGAACAGTATGGAGAACGAATGGAGTGTAAACATTTACCGACGTGCAAGTCACTCCTGGTGACCTCGACGTCTTACTTCTAACAGTGCCCGCATCTCGTGGTCGTGCGGTAGCGTTCTCGCTTCCCGCGCCCGGGTTTCCGGCGGGGTCAGGGATTTTCTCTGCCTCGTGATGGCTGGGTGTTGTGTGTTGTCCTTAGGTTAGTTAGGTTTAAGTAGTTCTGGGGGACTGATGACCATAGATGTTAAGTCCCATAGTGCTCAGAGCCATTTGAACCATTTGAACTTCTAACAGTGACACGAACCGAGTTGTCGTGGTGACCTCACCGCACTAGCCTGTGTACTTGACGGGGAAATCTGTAAGATGGCAAGTAAATACACAGTATACTTGAATGGCTCAATCGAGAATCGATGCCTCGCAAAGACTAGAGAGCAATGTTCGAAATAAGTGCAGCTATCAGATTTAGGAACTCCGTGTCTTCTCTGAATAGTTTCAGGCTGTGCCGGGATGATCTTGTGAACGTACTTGTGTTGTTTCCTCCCCAATGTTTGACCAGTCCAGCAGGTTTCCTTTGTATAAAGATCTCGTCATCAGTGAAATGCTCAATGATAATTTTCTTTTTGTTTTCCTTTTGCAGGTAGAGAGTGAAACTCAATTACCGTTTATTGTGAATGAGGTGGCAAATAAATGACTATATTTTGGTATAATTCAATTCATATCTTGGAATCGATGCGTGTCGCTCTTACATCAAACCGTAATCCTAAAACAAACAAATAAGTAGAATTAACAATGAGTAATCACCCTTATCCTAAATACTGAATGGAGCATACATACACAGCACCTATTTAAAAATTGAGAGTAAGTCGGAAATCAATGCGTCTGGGACAAATTCAAGCTTCAGTCTGGAACCGCGCGACCGCTACGGTCGCAGGTCCGAATCCTGCCTCGGGCATGGATGTGTGTGATGTCCTTAGGTTAGTTAGGTTTAAGTAGTTGTAAGTTCTAGGGGACTGATGACCTCAGATGTTAAGTCCCATAGTGCTCAGAGCCCTTTGAACGATTTTTGAACCACGAATCCTTATCCTGTATCCAATTTTCCACAAACACTTCGTTTTACTTTCAGCGAACATACGTGGCAAACTAAACTTTCGAGCCTGGACACAAAGGGGGAATGGACAAAGGGGGAATGTTTGTGTTTCGCTATACCGGTTAGCCATGGAAGTAGAACTCAGTGGCCAAACTAACGCCCTAGTACTATGTAATGTACTTTTGACCGTTACCGGAATACAAATGTCCGCTTCTACATAACGTTAAGGTTGACTATTTGTACCTGCGAAACCACGAACTACAGTACGGTAATAATATCACTCTGAATCTGTCCAACGGTCTTCAATGGAGGTAACTTTTTCGTGAGGCAATGTCGGTCAAAGGCAGGAGACCCTTTCAGTGCGACACTAAGGCATATCACAGCTCATGTTAATAACCGATTGTAATTTTTTTTCTCGTGAATGAGGACGGATCATAGTGTGTGTGTGTGTGTGTGTGTGTGTGTGTGTGTGTGTGTGTGTGTGTGTGTGTGTGTACCTGTGAGCACTGCATATGTTTTACTGTGGTTTTGTAGTTATAGATGAATATCAGAGTAAAATATAAAACTGAACGACAGGTGATGCCGGCGCTCAGCTTATTTTGGTTAGAAAAAATCAAACCAGTTGGTTAGATGTGTTTACACATCTCCCGAAGGAATAATCGCCAGTGTTTACAGTCGTCACCTTGGGCCGCACTCCGAGCGAACACAGTTAAAGTCGGTATACAATATAGCTTTTACACAAACTACTCCTCCTATGCTGTCGCAAAAAGCGGACTACGAATGTTGTTTGCAGTGCCGACGCGTAACTCCCAGACTTCTTCTCAAACAAAAGTGACGTAACGTCGTCGTCGTAACTCAAGCTGAAGAAGGATGATACAGTGGGCAAACAGGTCGTTGACACTGGTCTTGAAATGTACTGCATGACACAGAGAAATGCAGCGCAAGCAGCCGGTACACTTTGCAGTCTTCAGGACACGGTTAGAACTGTGACAGTTCGCTAATCCCATAGAAAATCAGAAGATTCACTGTGAAACAAATTCTCGAGTTCGATGAAGTAAGTGTCTACTTAAGTTTCTATAGTTGGTAACTTTCTGCTATTGATGAATATATCTGTTTCCTGTAACTAATCTACATTCTCATCTCTATGTAAATTTTCCGTTATTTACTTTCTTTAGTAACGAAGTGGAACTAATAGACCAAAAGAGCAAATCAAATACCTTAGAAAAATTATACATCATTTAAGAAATAGCGAAGAATCAGTCGTAATTGCAGATGAGTGTTTCGAAAGATGTTCCGATTGGAGACAAATTTGTATAGGAATGCATAGTGTAATGTGGATTTTAAGCCACTGGACGTCGCTGGAACCCCGAGAAAATTTTATCACGAGAAATTTGCAGTTAAGTCGTGTCTTTCGTCATAGCCACCACAAATTGGATTAATATTAACCTGGTGTGATGTCCAGAATTTCGTCAGAAGGACTGAATGTTAGTCATTTGGTAGTTGCATGTTATTTTGGGGAGTTGCTGTGAGGATTAATTGCTGACAGCCATAAGACTGGACTAGTATTCTGTGGAATACTGGATTAAACGACCAGACAATGACAGAAGTTATAGAACATTTAGTACTCAAAACCGGTTTCAAACGGTCGGGGTAAAGAAATTTACCACACTTTCTTTCATTAACTGGAGAATGTTCTGATTGGGCATTTGATTACCTGATTATCCTTGTCGTTCTTGGAGAGCGATTAGAGCAAATTGATAGTAATTTGGACAATTAGTAAGACTATGGTCAATTAAAGTCGCTAACATTTCACTGAAATGTACTATACTTTCCAATAGACTGAATAACAGCTTTAATTATGCTTTCGTTATGGCGATACTGAACCTTTGAGGAAGTTATTGCTAGTCTACGTATAATGCACTTCTAATCTTATTGCTATGACAACATGGCTGTTGCAACACTTTTAAGCAGTGTTCATGACAAGGACTCTCACGTGTATAGTGTCTATTGACACCAGTTTACGAAAAAGCCCCGTGTCGCAGACTCGTCATTCTAGTGGATGACATCAAAAATACATTCCACTTAGTGGTAAGTCATGTAGATATGAATCAGCCTATACGGGACACATTTTGTGTGGTGTGAGTATTCGCTTCATCTCCGTTACAAAGTATGACGCCTCCTTTCTTAATTGGTACGTAAACGTGATTCGAACTAAAACGTTTTGGTTAAGAAGAAAGTCTGACGCAAACTCTAACTGGAAAAGAGGTTTGAACGAGTAAAAAGAAATGCCATAAATTATCATCACGTACCCACACTTCAAAAGCATTTTCATGAAGAATTAAACGATATAATAGGAATTTTCTTCTCTTATTAAGAAGCATCTTTTTTCAACAAAGCAGTTCTGTTGTTATAGTTACAGTTCTCACCTGTAAATCGAAGATATCAAAATTTCCACAACGGTTTGTGTACTAGCTGTCCTACACAGTGGAATAATATATACCTTATAATATCTTATTTTTCTATCAGCGGATGCTACATATTGAATCCAGACATTTCAGAGTTTACGGAAATGTTTTCGCTAGAACGGCACTGACGATTTTAACGGCACATTCTGGGTCGTAAACAAGCATCCAGAAGCGTAGTCATTATCGTCACTTTTCGTTCCGATTTATTGAACGTGTTTTTTACCGGACTTGGCACATACAGTAAGGTTACCTGCTAACATTGTTTCGGACCTCCTCTGGCTGGCATAAAGCAATAACTCAACGTGGCATAGACTGAACACGTCGTTGGAAGCCCCCTGCAAAAATATTGAGCCATAATTGCGGAAGTATTATCGGTGCAGCATTTTGTGCACGAGCTGACCATCCGATTACGTGCCATAAATTTTCGACGGGATTTAAGTCGGGCGATCTGGGTGACCATGCCACCTGCATAGTCAAGTCATTCGCTCGAAATGTCCAGAATGTTCTTCAAATCGGCGACATGGCGCCTAGTTGACAACTTAGGTCCATGACTTCGTGGGGTTTGCGCCAAAGTCGAACCATATCATCAGCTCTTACCAACTGAAATAGGGACTCGCCTGAACACGCCGCGGTTCCCATGGCGTCTATGGTCCAGCCAATATGGTCACGAGCTCAGGAGATGCGCTACAGGCGATTAGTGCTGTTATCAAAGGCAGTCGCGTCGGTTGTCTGCTGCCAGGGCCCATTAAGTTTCACCGCTCAGTCGTGACGGATACGTTAGTCGTGTGGACCACATTGATTTTTGCGGTAATTTCACGCAGTGTTTATTGCCGTTGGTACTGACAACTCTACGCGAACGCTGCTGCTCTCAGTCGTTAAGTGAAGGCCGTCGGCCACTGCATTGTCCGTCCTGAGACATAATGCTTGAAATTTGGTATTCTCGACACACTCAGGACTGCAGATCTTGGATACGGAATCCCCTTACGATTCCCGAAATGGAATGTCCCATGCATCTAGCTCGAACTAATGTTCTGCTTTCAGAGTCTGTTAATTCCCATTGTGCCTCAATGATTACGTCGGAAACCGTTTCACATGAATCACCTGAGTAAAAATGGCTGCCCCGCCAAAGCACTGCCCTCTTATACCTGGTGTACGCGATACTACGGCCATCTGTATATGTGCACATTGCAATTCCATGACAGAACAAGTTTGGCGGACACAACGAAACTATAGCAAAGTGAAGAATCGTATTCCAGCTTTGCTTCTAGCCGTTAGGTAATTATGTTGAAGATGTATTCTCGTGCAATATTTTCCAGTGATTCCCCCAGAGTCGTCTTCATTGTGCTTGTCAGACACGGTGACCTATATTCCTGGTAACCTGGTACATCGAAGAACAGCTCCGTCTGGCGCCAACACAAAGCGGAGCGTATTTTACTACGGAGCTGACGCTGTTGCGTTGTTACGATTTGCACGTGGCACACACTGTTGTTAACGGACTGAGAACATTTATCGCAATGACAGGGAAAAAATCCGAGCTTCGGTAGCTAAGTATCCTATTAGTGAATTATTTGCGAGTTTTGAGATTCTTGAATATACACCGTCCAGTAACGTTAATGTGAACACCTTTCAAGAGCCTGAATAACCTGGATTTTCAGCGTGGACTGGTGGGAGACGTGCGAGAACAGACTCAGCGAGATTGTAGAAGATACCGACAGAGGTGTGGAACCATTCTGACTCCAACTACGGGACCAGCTGCGTTAGATTTCTCGGTTGAGGATCCACCGTGCGAACCGCCCGATGTAAGTTGTCCCAGAGGTTCTCGACGGGCTTTCAATCCGGAGAGTTTAGTAGGCAGGGGAGTACGCTAAACTCATCCTATTGCTCTAAGAACCACGCACGTTCCTTGTGACCTGTGTAACACATTGCATTACCCTCCTAATATATGTTATCGTGCTGAGGAAACCGAACTGCACGAAGGCTGCACATGGTCCCCAAGAATAGATGCATACATGTTGTGTTCATCCATTGTGCCTTCTACAATTATGAGGTCGCTCAGGGAATTTTACCAACACATTCCTGAGACCATAACTTTGCCTTCTCCGGCCTGGACCCTTCTGACGACCGTTGCAGGGTATTTGGTTTTTGCTCGATGAAGCATAAAACGAGGTTCATCTGAAGAGGCCACCTGTTGCCACGCAGTGGACGCCCAGTTATGGAACTGGCGTACAAATTCCAGCCTTCGTCGCCAGTGAACAGCAGTCAGCGCGGATGCAAGAACAAGGTGCCTGCCGCGGACCCTCGTACATAGCAACGTTCGCTGAGCAGTTATTGTGTTCCTTGATTTATCTGGGCGGTCAGTTGCTTAAGAGTTGCACATCTATTCGCCCGTACACATTTCCGTCGTTCATCTGTCATCTATGACCCGCGATGCACCACAGTTGCCTCAACGCAGGTTGTAGATACCGCCATTTTGTCATGCACAATATACCGGGTGTTTCAAAAATGACCGGTATATTTGAAACGGTAATACAAACTAAACGAGCAGCGATAGAAATACACCGTTTGTTGCAATATGCTTGGGACAACAGTACATTTTCAGGCGGACAAACTTTCGAAATTACAGTAGTTACAATTGTCAACAACAGATGGCGCTGCGGTCTGGGAAACTCTATAGTACGATATTTTCCACATATCCACCATGCGTAGCAATAATATGGCGTAGTCTCTGAATGAAATTACCTTAAACCTTTGACAATGTGTCTGGCGGAATGGCTTCACATGCAGATGAGATGTACTGCTTCAGCTGTTCAATTGTTTCTGGATTCTGGCGGTACACCTGGTCTTTCAAGTGTCCCCACAGAAAGAAGTCACAGGGGTTCATGTCTGGCGAATAGGGAGGCCAATCCACGCCGCCTCCTGTATGTTTCGGATAGCCCAAAGCAATCACACGATCATCGAAATATTCATTCAGGAAATTAAAGACGTCGGCCGTGCGATGTGGCCGGGCACCATCTTGCATAAACCACGAGTTGTTCGCAGTGTCGTCTAAGGCAGTTTGTACCGCCACAAATTCACGAAGAATGTCCAGATAGCGTGATGCAGTAATCGTTTCGGATCTGAAAAATGGGCCAATGATTCGTTTGGAAGAAATGGCGGCCCAGACCAGTACTTTTTCAGGATGCAGGGATGATGGGACTGCAACATGGGGCTTTTCGGTTCTCCATATGCGCCAGTTCTGTTTATTGACGAAGCCGTCCAGGTAAAAATAAGCTTCGTCAGTAAACCAAATGCTGCCCACATGCATATCGCCGTCATCAATCCTGTGCACTATATCGTTAGCGAATGTCTCTCGTGCAGCAATGGTAGCGGCGCTGAGGGGTTGCAGCGTTTGAATTTTGTATGGATAGAGGTGTAAACTCTGGCGCATGAGACGATACGTGGACGTTGGCGTCATTTGGTCCGCAGCTGCAATACGGCGAACGGAAACCCGAGGCCGCTGTTGGATCACCTGCTGCACTAGCTGCGTGTTGCCCTCTGTGGTTGCCGTACGCGGTCGCCCTACCTTTCCAGCACGTTCATCCGTCACGTTCCCAGTCCGTTGAAATTTTTCAAACAGATCCTTTATTGTATTGCTTTTCGGTCCTTTGGTTACATTAAACCTCCGTTGAAAACTTCGTCTTGTTGCAACAACACTGTGTTCTAGACTGTGGAATTCCAACTCCAGAAAAATCTTCTGTTCTAAGGAATAAACCATGTTGTCCACAGCACACTTGCACGTTGTGAACAGCACACGCTTACAGCAGAAAGATGACGTACAGAATGGCGCACCCACAGACTGCGTTGTCTTCTATATCTTTCACATCACTTGCAGCGCCATCTGTTGTTGAAAATTGTAACCACTGTAATTTCGAAAGTTTGTTCGCCTGAAAATGTACTGTTGTCCCAAGCATATTGCAACAAACGGTGTATTTCTATCGCTGCTCGTTTAGTTTTTATTGCCGTTTCAAATATACCGGTCATTTTTGAAACACCCTGTATTTTAATTACGCGAATAGTTTACAAACTCAGCCTTTACAGAATGCTTCCGTACTAAGCCCCTTTTGTCCGCCATATAAGTTGTTACGTTTCTGTATTACGACAATGATTGCTCTGTTGTCCGCGTCCCCTCCACAGCTAGTGCAATCTGCTGCCGTCTGTGAGTGGTTGTATCCCGTTGATGTTGAACGTTGGCGGTGGTCACATTAATGTCACTGAACCGTGTACCACGTGCATATTAAATACAGAGAGTACCATAATATGGAAAACTGACACAGGCGAGAGTACATGACAATAGAAATGAAATGGTTGCAGTAAGTGTAGTTGGGCAGTCGAGCAGTTTGCGAAATGACTGCGAATGTGCGGTTACTAGCCCCAGATATTTTCAGTATGATACAAGGGACATTAAATGAAAATGAGACACTGGAAGAAAAGTAAGTAAACTATTTATTATTTCAAAAGTAATAGTCATAACTGGTAATACATTCACGCCACTGTGAGACAAGACTGTCAGTGGCTCCATGGAAAAACGTATGCGGTTGCCTGCGGAAGCTTGATTGTACCCAGGCGTGTACTACTTCTTCCGAAGCAAATCGACATCCACGTATGTGTTTTTTTATGGCTCCAAAAATACGGAAATCGCATGGGGAAGTATCGGGAATGTATGTAGGATGTGTAAGGGTTCCGCAGCGAAATTTATGCAGCATAGTCGAAACAATCTTGAAAAGGTATGGGCCCGCCCACATTCTCCATCCGTACACTCCCGATTTCTCGCTGTGTTATTTCTATATTGTCGGGGGAGGGGGGACTTCACAGGGTGCGTTACTCAGAAGTAACACAACTGAATACTGAACACATACATGAAACAACCACATTCTATACGACTTCCTATGTGATAAATGGCTCTCCGTACGTCCTATTTAGGCAAGGATAAATACGTTTATCATCTGTTATCCGCTTTACCCAATAGCCTGTGAACCATAAAGAAGTGTGGTAAAGACAGTGATTTACATTTACGTAGCCTCAGCAGAAATAAATCTCGGAGTAACTGCATCAGCGCCAACTTACCTTCTTGCTGAAATTTTTACACGAAACAGAAAATTCTATTAGGGAACGCATGTGCAACTTAACTCTCAATCAAGTGTAACACAAATGGAAGAACCACACCACCCTGTGAAGGTACATAAATATTCTAACAAGGAGGCAGATACAGGTGACGGAAATTGGTCATCCCAGGGAAAAGGTGGGAATTAGTTAATTCGTGAAGCCGAGATGTAGCAGGTAAATGGTACAAGTTACCAGTAGATTGCTCATAGAACTTCGCCATTAAAGTACTGACTTAACATAGAGTGGGAGTATCTATATTCCTTCCGATCAGTATTACAGAATCACGAAAGAGATAATGTTACATGTTTCCTGGAAACTTCGAAATGAGTGGTAAAAGCTCCTTGTAAGTGCAGAGAAAAATTCAGATTGCCACGAGTTTTCAATCAATCAATGATTGTGAAAAAAAAGATCTGATGTCCTGCATGTGAGCTCTGCACGTGAAACACGCATGGAAACGATACAACTTTACCTACCTTGACTATCAACACCGTTCGCTATCATATGAAAGCTATTGCAATGTTTTCACCTTGTCTAACAGTTATAGCTAAGTTCGCTGGCCGAGTGTATCTACATTAATAGTCGACAAATGTTTGCAAAACTGTTTGCCACAGCGTGCTGCTCCAGGTGACGAACAAGGAAGACGTGTCTTTGTCGAATAAAAATGAATTTTTCCGTCTAGCGTTCTCATTTGCCAAAGGCATTGAGATCTGTTAGCCTGTGTTAAGACAGGCTCGCACTTACTCCTTTTGGCAAATATATACCACTTTCGCAGCAAGATCCGATGCGTGACGGAAGGTCTGTGATGAAACAAGTGACCTACGCCGACCGTGGTGGAATTACGCTATGCATGAAGGACGCTCGTTCCAGAAAGGCCGCCTTTCAATATTCCTAGACAGCAGAGAACGGGTACTCCAGAAAGCAAACCAGGCAATTCATCGCGCTAGCCAAAAATGCTCAGTTAACACAGACGGTGGGTGGGCATCTAAATGCGATTGGAATGAGAACCCTGATACGCCCTTCGTCGTCCCTCGAACTGTTTCAGAATGGTTTGAGAAACATTCAAAGGATGCTAAGATTTTTACTGAGCGACATTCTGCAGTAGTAAGATATTGGACTCGTACTCTCTAAATCCCTTAAGGTAAATTGCGGCAGGATTTTTTTGAAACGGTATCTATTCCGAGACCATACTGTCACGTTATTAAACCTCTGGCTTTCTTTTCTTCGCTTTTGGTTTATATAACCTATCAGGTCATAAGATCTCAATCCTGTTGGCTTAAGCTGCAGCAACAGGCCTGCGACCTTTATGTGAATAATACGTACATCTTTATTTGGTGTTTAATACAACAGTTGTTACGATGTTTATTTGTTTACGTGTTTCCAGCATAACCCATCATCAGGAGAACATATAAAAAGACTTAATTCCTGGTATATTGTTACATGAATACAAACTTAACAGTAAATGTTAACGTTGTAAACGTTTATGTTTAATGTTAAGTTAGTATTCTTGTGACAAAATACCTCGTATTAAATCTTTCTATATGATCTGAAGATAGGCCGTACCTGAAACGCGTACACATATAAACATTTTCACTAACAGATGAAGTGTTGCCAATAGTGATCACATGAAGCGATTAAAATTAAAGAGTGTCCTATTCAGTCCTAAGGAGCACATCGCAACGGGCCTGACGCCTAATCCGTGAGTGGTGTTTAAGTTTGAGCACATTTGAAATGCCAGCGAGTTGTGTGGGCCCGGTCGCAGATCCGCTCAGTCTCCGTCAGTCGTACGCGGGCAAATATTTAAGGGCCGTGGATCAAAACGGCCTCACAGCGCTTGTGGTGTTGCGTGAAGACATCACCATGTGTCAACATCACCAGCGCGAAAACAGGCTCTACACTTTACTGCTTTAAGTCGTCAGTCTTTCGGGTGATACTATTCCGTGTTCCATCTTCACCTATCTTCTGCTAAACTTATGTTTTCTACGTAACTGTTATATCCATCATCCTCTATCATCAAGTGTTGCACGTTGTAGTCATTTTAAGCCCGTTTTATGTTTACCACGAGCTGTTCCCTCCAGCGCCAAACTCATTGTTTGTGGATGAGGCAGCAACTGACCCTCTGAAGTGTCTCTTCGTTTGGTAAAGATCTTTCCTTATTTCGCACTTTTCTTCATTTCGAACTTTACCTGTCCACTTAATTTGTAACACATTCTTCTTAGAATTCTCACATTTCACTTCTATACAATGGTGTGTTGCGGACATACATTTTCAGGAAGTTTCTCCTCTTTCTGTACAACGTAGGTGTTTCTACTTACAGTTTACTTAAGTGCTTTTACGTAGCAAGCAATTTTTGTTTGGTAGCTGTGATTGCTTGCACTGCTTCCAAAATACTATAAAACTGAGTGAAAACGGATTGATTAAAACGTGAGGTAAAATATAATTTCTATATCAGTGACCAATGGTATCGCCGGCCGGAGTGGCCGAACGGCACTAGGCGCTACAGTCTGGAACAGCACGACCGCTACGGTCAAAGGTTCGGATCCTGCCTCGGGCATGGATATGTGTGATGTCCGGGGGTGTCCTTAGGTTAGTTAGGTTTAAGTAGTTCTAAGTTCTAGGGGACTGATGACCTCAGAAGTTAAGTCCCATAGTGCTCAGAGCCATTTGAACCATTTTTTTGAACCAATAGAATCAGTTCCAAAGATATGAAAAGAAAATGACGTGATGTCTAGGATAACCGACTGTAGGCGGCTGACGTCCTCTAAACAGTTTCTGAATGGTGACAGCTCACGGGGCGCGGATCTCGCACTAGACTCGGATGTGGCACACGTCACTAACAGCCCTCGCTAAGAGTCCATTAGTAGTTACTCCACAGCATCAGGAGGAATCCTCCGGGTGACGCACAGACAGGCAGGAGAATTACTACACATCTTGCTTCCTGCATCGTTTTATGAGTCATCAGGACCTAATATTCCACCGTCACACCATCAAATATAGCTTTCCTTCGTCAGTTACAGCCATGATCTAAAAAATTCCTGTCATTAATTTAACTTTGTTCTTATAATGCAAATCTTCACTTCATGTATGATGTTCTTTTAACTACAGACTTGAAATATCTCGAAAGCTACACATCGGATCAAAAAAATTATAATTCCAATTTGTTTGTTTCGGAAGGGACTTCGATGATACCACGTTCGATCCCCAACCCCACCGCGTGCGTGGATGATGGTGGGGGGGGGGGGGGGGCGGGGGCAGGCAATTATGCAGTCTTCAATGGGAATCCCTGTCTTTTTTTTTATTGCAGAATACGATTCCACAGCAAGATCTCACGTTTTGTCTGAAGCATTTTCTCGTTTCACCACAGATGGCGCTGTAGTCGGAGGAACAGAAATGGGTACATAATAATAATTTACAACATGATATTCAATGGCCTTGAATATCCAATGGCCGTGGGACCCAACTTCCGTACGGCGAGGGTAGGACAGGCCAACATTTCATAGCTTCTAGTTGGAAACCCCATTCACAACGTAGTATCCTTCCGAATTATTGAACAGGGTAGTAATCGACACACCACCGTGTCCGTGTAACGAACTACGACGTATCATAACAGGCAACCAGACCTCACGTATCGTGTAGACGTACAACAGACAGCGGCTCTAAACTCTACAATATTTGCTAAGTGTTTATTGCCTTCACATCTGACCATCACTTAGAGCACAGACGTACAAGTGGACGATGAACGTTGCAGTCGCAGAAAAAAAAGAAGTGAAATGATCCTGATTTACGGAGAGTGTGGGAGAAATGTTAAGGCTGCTGTGTTGCCTTGTACGTCGAGCGTTTCCCAGAGAAAGGTCGCTCTCGTTCGTTCTTTAACAAGTTTGTGAACGCCTTTGTATCTGATGGCAGCGTGTAAACCGGCAAAAGGAAACGAAGCAAACGTGTTACAGGAGAAGCTAATGAAATATCTGTACTAGCAGCAGTACACCACAACGCACGGGTAAGCGCCCTGCAATTACTATGCGATTCGGGTATGTCCGTCGGCAGCATTGTCGTAAATATCATCCATACCACGTTCCACCGCATCAAGAACTTTATGGTTCAGATTTCCATAACCGGGTAGTGTTTTGTAAATAGACATGTCATCAAATGCAAACGACCCTCATGCCCGTTGACGTATTTTCTGATGAGTCTACATTCACAACCCATGGTAGCGTTAACCGGCATAACATCCATTTCCGGAGTGTATTAAATCCCCGATGCTTATGGCAAGTTGACCATATACTGAAAACATTCCAGATTCTAAAATGCTTCTTTGCTCCACATCGACGTTACTATAATTTCTGTGGAATATCCGCTGTGCAGTAAACGTACCGACACCTGTTAGCAAGAATTCCTTATAGCTAACCGCATATTTGAGAAGATACTGCATATGACTTTATGTTGAGCTGTAGCCGAAACTGTTTTGGAAACCTTGGACCATGAAACCTATTTGTTCAGTTGCCTCTGATCCTCGCAAGATGTCGCGTTTCAGTAATGCAAACTATTTTTTGCCCCTGTGGTTTTTTTCTTAATTCATACTGATTCTTTGATGAAGCCTCGTTTTACTCCAGCAACGTCGTAATGTTCGAACTTACAACATACTCTAGGATCTTGCAAGAGGTAGACTTCAGCGATATTGATATGTAATTCTGTGGATCCGATATTATACGCTATTTTAGACACGAATGACCGGTGTTCCTTTAGAGCCAGTCTGGTACCCGCTGCGCAAGATTTTCTCAATAAAGATGATCTATCAGAGAAGGTAATCCTGCAGCACAATTACTGTAAAATGAAACGAATTCCGACCAGGTCTGGTGCCTTTTCTTGGTTCTTCGATACCAGTGGGGCTCGTACAAGGTTATAATGAAACATTTAAACTGCTTCAGATACTTACTGTAGGTGTATTAATTGACAAATTGTCACAAGGCTTTTCACACACATGGAAAACCTGAAAAGTTTTCTTTGACGTTTAGAAGTGCTATTGAGTCTGCAGATATCAAGTCGATAATAAAGTTCTCCCCATGGTTGGAGCAGCATGTCTCTGTCAATCGGTTCAAAAGCGAGGTCTCAGTTTTCGTAGGGTCGTTGATAAAGGAGGCGTAACTAATGAATCTTTTAAACAATCCCACACAGAAATCTCACTGCAGTCCATTCCGCTGATTTCTCCGTGCAGAGGCATCCTGAATCTTTAAACTGTACATACCATCGCCGATTGTTGGCAGTTGGTGGATCTTTGTTGAACCTCGTTCCGAAGGGTCGTTGCACTGTTACGGCACACTGATGTGAATGCATTTCAAGCACGACATTTGCTTCCTCGGCACCTGTCACCATCGTGCCGCACTGCTCACTGCTGCGCTCTCGTGACAGAAATCTCAAGTTCTTCTGCAACAGTACAAAGCTTTTTGATTTTCTCTATACGAGAGTTGTGTTTTGTGACGATATGTCAATGTAGCTACAGTGAATGCATGAAATGGCATGAATTATATATAATAACCTTGTATTAAAATCTTTCATGTGTGAGCCTGGGCGGCGATCAGACAGTGCAACAGCAGTATCGACATGCGTACATAAATATTTTTAATTTTTTGTGTGTCCATCCTTCTGGTTGAAGGTTTGAGGAACTTTGGTCGTTCACCTATGTAATAAAATCGAACACCTGCAGTTGTCGTTTCGATGTTATGTATTATATAGCTACTAAATTCGGTGATTAAACAAGCCATCTTCAGTTCCTTAACTGACGCCGAGAGAGGAACTCCAGTCGTGTACACGATCCCATAAGTGGCCAGCATCTATGCATTGTAACAGCGATGTTGTGTCTGCATCAATAAATCACTGTGGCTGTAGACAGAACTTCGCTGCTACACAGTCTACGGAAAGCAGTTCATAGATGTTGGCCACCGATGAGAACGTGTATACGACTGGAGATCACCCCCTCAGCGTCAGTTAACGCCAGGAAATGGTGTATTGAATCACCGAAACTGGTAGGCAGGTGTTCAATGTTACTACTTATATTTTTAATTGCAAGCTTTATATTTCTGCTTCCTGTCGAACGAGGTGGCGCAGTGATTAGCACAGAGGACTCGCATTCGGGGGGACGACGGTTCAACTCAGTGCCTGGCCGTCCAAATTAAGGTTCTCCTCGATATCCCTAAACGTTCCAAACAACTTGGTTCCTTCGTAAGGGCACGATTGATTTCCTTTCGCATCCTCGAAAATAGTCCGAGGTTGTGCTCCGTCTCAAATGACCTTGATGTGGGTGGGACGTTAAATCCTACTTTCCTTCCCTCCTTCTCCTTTCTGTCTTCTGTCATCAGCTTCAGGACAACGAGACACTAAATGAGAGAATTGTATCCATTAATTTAACCTAACCTAATCTTGTACAGCTCCCGCCCGAATCGGACTGTGGAAATTATTGTAACCTTCATGCATGGCCATTCTCATGTATGAACGAATTAAGTTTTCTCCATCAGATTTCCTATAGTCTCATTTGTACCGGTAATGTAATAGTCTCTGTCTTCGTAGTAATTTCCGAATGATTATTGAGCATATGAAACCATTGTTAGCCTTTGCACTTTTATTCTTCAACATAAAATGTATTTTGTCTATTCATCAACCCTTAATCTCGTTTACCAGTTTTCGCATATGGCTCGCTGTTCGATTTCAATATCTCTCTGCAACATGGGAAGTGTTTAGTTTCCACTGCGATCTTTGCAGTGATTGTCGCAGCTAATGAACGCCTAGGGCGCGGTGTTGCTACGTGATCGCGTTGTATTTAAAGGAAGGAAGGGGTATATTTCCAATCAATTTGGCAGTTGTTAAGAGTCAGTTGTACGGAAGAAGTTGTACTGAGGCATTCAGGCTCTTGTGAGATGAGGACAGTCCTCTGTGGGCTTGCCAGGTAGCGCAGTGCATGGCGAACTAGCAGGAGTTGAGCAGTTGCGCACGTGAACCCCATGTTCCTGTGAGTTGGTGCGATCAGGCAGTGCTGAGCCGGAAGAGGTTGTTGCCACTCATTTGCAGAGAAGGAACGCATGGCATTGGTATTGGTGTTGCAATGTTAGTTTTCAGATAGCAATCTGCATCTTTGAACTGATTTTGACTAACACAAGTTGCTTCTCTTTATGAATTACGCTCAGCGATTCGAGGTAAGGTGTTGCTGCTTTCCTCTCCTTACGGCTTGACGTGTACTCAGTGGCAGCGTGACTGATTAGATTTTCTAATGAACCACGTAACAGAGTGACAATTAAGCTGAACTCAGTATCTAGTACTGATTACGTCTGCGTCCAATATTTAACCAATAATCGTAAGTTTGTAGATAATTATTTTCATCCACCAAACAGATGGGAAAAATTTCTTTATTTTCTTAATATTGGCGATTCTCGAATCGCGCCAAATGTAATTCTATTAAGTTTAGCAGATGCTACGTGTTGTAATAATTTATGCGAGAGTCCGATGTAGTAATTATTACATCAAACCGACCGTTTATTTGAATTTTCCAGTTTCTTCACCTTGATCGGACTAATACTCTCAGCTCACACTTTTTCTAAAGTAATAATAAAAAATATTTTGCGTTTCGTGTCGGTGTTGATTATAACCTTTACTGCCTCAGTATGATGTTTATGAGGAGTCACAGATGTATGTTAGGGTCAGTTTTTATAAAAGTAAGGTAAATCACACAAACGGACGATGAAGTCGCACAAGTTCTTATTCTTTTCAAGTTGTGTGGCGTTCTCAGTCCATGTATGAGTAACTGTATCTGTAATTTAAGTTTTTTAGTCTCATTCACCACCTGACAAAAATAGTAAATATGAAAAGACTACGTCGATTTTTATCGGATGACGCCATATGGCATGTGGCAGATTTTCTGGTAATCGTTTCAGCGTAGTAAGCCAACAGATACCGTAGTGGCATAGCTACCTGAGCGTCACCTACGTCTTCCCTTTATTAGGAAATGCTCACAGCCGGAAAGCTCAGTGTGATGCAGACGTGTGAAGCAAGCAAGTAACCATGCCACGGAAACGTACTCGTGCTTCCCACAGCTAAGCGAGTTTGAAGGGAGCAAAGTGAGGCCTTGCGAGTGGCGCGGTGGCGCTTTCGAGGAATTTCCCCGCGCCATTAACCGAGCGGTTTAAGGCGGTGCAGTCATGGACTATGCGGCTGGTCCCGGCGGAGGCTCGAGTCCTCCCTCGGGCATGGGTGCGTGTGTGTTTATCCTTAGGATAATTTAGGTTAAGTAGTGTGTAAGCTTAGGGATTGAGGACCTTAGCAGTTATGTCCCATAAGATTTCACACATATTTTAACATTTCGGGGAATTGGCACACAAGTTTGGCGCGATGCATCAGAGCTGCAGTTATGCCGGCATCGGTGGTCAGGTTAACATTCTCACACCCGTAGGTGAGGTTCTGGATGTCCACGCAGCACAGATGACTGCCAGGGTAGTAGTATTGTAAGGGCAGCAGAGGCAGATCGTACCACAGCACAGATAAGTGGGCTTGTGAGCTCACACGTGCCAACATGAACTGTTGCGAACCGATTATTGACAGTGGGACTAGGGGCACACACACCTGTAGCCCTCCTTCTACTCCCACCACAGTATCGACGTGCACTGATCAACTGGTGCCGTCAGAGGATCACTTTGACAATGAAATGGCGCGCCTTGGTCTTTAGTGACGAAAGCAGGTCGTAGCTGCATGGAAGTGACGTTAATTTGCGTGTCCGATGTAGACCTGGTGAGCAATGTCTCGTAGAGTGTATTAATCCGAGATACACGGACCTCACCTCAGTCCTTGTGGTGTGGGTTGCGATAAGCTACAACTCTCGTTCACCTTTGACGTTTCTATAGGAGACGCTAACCAGATCTCTTCTTTTGGCATTATTACAACAGGAAGGTGTTGTGTTGTTCCAACAGGACAATGCCCGCTCACAGATTGCCCGTGAAACTCAACGTGCTCTGCAAGACGTGCAGCAACTTATCTAGCCAGCACCGTCTCCGGCCGGCCGCGGTGGTCTCGCGGTTCTAGGCGCGCAGTCCGGAACCGTGCGACTGCTACGGTCGCAGGTTCGAATCCTGCCTCGGGCATGGATGTGTGTGATATCCTTAGGTTAGTTAGGTTTAATTAGTTCTAAGTTCTAGGGGACTAATGACCACAGCAGTTGAGTCCCATAGTGCTCAGAGCCATTTGAACCAGCCACATAGCACCGTCTCCGGACTTGTCTCCTCGAGCACGTGTGGGATGAGAAGGAACTAGAAGTGACTTGTTCGACTCGTCAACCAACGACTCTTTCAGAAAAGGCAGCCTGCTTAACTGAATGGTAAGGTGTTTGCCTACCAAGCAGCGGTCCCGGGTTTGATTTCCGGCCGGATTGGAGATTTTCTCCGCTCTTGGCCTGTGTACTGTATTGTCCTCATCATCACTTCATCCTCATCAACGGCGTGCAATTCACTCAATGCGGCGTCTACTGGGATGTAATCGGCGGCCGAATTTCTCCTTGTGGGGCCTCGCTGCGAACAATACCACACAATCATTTCGTTTTTTTGTTACAGAACTATGTGAACAGGTCGAGCATGCATGGCATAACATAGTCCAGTACAGTATCTGCCATCTGTACGATCAACTGGATACTAGAGCCAGTGCCTGCATTGTCTACAGTGGACGCTACACTTCATACTAATATGGGTGTTTCAAAATGGCTCGATACCCGGTATATAAGAACCGCTGGTGCTACTGATCTGTAAATGTAACCATCTCATGTACCCGATATGCACTATTGCAACAATACATCTTGAGTGAAATGGAAACCTCAAAAAGGGTGTACTATTATTATTATTATTATTATTATTATTATTAGTCGTAAAGTTCCCATGTGGAAGACGCTAAGTAAAGCTGGTTCACTTTCCGTTCTTCTTGGTCTTCTGGTTCTTTTTATTTGCCCACCAGTTTTTCATTGTTTGCGAAAATTTAGTTCTTCTTTCTTCGCTCCATTTTGTTCCGATTCTCGGTGCTTTTGTCTCTGGTTTAACCTCCCACTTTTCAACTTTTATTCTAAAATTGTTCCTTGCAGCTATTTCTTCTTTAGTAATTTTTGCTAATTCCAAATCTTTTTTAACTTTTTGGATACATTCTCCCCCATTAACAAGAGAATCTACGTATTTTACAATTCTTTTTGTTAATCTGTGTTCAGGAAGTCTCATTATGTGGCCATAGAATTTAAGGCGTCTTTTCCTCATGTCTATCTCTATGTTAGAATATTCTTCAATTTTTGATGTTTTCTGTAATCTATATCCATTATCGGTCCATTTTGGTCCCAAAATTTTTCTAATTATTTTTCTTTCTTCTTTCTTTAGATTTTCTAGATCAGTTTTCCTGTTCAGTGCCAAGGTTTCGCTGGCATATAACATTGATGGTTTAATGACTGTATTGTAATGCCTAATTTTTGCATTTAAAGATAAACATTTTTTATTATAGAGGTTTTGCACTAATCCTAAACCTTTACGAGCTTTTTGTATTCTTTCTTGTTGTGCAAATTTTTCCGAGATAATTTCTCCAAGATATTTGAAGTATGGTACTCTGTTGATTTCTCCGTATTTTGTTTGTAATTTGGAAATTTCTAAATTTGTTGTTGTAAACACTGTCTTTTCAAATGATATCTGTAGGCCGACTTTTTCTGCACATTCTTTTAGAATTTCTACCTGTTTTATAGCCATCTCACTAGAATCTGCCATTATTGCGAGATCGTCTGCAAAGGCTAAGTGTACTATTATTATTATTACTATTTTTTTTTGCCCGATGTATAGATAGCTCTATTTCCTTTTAAAGGGTGCCATACAGACATTAATGCCAACGGGACAAAGAACTCTTTCTTCCTCCGAGAGGATATTCGGCGCAGTTAGTTGTTCGTACAGCATTTTTATTATTATTTCGTTCTTGGTTTGCGTTTCTCAGCGCATTACGAGTCACTCAGCGGAAGAGTGAGGCCGGATTGGCAGAGTAGTGCGGTAAGAGGAAACGTAACAGAGTACAGAATAACAAATGAGAAGTGAAGTACGCCCTGGCCAGAGGAGAGGTAACGGCAGACACTGAGACGGCCGGGTAGAGCGCCGCGGCTGAGCTGCGCTGCAGAGATAAGCCAAAGCAAGGCCGGGCACGGAGAGCGGCGGCGGCAGGTCGGTCTGCGGTGGCGGGGCACTGCTACTGGAGCAGCTGCCGCGTGGCAGAGGCGGCGGCTTCTCACCTGGGGAGCGAGGGCTGCCTTTCCCGATCAAACAGCCATTTAGTTTTCAAATTTTCCTTTTTTAAAGTCAACGCACTTACTCACTAGTTCCCGTACAGGGCTCTTATGGAAAGCCTGCAGAGTATACGTCAAACACTGACATAACTTCACTGAACTCTCGATGTCTGCGATTCACAAATTTCTTTATATGCGGTATTAGACAGAAGTTAGAAGATGGTAAACCTGGTGCATAGAGTAGTTGCAACAACTGTTCGTACCTTAAATCCGCCAGCTCTCCGACTGCTGTGCCTTCGTGCGAATTCCCGCTGTTCCCAATTCTGTTGCAAAACAAAGCTGTTGTCACGGTTGATCTAAACGTTTACTGAAGAATTCAAATGTTCAGATGTGTGTGAAATCTTATGGGACTTAACTACTAAGGTCTTCAGTCCCTAAGCTTACTCAATACTTAACCTAAATTATCCTAAGGACAAACACACACACCCATGCCCGAGGGTGGACTCGAATCTCCGCCGGGACCAGCCTCACAGTCCATGACTGCAGCGCCTTAGACCGCTCGGCTAATCCTGCGCCTGAAGAATTCGTCAGTTATTATTTTACCTTTTGCAGAGCAATCATTTACGGACACTCTTATACCCCAGCAAACACTGACAACGTCCTGTTCATTAAATGAAATCGGCATCAACTTTTTTCCTGTAACTATACTATTCCACCTACTACTTATCTATTTACCTAGCGGGTGGTAAGACACTGAACTTCGTTGGATATAAGTTTCGATTTCTTGTGGTTTCCATAAATCGCCAAAGAAAATTGCTGGTATGGTTGCTTCGAATGGGCATGGCCTATTTCCTTTGTTATCGTGTTGTGGACCCGTCTCTAATGACCTCGTCGCCGACGAGACGTTAAACAATACATTTCCTTCACCATTTGTTGTTTCGTTTCTACCTTCACGTTGATAAAATGATAATCATAATTACAAGTAAAACTACAATATGTGATGAGATACAGCAGCACACCTGCGCGGCCCAGTCACTTCAATGTAACCACCACCTATGTCTGGCATCAACGTGCAATTAACCACTCACAGACGGCAGGAGGCAGCACCAGCAGTGGAGGGCACATAAAGTGGAAAACAATGCAGTTGTAATCATACTGCGGAAACAGAGCGATTTATATGACAGCGGAAAGGGCATGAGCTATGTATTTCGGGCCAAGAGTGTAAGCATATTCGAAACGGCTAAATCTGTAAACTGTTCGAACTTTGGCACGGACAGCAGCGGCGACGTATTGTGGCATGGAAGCAATGAGGCCTTGGTAGACCGCTGGAGGAAATTGGCACCACATCTGAACGCACATGTCGCTTAATTCCCATAAATTCGGAGGTTGAGCACTGGCTCTATGTTCAAGCACATCCCAGGAGTGTTCGATCGCTTTCAGATCTGGCGAGTTGAGGTGCCACCACATCAACTGGAATTTGTCACTGTGTTTCTCAAACCACTCCAACACACTCGAGACATTGTGACAGGGTGCATTATCTTGTTGAAAAATGCCACGCTGTCGGGAAACACGATCGTGATGAACGGGTGTAGGTGATATGCAACCAGTGTAGGATGCCTTGCACGAACTCTGCTGGACCCATCGATGCCCACGTGAATGTTCCCCAGAGCTTAAGGAAGCTGCCGCCAGCTTCTCCGTCCCGCAGTACACGTGTCAAGGAGCTGTTCCCCGGGAAGATAACGGATTCGCGCTCTCAATCGGCATGATGAAGAAGGTATCGAGATTCATCAGAATATGCACCTCCCTGCCATTGCATCAACATCCAGTCCCGATGGTCACGTGCGTATTTCAGTGGTAGTTGCCGATGTTGTGGTGTTAACATTGGCACCAGAATCAATTTATCTTTGCCCACCAAACACCCCGAACTTACTCCCTCTCTTGATTCTGCGGGACCACTTCGTTTGGGCTGTTCACACTATGATCCTCAAACGAGGAAGCCAGCGCAGCTGGACGCAGCACTGGTGTCGGCATGGCTCCACATATCCGTTGATACCTTCCAGAACCTCATTGACTCCCTTCGTGCGCGTTTGGCAGTGGTCAGTGCTGCAAAAAGTGGTTATTCAGACTTTTGACACTTGGTCACATTAATGTGACTGGACAGTGTATTAGTGGATATTAATATGGGATTTACATACCCTTCTCTTTACGATGGCTTGAAGCTTTTCAGTGTATGTGGAGAATCGGTAACCCATTCTTCGTCTTCGTCAACAGACAAAACCAGAGGTCTGGAATCCTATCCAGTAGGTGTTTAGATTGGTTCACGTCAGGACTCTGGATAGGGCAGCTCATTTCAGAAATGATAATTAATGGTACGTGTGCGTTAAGCCGCCCCCGTCCAAACTGGTGCAGCTAAATGGAACAGATTCCATACTAACCTTCAAGAACTTGAACAAATTTCCGTTGGTTATTGTCCAAAATAAATAATTTTATGAAGGCGGGGCATTCCATTTTGTTCGTTGTTCGTAGGACACACGACTGCTTTAAAATGCGGCATTAACAAAAGTTCTTTCAGAATAAATTTGCACTTTATTTTCAAATACTACTCTTTTCCGCAGCTACTACAGAATATTTTCACTATTTTATCTTTTTTCCTGTACAAACGTTTATAATATTCTGTCGTGAATAAAATTAGGAAATGCGAGAGCTAAGCTGTACTAAGTATTTAAGTTCCATGTGCATTGCTAGTTCAACTAGAGACTATGAGTCCTCCGTGTCGTTGCCTGTTTATCCATGTCGTATCGAAAAATCAATCTCTATCAAAATAGCCCTCGGACTGAGGCAAGGCGACTGGGCGAGTTGACGAACTTAGGTCTGTGCGTATCCAGACAGCTGTAGTTGGTTATACAGATAATGGGTTCCAAGCTTGTGAGATCGATGCGTATGCTCCCCTTCTGTTTTTCCTGCTCGTAAAACCCTAGGCCTGTACCGTGTTCTCTGGTTCCGGACCAAGCCGTAACTGGAAGTGCTCGTGCTCATGGTGCAGCACATGAAGGCCGACCTTCACAAACTAATCTCAGACGCGCCCGGATAGCCGCGCACGCTAACTCGCCGCTTCCTGGATTCGGGGAGGCTCGCTGGCCCTGGTCGAATCCACCTGGCTGATTTTTAATAACCATGGCCGGTGGGAAGGCCAGCCTCGATGTGGTTTTCAGGTGGTTTCATACGTCGACTAGGTGAATAACGGACCTCAGTTACAAGATCTGAACACATTTCGAAAACGTTTTCATACTAGACACACGTAGATGAGATGCATAAATTCCGTCCCATCAAGAAAGAGGGGAGGGGGAGACAAGACAAGACCAGAATAACATGCCGCATGCCGACTCCATGAAGTTACGGATAAGTCCAGGAAAAAATAAGAAGGTGAGGTCCGTTAAGCCAAAACGGTGCTAAAGTAATTTCGATTTTGTGTGACTGTCTACAGAAAGGCCATGTGTGAAAAAAAGGGCCACACACACATACACACACACACACACTCACTCACACACTCACACACACACACACACACACACACACACACACACAGAAGGTTGCACTACGCAAAGTGCAAGTGTTTCAATTATCTCGCATATAAAACCGTTTGAGTGATTAGGAAGCATTCAATGCGGAGTAAGAACGATTGAAACAATAATTAAACATACGCAAAGAAAATAAATTGTGTGCTTAAAGTGATGAGCTCTACATTGACACTTCGTCAGATTGGATAGTGTGTTGCAAATGCCACACACGGTCGGATGACCGCTCAAACTTTGGAGGAGCAAAATTTGTGTGTGATCTTAGTTAATTAGAAACTAATGTAGCGTTATATGTGTTAATTTAAAATACAATAATCGTTTCATTAAATACTATTTAGTAAGAAATACTTACAGAAAACTATCTTTAATTACTTAATGTTCTGTCTTTCTAAGAATAAAGAACTATTCAACTGTATTCAGTATTGTCATCTTCCTCTGTGGTCGAAATCACCTTGCTACAGTACAGCATTAGCTTTAAAAATATTGTAATTATGAATGTATTAAGATAAAAATTTATATAGCTAACTACAGTACAATTAATGGCCATTTTGGATAAAAGAATTCTGGGTACTGGGTTATGTCATTGTAAAATATTAAAACAACTTATCTGACGACTTTTCGATCGACTTGCAATGGTTCTCTTCAGTTAGCTCACTGTTGTATAGTAGTTCAAATGGCTCTGAGGTCATCAGTCCCCTAGATCTTAGCTCTACTTAAACCTAACTAACCTAGGGACATTACACACATCCATGCCCGAGGCAGGATTCGAACCTGAGACCGTAGCTGTCGCGTAGTTCTGGACTAAAGCGCCTAGAACCGCTCGGCCACAGCGTCCGGCTGCTGTGTAGTAGTGAATGTCTTACTTTATATACCGTCATTTCCGGTTGTTTGGTGGCTACTTGCGTCACATGTCTTATATTATTAGACAAATTGAAGAGGTTGTTGTGGAGCGGTGGCTGCAAGGTACTCTATTGCTTGTGCTAGCCTGTGGCTGATTTTAAAGCAACCCTAGTAGGTGATTGGTAGAAGGTACCGTATCGTGTTGCCTGTGTCGCTCTGGTAAGTGATTGGGTGGCAAACTCTCGCTGTTGACTGGAAGGCAATAGCAAATCGGCATCTCGTATCCATCGGGTAGCGTTTTCCTGCAGCGAGGCGTTGATGCCGCACGGCAGTTCTATCGAGGCGGCAGTTTGTACTGTTAAACCCATATCACGAGGTGCTGCTGGCTGGCGAACACACGCGGTCCGCAGTGGTGGAATAGCTGGTAGCCAGGCTATATGTAACTTGCAGCTATCTTCCCTGTTCATGGTGCTAGGACGTTTAATTATTTCAATAGTTCCTCTTTATTTTCCGTTGTTGCATCCACGGCTGCCGGGCAAACACGCGAGATTCTTGGAAAGAGGTAGGACGGCCACATTCCTGGTGGTATTTTGCTACAATTGACTTGTTCTTCTGTCCCATTCGTACGTAACATTTATGGTCCGAATCGCGACTGCTAATGGGTCTCCCAGTTTCAACAACATCCTTCGCTGCATTCACACGGATGTTCGTAGACACTTGCACTGTGGAGGACCATTATTGGGATCGTTCATGGGAGCTTTAACAAATCTCGAATCTTGCAACCACTCTGAAATGTAGGCCTGATTCCTGCGCGACAGCCGGCCAGAGTGGCCGTGCCGTTCTAGGCGCTACAGCCTGAACCGCGTGACCGCTACGGTCGCAGGTTCGAATCCTGCCTCGGGCATGGATGTGTGTGATGTCTTTAGGTTAGTTAGGTTTAAGTAGTTCTAAGCTCTAGGGGACTGATGACCACAGCAGTTAAGTCCCATAGTGCTCAGAATGTGAACCAACCTGCGCGACACAGTAACTTCCCTACACTATCTCTAAAACCTCTCATATAAGGTATGCGAACAACTGGAAGTGTATATTCTGCACCTTTATCTCTTTTGTCTTCGGCGTTCCACCTAGCCCATTGTAAGTCTATATTGTTGTATCGACCCGCACGGAATATTGTCTTGAGCTCGTTCAGTTCCTACTGTATGTGGTTCTCATCACTAATCCGGCAAGTTCGAGTTTTCAGCGTTCTTATGCACTGGATGGTGGTGCGAATCGGTGTGTAGGTATCTATTGGTGGGTATCTGTTTCGTGTAGAATTTATGGCCTAGTTTGCCGCTAGATGTTCAGTACACCTCCACATCTAACGCGTTGTTGCCTTCCGATCAGTACCCGAGTAGCACAGGCATTAGCGTACCGTACAGCCACCCTTTCATAACAACCTCTTCAAGCTGTCCAATGACAGCTCAGATATGGGACGTCGGTAGCCACTAGATAACAGAAAATGACAGTATATAAAGAAAGACATTCGCCAGTACACAGTTGTGAAACGCCCTGAAGACGACCGCAGCAAGTCGTTCGAAATGTCAGCAGCCGGCCGTGTGGCCGAGCAGTTCTAGGCGCTTCAGTCCGGAACCGTGCCGCTGCTACGGTCGCAAGTTCGAATCCTGCCTCGGGCATGGACGTGTGTGATCTTTAGGTTAGTTAGGTTTAAGTAGTTCTAAGTTCTAGAGGACTAATTATTTCAGATGTTAAGTCCCATAGTACTTAGAGCCATTCGATCCATTTGAATTTCTTTGAAACGTCAGAAATTTTGTTATTATAGTAGTTTACAATGACGCTGCCCAATTTCCAAAATTATCATATCCTAAATGACACCGGCAGTTGAAGCCAACGAGTTTATGAAAGGAGGCGCAGTTGTTAGCACACTGGACTCGCATTTCGAAGGACGATGGTTCAAACCCGCGTCCGGCTGGCCATCCTGATTTAGGTTTTCCATGATTTCCCTAAATCTCTTCAGGCAAATGCCGGGATGGTTCCTTTGAAAGGGCACAGGCGACTTCCTTCCTCGTCCTCCTCTAACCCGGTGGGACGATGACCTCGGTGTCTGGTCCACTACTCCCAAATTAACCAATCTAACCAACTTATTATTGAATGTGGACAAAAGCAAACTATCTCAAAAGTGCAGCCACTATAGTGGTTAACGGCGAATATCTTCAATTAGCCCCAGTCGCTCCTGCTGAACACAGAGGTTTCGCAATTAAGCCAGTGGTAGTTGTTGTTCACGTATACGAGTGTTTGACGACTGACAAAACAATCCAGAAACGTTTAGACCATCCCGTGGGTGGAAGTGGAATGTACATAACGGGAGTGAGAGGTGAAGTCAAGCCAAACCTTGCCACGACTTGGTAATGTAGCGCAACTAATGAGACGTGAGAAGACAGAGGAGCTCATGCCTGACAAAGACTGGTTATGTAACTTGCAAATGAGACTTGTCCGTGACGCAGCACAAAAACAAGGAAAAGTTTCTTACGTATTATTTGCATTACATGCCACCGTAGCATTATGCTGCAGTTTGTTTCTCTTACTGAAAGCTGGAAGTGAAGTTTTATGTAGCAGAGCTCACCACGTTCACGGTAACAAGCAGACAATGTTTCATACGTGTATAGGTCCGCGGTGGTGATCTCAATCACTTGTTTTGCATTCCCACATATCTCGAGCAAGTAGAATTCGTTTAACTGAGTTTGCAGCTTTTCCTTCGGCTTCAAGTGATGCTGGCAACAGGTACATATATTACAATATCTGTTTCATCTTTTTGTCTGATCAGTCAACGTTATGTACAGAACTTTTCTCGTGATTTCGCAATATAACATATGATGATATTCAGTGATGATATAAGCAACAAAAGACTGGTTGGTCACAAAATAACAAGCGCAATATAAAGAAGTATAAGGAAGCGGCAAGTTATAACAGTAACTAAGAGGATTGTGTAATGGCTCAAATATTTCGGAAAAATAAACCACTATCTACATCTACATCTACATCTACATCCGTACTCCGCAAGCCACCTGACGGTGTGTGGCGGAGGGTACCCTGAGTACCTCTATCGGTTCTCCCTTCTATTCCAGTCTCGTATTGTAGGTGGAAAGAAGGATTGTCGGAATGCTTCTGTGTGGGCTCTAATCTCTCTGATTTTATCCTCATGGTCTCTTCGCGAGATATACGTAGGAGGGAGCAATATACTGCTTGACTCTTCGGTGAAGGTATGTTCTCGAAACTTTAACAAAAGCCCGTACCGAGCTACTGAGCGTCTCTCCTGCAGAGTCTTCCACTGGAGTTTATCTATCATCTCCGTAACGCTTTCGCAATTACTAAATGATCCTGTAACGAAGCGCGCTGCTCTCCGTTGGATCTTCTCTATCTCTTCTATCAACCCTACCTGGTGCGGATCCCACACTGCTGAGCAGTATTCAAGCATTGGGCGAACAAGCGTACTGTAACCTACTTCCTTTGTTGTCGGATTGCATTTCCTTAGGATTGTTCCAATGAATCTCAGTCTGGCATCTGCTTTACCGACGATCAACTTTATATGATCATTCCATTTTAAATCACTCCTAATGCGTACTCCCAGATAATTTATGGAATTAACTGCTTCCAGTTGCTGACCTGCTATTTTGTAGCTAAATGATAAGGGACCTATCTTTCTATGTATTCGCATCACATTACACTTCGCTACATTGAGATTCAATTGCCATTCCGTGCACCATGCGTCAATTCGCTGCAGATCCTCCTGCATTTCAGTACAATTTTCCATTGTTGCAACCTCTCGATACACCACAGCATCATCTGCAAAAAGCCTCAGTGAACTTCCTATGTCATCCACCAGGTCATTTATGTATATTGTGAATAGCAACGGTCCTATGATACTTCCCTGCGGCACACCTGAAATCACTCTTACTTCGGAAGACTTCTCTCCATTGAGAATGACGTGCTGCGTTCTGTTATCTAGGAACTCCTCAATCCAATCACACAATTGATCTGATAGTCCGTATGCTCTTACTTTGTTCATTAAACGACTGTGGGGAACTGTGTCAAACGCCTTGCGGAAGTCAAGAAACACGGCATCTACCTGTGAACCCGTGTCTAAGGCCCTCTGAGTCTCGTGGACGAATAGCGCGAGCTGTGTTTCACACGATCGTCTTTTTCGAAACCCATGCTGATTCCTACAGAGTAGATTTCTAGTCTCCAGAAAAGACATTATACTCGAACATAAGACGTGTTCCAAAATTCTACAACTGATGGACGTTAGAGATATAGGTCTATAGTTCTGCACATCTGTTCGACGTCCCTTCTTGAGAACGGGGATGACCTGTGCCCTTTTCCAATCCTTTGGAACGCTTCGCTCTTCTAGAGACCTACGGTACACCGCTGCAAGAAGGGGGGCAAGTTCCTTCGCGTACTCTGTGTAAAATCGAACTGGTATCCCATCAGGAACAGCGGCCTTTCCTCTTTTGAGCGATTTTAATTGTTTCTCTATCCCTCTGTCGTCTACTTCGATATCTACCATTTTGTCAACTGTGCGACAATCTAGAGAAGGAAGCACAGTGCAGTATTCCTCTGTGAAACAGCTTCGGAAGAAGACATTTAGTAATTCGGCCTTTAGTCTGTCATCCTCTGTTTCAGTACCATTTTGGTCACAGAGTGTCTGGACATTTTGTTTTGATCCACCTACCGCTTTGACATAGGACCAAAATTTCTTAGGATTTTCTGCCAAACCAGTACATAGAACTTTACTTTCGAATTCATTGAAAGCCTCTCGCATAGCCCTCCTCACACTACATTTCGCTTCGCGTAATTTTTGTTTGTCTGCAAGGCTTTGGCTATGTTTATGTTTGCTGTGAAGTTCCCTTTGCTTCCGCAGCAGTTTTCTAACTCGGTTGTTGTACCACGGTGGCTCTTTTCCATCTCTTACGATCTTGCTTGGCACATACTCATCTAACGCATATTGTACCATGGTTTTGAACTTTGTCCACTGATCCTCAACACTATCTGCACTTGAGACAAAACTTTTGTGTTGAGCCGTCAGGTACTCTGTAATCTGCTTTTTGTCACTTTTGCTAAACAGAAAAATCTTCCTACCTTTTTTAATATTTCTATTTACGGCTGAAATCATCGACGCAGTAACCGCTTTATGATCGCTGATTCCCTGTTCTGCATTAACTGATTCAAATAGTTCGGGTCTGTTTGTCACCAGAAGGTCTAATATATTATCGCCACGAGTCGGTTTTCTGTTTAACTGCTCAAGGTAGTTTTCAGATAAAGCACTTAAAAATATTTCACTGGATTCTTTGTCCCTGCCACCCGTTATGAACGTTTGAGTCTCCCAGTCTATATCCGGCAAATTAAAATCTCCACCCAGAACTATAACATGGTGGGGAAATCTACTCGAAATATTTTCCAAATTATTCTTCAGGTGCTGAGCCACAACAGCTGCTGAGCCCGGGGGCCTATAGAGACATCCAATTACCATGTCTGAGCCTGCTTTAACCGTGACCTTCACCCAAATCATTTCACAACTCGAATCTCCGTCAATTTCCTTCGATACTATTGCACTTCTTATCGCTATAAACACGCCTCCCCCTTCACTGTCCAGCCTATCTCTGCGGTATACATTCCAATCAGAGTTTAGGATTTCATTACTGTTTACGTCTGGTTTCAGCCAACTTTCTGTTCCTAGTACTATATGGGCGTTGTGACCGTTTATTAATGAGAGCAGTTCTGGGACATTTCTATAGACGCTCCTGCAGTTTACTATTAGCACATTAATATTGTTATTCCTTGTTGCATTTGCCTACTCCTGCCTTGCCGCGTCTCAGGAGGCGTCTTGTCGGGCCTAGGGAGGGAATTCTCTAACCTAAAAAAACCCCATGTGCACTCCACACGTACTCCGCTACCCTCGTAGCCGCTTCCGGCGTGTAGTGCACGCCTGACCTATTCAGGGGGACCCTACATTTCTCCACCCGATAGCGGAGGTCGAGAAATTTGCACCCCAGCTCTCCGCAGAATCGTCTGAGCCTCTGGTTTAAGCCTTCCACTCGGCTCCAAACCAGAGGACCGCGATCGGTTCTCGGAACGATACTACAAATAGTTAGCTCTGATTCCACCCCGCGAGCGAGGCTTTCCACCTTCACCAACTCCGCCAACCGCCTGTACGAACTGAGGATGACCTCTGAACCCAGACGGCAAGAGTCATTGGTGCCGACATGAGCAACAATTTGAGGTCGGGTGCACCCAGTGCTCTCTATCGCCGCCGGTAGGGCCTCCTCCACATCTCGGATTATAAGGTGCGAAATTTACTGCAATCATATTATTTTATAAAATATTCTTAGTCGTCTTACGTAATTATATTGGAATAAAGGCTCAAGATTTCAGTGATTCCAAGCCTTGGTCGCTGCCAGGTACTGACTGCCATAACTTGCACTGTGGGCTTCTTCTACAACTATTAATCGACCTGTAAGTGGCTCTCGTACATTACAGAGACGCTGCAGCACACCAACGAATATGCCTATGCAGTAGCCAGAGATTATTTCTGTATCTTTCATAGACAGATGCTGACTGGGCTACTCCTTTCGTCAGAATGTAAGGAACTCGAAGTAATTGCCACTAGGTTTTTCTGCTGAATCTTTAATAGTAAAAATTGCCTTAAAATACGTAAAATTTCTTTCGTGTTAAGAAATTATATATGTACTAGCGAACGCGGTAACATTAGGCATTTGCTAAATATGTGTGGAAATTGGATGTATATCCTAATCTTCTTCACCCCCGTTTTCTGTCCATGTCCTTCTCGCCCCTCTCTCTCGATCTCCTCCTCCCCCACTCTGTGCCCATCTCGGCCACCGTCCTTCTCTATTTACTCTTCTTCGTCTTGAACTTCGATTATTGTTATTGCAAATTTAGATTTCCCAAGAGTAGTCTAACCAGAATCTCACAAATACAACTTTTCTGTTTTCTATGAAAATCGACTGTGAAGAAGAAAACAAAACAGTTCATTTATGTGTATTCAATTGTCACTTAGAATTATTGTAATAACAAAGAATGTGCACGGCAGAAACAATTGTTCTAATTATTTAAATGTCCTACTATCATAGTTAAAACTGCGAGAAAGAAAACAAAACCCTGTATAATCACAGTAGACCAAACCACGCCATTAGATCCTTAGCATAAAACCTAACTTTTCGAGATTTTTGGTTAACATTATTTTCCCATTATATATAAAATGACTAATTATGTCTTCCAGTTTTCTGTATAATAATATTATTATTGCTTTTGTTCTTGACTACATACACTCCTGGAAATGAAAAAAGAACGCATTGACACCGGTGTGTCAGACCCACCATACTTGCTCCGGACACTGCGACAGGGCTGTACAAGCAATGATCACACGCACGGCATAGCGGACACACCAGTAACCGCGGTGTTGGCCGTCGAATGGCGCTAGCTGCGCAGCATTTGTGCACGGCCGCCGTCAGTGTCAGCCAGTTTGCCGTGGCATACGGAGCTCCATCGCAGTCTTTAACACTGGTAGCATGCCGCGACAGCGTGGACGTGAACCGTATGTGCAGTTGACAGACTTTGAGCGAGGGCGTATAGTGGGCATGTGGGAGGCCGGGTGGATGTACCGCCGAATCGCTTAACACGTGGGGCGTGAGGTCTCCACAGTACATCGATGTTGTCGCCAGTGGTCGGCGGAAGGTGCACGTGCCCGTCGACCTGGGACCGGACCGCAGCGACGCACGGATGCACGCCAAGACCGTAGGATCGTACGCAGTGCCGTAGGGGACCGCACCGCCACTTCCCAGCAAATTAGGGACACTGTTGCTCCTGGGGTATCGGCGAGGACCATTCGCAACCGTCTCCATGAAGCTGGGCTACGGTCCCGCACACCGTTAGACCGTCTTCCGCTCACGCCCCAACATCGTGCAGTCCGCCTCCAGTGGTGTCGCGACAGGCGTGAATGGAGGGACGAATGGAGACGTGTCGTCTTCAGCGATGAGAGTCGCTTCTGCCTTGGTGCCAATGATGGTCGTATGCGTGTTTGGCGCCGTGCAGGTGAGCGCCACAATCAGGACTGCATACGACCGAGGCACACAGGGCCAACACCCGTCATCATGGTGTGGGGAGCGATCTCCTACACTGGCCGTACACCTCTGGTGATCGTCGAGGGGACACTGAATAGTGCACGGTACATCCAAACCGTCATCGAACCAATCGTTCTACCATTCCTAGACCGGCAAGGGAACTTGCTGTTCCATCAGGACAATGCACGTCCGCATGTATCCCGTGCCACCCAACGTGCTCTAGACGGCGTAAGTCAACTACCCTGGCCAGCAAGATCTCCGGATCTGTCCCCCATTGAGCATGTTTGGGACTGGATGAAGCGTCGTGTCACGCGGTCTGCACCTCCAGCACGAACGCTGTTCCAACTAAGGCGCCAGGTGGAAATGGCATGGCAAGTCGTTCCACAGGACTACATCCAGCACTCTACGATCGTCTCCATGGGAGAATAGCAGCCTGCATTGCTGCGAAAGGTGGATATATACTGTACTAGTGCCGACATTGTGCATGCTCTGTTGCCTGTGTCTATGTGCCTGTGGTTCTGTCAGTGTGACCATGTGATGTATCTGACCCCAGGAATGTGTCAATAAATTTTCCGCTTCCTGGGACAATGAATTCACGGTGTTCTTATTTCAATTTCCAGGAGTGTATATGGATACCTGGAAAAATCACGTCTATTACCGCAAGGGAAACGCTGTAATTGGAATCATACCTTTCACGAGGAGCTTCTCTTCGTCGACTCCACAGGTAGGGAAAAGTTGCGAGGAAAGAAACGTGAAGTTAACGTAGTCCGCCGTACAGTCTTACACATATCGTACATACTTTTGGGCCTTGGTGCACTCGATAAAGGAGCTGTTTGTTGTTGGTGCTCGTGAATATACTACTACGTATCCTCGTCGACGTTCTTCAGACAAAAATATGTATTATTCTCTGGAGCTTCACCTACGAGGGATAGGTTTCCTTTTTCCAGCATTACTGGAGGGAAGCCATCCACGGATTCGCCCTATTTCACCTAACGAGGAAGCCATTCGAGAATCTATACAGCAAGAAACTCAGTGAATTACAACTGATGCAGCAAGGAACATGTACGTCTGACATGTCTATCATTATTTCTGAAAGCGTCACCAGCTTCCCGAAGTCCGCTTTCTGCGTATGCAGATTTGTGAATAGTTCGAACACTAGCAGAAAGCCGACGACTTCATTTAAAAAGTTTATTGGTACAACGGACCTGCCTTCTTTCGTGACCATATCTTCAGTATGCAGAACGCTCACTAATTGTACGTATGAAATTAAGCTACACGTCACCCGAGACTGTGGATATCAAATCTGATTCAGCATCAACTCATGGACAGGAATATTGGGAGACAATGTTCTGGGTCTCTGGATGTTACCGGACTAGTTTACTGAGCAAAAGTGACATGCGTTCCCACGAACAGTTTGCCTGTATCGCTATAAGATGTTCGGCTGATGATGTGGTTTTTACGTGATGGGAGAAATATGCGTTGTTATTGAAGCAGAGTCTTTGCTGGAAAACAAATCGATTTTGGACGTTCTGTTTTATAGTGTCCACATTCACCTGAACTCATTCCATTGGATGCCTTAACGTGAAACGTGGAGGAGCACGTTTGTTGTGCTATGCCGATGAATGTGAAAGAACCGATAGTCCGCTTCTGTACTGCTGCTGTAACTGTCACTGGAACTGTGCTGCGAAATGTTCAGGGAAGATCGATACAGCGAATCTCTAAATCTTTGGCGATGCGTAGGGGTCGCTTTGAGCATTTACTTTGGAGACTAAGTAAGCTTTTTCAAAGACATGCAATCACTGACTGCATATTTAAAACATTACGACTGTCCGCTCTTAGTCAAAACAATTTGTATGTTTAATATTTCCATACATGTATGTTATTAGATTACATGTAATTTATTTTTTACTGATTATTACTCTTCATGAAGTATTCTGCCATTTTTGAACAATAATTTTCATAATCAAAATATCCACGGGTGTACTGCCGGTCTACAGTGTCCAACGGGCACAATATTTCGGCGATCATACATGTCTCCATCATCAGGTGAACTGACGGACAGAGCTCCTGTGAACGTGCCGGCACGAAGATCCGTACGCAGGCAGGGTGTGTGTCAGTAAAATTCGGAGGCGTTTGTGTTATGGTGGTGTCGTGTTTTTCGTGGAGGGGGCTTGCACCCCTTGTTGCCTAGCGTCGCACTGTCACAGCACAGGCCTACATTGATGCTTGAAGCACCCTCTTGCTTCCCACTGTTAAAGAGCAATTCGTGGATGGCAATTGTATCCGGATCTTCGTGCCGGCAGGTTCACAGGAGCTCAGTCCGCCAGATCACCTGATGATGGCGACATGTATGATCGCCAAAATATTGTGCCCGTTGGGCACTGTTGACCGGCAGTACACCCGTGGATATTTTGATTATCAAATACGCCGGGATAAACTCAAGAATCAATCATTTTCATGTTCGACGTTTAAAAGAGACAATAGTTGTAGATGTGCATAACTAAATAAAATTCTTATTAAGTCTAAGTAAAGCATTATCCATAGTGAAAACGTAGGTCTTCTTGCTGAGAAAACATGAAACCGCGTTCTTTCGTGAGTTTAAAAAGTAATCTTCTGAAATATATTTCATGGTCGGTACATCCCACTGTTGTATACAGAAATTTAGATTGACCAAGGAAGTGTTACTGTACTATATGGGACAGAAGTTGTGTTACTGGTTGGACTACTGTCAAGGTAAAATTTATAGCGTGTCAGGCAACTGGAGATGTTATTACTATCACAGTATCATGATTATTGAAAGCGAGTTTTTGGTGTTACATAATGCAATCAAAACTATTATAGTATTGTTGTTCCCTATTGTGTTTGCAGATGATCTTCTCACTTAAGTTATCTTGAATTTTACAAAACCTCGTTGTTTCATTTGGTCACCTCGGACGCTTTTCGAAAATCCCAAGATAACTACATTGTGTAAACTTTTCTGTTATCGCTTACTACACACGTACCTTACTTTCACGCTGTCGATCAACACACATGCTCGACACCAATTACAAAGCTTATGCAACACCCAAATATGTGACAACGTGTGTACCTTTCGATAAATGAAAGGCTCTGTGTTAATAAATTTACCTTTTTCTTAGTGTGCCAAGCAATTCATCTACGTTTTAGCTAACTAATGTAAGTACACTACGTATCAAAAGTATCCGGCCAACCCAAAATCATACGTTTTTCATATTAGCTGCATTGTGCTGCCACCTACAACCAGGTAATCCATATCAGCGACCTCACTGGTCATTAGAAATCGTGAGAGAGCAGAGTGGGGCGCTCTGCGGAACTCGATGACTTCGAACGTGGTCAGGTGATTGGGTGTCACTTGTGTCATACGTCTGTATGCGAGATTTCCACACTCCTAAACATCCGTAAGTCCACCGTTTCCGATGTGATAGTGAAGTGGAAAAGTGAAGGGACGCGTACAACACAAAAGCGTACAGACCGACCTTGTCTGTTGACTGACAGAGACCGTCGACAGTTGAAGAGGGTCGTAAATGTGTAATAGGCAGACGTCTATCCAGACCATCGCACAGGAATTCCAAACTGCATCAGGATCCACTGCAAGTACTATGGCAGTTAGGCGGGAGTGAGAAAACTTGGATTTCATGGTCGAGTGGCTGCTCATTAGTCACACATCATGCCGGTAATTGCCAAACGACACCTCGCTTGGTGTAACGAGCGTAAACATTCGACGATTGAACAGTTTAAAAACTTTGTGTGGAGTGACGAATCACGATACACAACGTGGCGATCCGATGGCAGGGTGTGTGTCAGTAAAATTCGGAGGCGTTTGTGTTATAGTGCTGTCGTGTTTTTCGTGGAGGGGGCTTGCACCCCTTGTTGCTTAGCGTCGCACTGTCTCAGCACAGGCCTACATTTATGCTTGAAGCACCGTCTTGCTTCCCACTGTTAAAGAGCAATTCGTGGATGGCAATTGTATCCTTCAACACGACCCAGAACCTGTTCACAATGCACGGCCTGTGTCTGAGTCGTTACACGACTATAACATCCGTGTAATGGACAGGCGTGAACAGAATCCTGACGTGAAACCTGTAGAACATCTTTGGTATGTTTTGAATCGCCGACTTCGTGCCAGGCCTCACCGACCGACATCGATACATCTCCTTAGTGCAGCACTCCGTGAAGAATGGGTTGCCGTTCCCCAAGAAACCTTCCAGCACCTGACTGAACGTATGCCTGCGACAGTGGCAGCTGTCATCAAGGCTAAGCGTGGGCCAACACCATACTGAATTTCAGCATTACCGAAGGAGGGCGCCACAAACCTGTAAGTCATTTTCAGCCTGGTATCCGGATACTTTTAATCACATAGTGTAACACCACTCTACATCGATAGCCGAAAAACCTTTTAACCTTGCAAATATTTGGTCTGACAAAAATGTTGCTGTTCGTTAAAGAAAAGTGAAAGAATAGTCCGTCGGTGGTGATTAGAGGGATGCTGAGATGTGAATGCCGTGTAGTTCAGCCGCTGGTGTTCGCGTCGTACCAGGCCTTGAGTAACCGTAAAACTCATTTCTGTCGCTAAATCTGTGTTATTAAACCAGAATTTCTTAAAAACATTTCACCCAGTACTACGAAGTACTCTTCAACACTCAGTCTCTTTTTTTTTTTTTTAGTTTTAATTGCGAATAATACCAACAGCGCATTACGAAACAATTGTCATCATTACTTTCTATCGATGAAAGGTGCATTTCAGCTTATAGAATAGTGACTTTGTTTTGTAAGATCCGTATCTCAAACCTCTGTTTGGTGAAAAATAGAATAAACTGAACCGTTTACTTGTTTCCGGAAGTGCAGAGGAAAACAGGCACATGAGTGACGCCTAGATATTGCTACCTTATTGAAACACAGAGGACAATCAACAAAACCGTATTATAACGCTCCACCTATGTCACAGCCATCTCCCTTGCAAGATAAAGTTGGTCAGGTCCCCTTGGGTTCTTATTCTCAAGAGTAGATAATACAATAAACATTGGCTTGTGGCGAGGGTCAAATTAATTGATCGGAATGTTTTGAGCTTCTGCAGTTAAATTCATTCATTTATCGTCTCAGGATTGAAAGTTCTGGTGTAGGATCTTCCTTTATTGCTACACTGGCAGCATACTGAAGTTTTTAAAGATCTAATATTTGAGTTAAGTCCACATGATTAGAGGTTGCGTGAATTGTCTTAAGTATTCCATAATAATCCATAGAAATGTATAATAGCTTTTTTATCAGAAGAAAATGCCCCATTCGTTTAGGTTTACAAATCATAAGCGTGCATAGTACCAGATTTGTCATTTTCTGCGCTTTGAACTGATAAATAAGTTATCGTGTTTTACTGCTGTATACTGTCTGTCTAGTCATTCTGAGTTGAGTTGCACAAGTTTCCGCTGAGTTTGCTCTTTTCCATCTCGGTTACTACCCTTTAGAAGTCGTTAATTTGCCCAGGAGCCTTCGCACAATAGACAGCAGAAAATAGCGGTTTCATGTTCATCGTCGTAATAAAGATAAGAGAGATGGCTTGGAGTTGTGTTACAGTAAAGTAAGAGTGATAACGAGTGTTCTGATCATACTTGTGATAATATTCTGAATTTGAACTAACAAGGTAACAAAGCAGTACTGAAAGATTTGTGACAGCGTGTAACAAGAAGTGAAATGGTGTTTTTAACGGCGTTTCCTGTGCGATATTGCGCGCGCTATTACATTCAGACTCGTTACAATCTGGAAAGATTATAAATCTTTTATGTGAGAAACATCTGCTCTAACTTTGCACAGAACTTAACTGCTTTTCTCGAGCAATATCCCCTTCAAAGTACGCCACTACTGACGAGTGCCAGATAAGCACTGCAGAAGTGCCTCATGAGTTACGAGTCGACAAGAGCTCAGTCCAAACACGTGCACATTAAATATTATGTTTTTAAATTGCACAACTTTACAGCTTCCAGACTTCCGTCTTTTTCTGATTCATTCGGTATATTTCTTCACCAACCGCGCACAATCGCTATTCCACCCACGCCTCAGTGTTTCTTTCTGGTGGCTTGTGGTTTATGAGCGAAGGATAACAATACTTTTTCGGTTATGTGGTTATGTTAGGCAGCCTACGCGCATAAAAACTTACTGAGAGTCCAGCGAAGAAATTGTTGATTTCATAATTAGTCCAAGTTTCTCGAAAATTAAGACTGGTAGACGACTGAAGAAAACGGTATAATTTTTGTGAAAGTTGTAAGAATTTTGTATAGAAGTTTAGAAATAGTTCGAAAATCTACTAACAGATGGTGCTCTAATCAAATAAAAAGTTCCTGTAAATAGTGCGCCGCAAGTCACAGCGATCACTTCCACGACTGGAACGTTAGAGGAGGCTAGCGAACCGAAGGAAGAGTTTTAAATCATATATTCCAGAGAACAACAACTTTTTTCTGCTACTGGGCTACCACATGCTAGAAACAGTGGCACGTCAACAAGGAATTGCTTTGAAAGACGTTTTAATGTTCCAAAAACACCCGAATCGAAAACCATTCGGTAGCTCTTGGCCAAATTCCAACGAACAGGCATTGTGGCTGGCAATCAAGCGGGGAATGTTGTTCCCAGGCACACTGTAGTTACTCTTGAAAATGTCGCCATGGTTTCTGGAATTATTCAGCGAAATACGAGGATGTATTGCAGCAGAGACTAGTTTGAAGTGTTCCAGCATGCAGAAAATACTAAGAGCCTACAAATCCAAAGTCAGCAGGCCATGTCTCTACGAGCGGTGCGACGGAGGGTTTACTTTGCGAACCAGATTCTGATTATTCTTGTTAATGAAGTAATTTATGTTCGATACATGTAATTCACAGATGAAGCACACTACTACCTGAGTGCAGTCTTGAATTAATAAAAACCAACGATTTTCGGGTACCGAAAATTAGCATTCCTGTGAAGCGGAACCACTGTATTCTTCCCATGTTACTATTATGGCACTTTTTTCATGTGAGAAACTGTCTCTAGTGAACGTTACGTTGCAATTTTGGAACAGTTAGTCACCACACAGGCAGCTTTGGAGGATCTACTAGGTACCGACTGGTTCATGCAAGACTTGGCCACACCGCATCGCATCGGTCTTTCGTTTCCTTCGTGAATACGTTGAAAATAGAGTCATTGCGTTAGAACTGCTTCAAACTTACTGCCGCGAGGATGAACTGGCCTCAATATTCGCTCGATCTGGCTCCTTGTGACTACTTTTTGTGGGGCACATTGAAAGACATTGTCTGCCGGAACCATACCACCACGCTGGACGAGCTGTCTGACGTCTGAATCCATTTCCGTTAAGACCGTACAGGACGTGACGGCAAATTTCACTGTTCATTTGGACCACCTCCGTACAGGGATTGGTGGACATTTCGAAAATAATGTGATATGATTGCAGAGACTGATTGCAGAAGACGGGTTTAGTTAGGTACGCTCTTTTCGTGCTATTTCTATACCTCTGTAAAACTTCCGTATAGTATTCTTACAGCTTTCACGATAAACATTTCCTTTGTTGCACTCATCTATCGATCTTTTTTCGATGTATTTAATTTTAAAATCAGGGACTCCTTTGCAGGACACTCTGTATGTCCGTTTAGGTCTTGCTTTGTTTACTGGAAGCGTAGTCCTTGTAGAAAGTATACTGAGATATGGAGCAGTTCATCTCAGATGAGGGAATGGTTTTTGACATGAATCCGAAATCAATCACCTGGTGTCGTCTACAAGCTTATGTTACGTTAGGACGGAAACGGTGAACGGTGTTGCTACATTACTTAGACGATGTAAATGTATGAACGGAAACACACCTATTAGTGTTGGTGAGCGCTTTGCATTGCCCAGTCGTTTGCTATTCCGGAAACGAAGCCGTAACTGTTTTCTTCCTTCAGTTTACTTTTGTTGTGTAAGATATTTCTTTAGGTTGCAGGCACGCACCACCTCTCTAATGACAATGGTGCGACACAGTGGACTAGTTTACACGTTTCAAGGAATAACTTTTGATGCCAAATTAGTAGGTAGGTAGGTGGTTAGTGTTTAACGTCCCGTCGACAACGAGGTCATTAGAGACGGAGCGCAAGCTCGGGTTAGGGGAGGATTGGGAAGGAAATCGGCCGTGCCCTTTCAAAGGAAGCATCCCGGCGTTTGCCTGAAATGATTTAGGGAAATCACAGAAAAACTATATCAGGATGGTTGGAGACGGGGTTGAACCGTCGTCCTCCCGAATGCGAGTCCAGTGTGCTAACCACTGCGCCACCTCGCTCGGTGCCAAACTAGTAGCCGAATTCTCTCGTACATTTGACGCTGAGAAAGCATTCAGTTAGCCGAAATGAAGACCTTTAGGTCTGTGAACCCCCGCAGTTAGCGTGTAGTGCCAATCTCCTTTGTCTCCTGGGCTCAACAACCCGACATTTTGTCAGTAAAACGTTATCACTGATGAGCGGTAGCGTCAGTTTTACTCAAATTTTCCTTGTTCGCGACTCACAAGAAATGACCTCGTAGTCTAGAAATTAATGTTGGGAGACTGAACCAAATACTGAGAAGATTCAGAAGGAAGATTAGGAATTAGTATCTGGTCAACGAGGTCTTTTGAACAGATATGTTTTTCTTTACAGAAATACTGAATGTGCCAGGGATGAAATACATGGAGCGACAGATTATTTACAAACAACTTGAACACAAATCAGACAGCACTCGTAAAAATCGAGGGACGTGAAAGTGAAGCAATGGTCGCAAAGGCAGTGAGACAGTGGTGTTGCCGGTCCCCAGTGTTACGTAATATGTGTGTTGACCAATAAATAAAGGAAACCTAGGAGAAATCTAGAAGAAAAATTAAAGCTTATGGAGAAGAAATTAAAACTTTGAAGTCTGCCAATGACACTGTAATTCTGTAAGAAACGGTAGGGGCTTGGAAGGGCAAATGAGTGGATTGGATAGTGTCTTGAAAAGAGATGAGATGAAAAACAACAACAATAAATAAATTAATTAATTAATAAATTAAGAAAGGGTAATAGAATGTAGTCGAACTAAGGATACGGAGGTAGTTACATTAGGAAATGAGATACTAAAAGTAATAGGTGAGTTTTGATTTCTGGGCAACAGAGTAACTAACGATGGCCGAAATTGTGACGATAGAAAAAGCAGTGTGGCAGTAGCAAGAAAATCATTTATGAAACAGAAATGTTTGTGTACACAGAATATAAAATTAGGAAAATGGTGGTGGTAAGGTGTGTCTTAGCTTGTAATGTGCCGCATAGTACACAGCTAAGCGTAAAAGTTTTCCTTCGTTTCACTGGCTTTTCTTTTTCTTTTTTCCACACTTTCAAGTTATATTGGACTAACACATTTTACCATTTAATTTAGTTAAACTAATACTAAGCTATAACACTTTCAGTAGTCACTGGACGAAACTGGAACTCTTGAGGCCGCTGTTTTAATAGAGCGTTCGACCTTGAGGGGAGCGAGGTCAGCGAGTGGCAAACTGGGCAAAATGAAATACGCGGCCTTTTGGTCACTGTGTTGCCGACTGCAAAAGCCCGAAGCAGGCAAAACAGGAAACTGCTTATTTCAAAATGAAACGCACTACAAGCATATGCAGAATGGACTTTCTCGTGGTCCTCGTTCTTCAAAAATTAGAAGGGACGGACTGTGATATTCTGCCATAAACTTTGTGACATGGTATCCCTTTGTAAGAAAATATAACAAGTTTTCCGTCACGTTAGGGCTCAAGCTATGACTACTGCCGCCTCCTATTGCCTCCCTGCATCCCCATCCACTATCCCTTCCCTGCCATATTCCTATATTTTGTTCACCAGATGTATTTCCCGTGGACAGATGACGTCTTAGCTATACATTTTTTTCACGCCTTCACACAGAACCCACTTAACAAGCAGTCACAATAATAACAAGTAGTATAAGCAACAGCTAATGTGGGATAGATGTAGAACAAAATAACGGTGGACAAGTAGTGCTCTCTACCCCGTCACTCTACGCTAATAGCCGTTGTACTGTGGAAGTGATGAGCACACACAGGGAGATACATTGGGAAAACTCTGTTACAAAGTAGTAAAAAGAAAGTTACTTCCAGAGAACTTTTCTTTTAAATGTCTTGGATCTTTCAGATTGTGAATCATATGTATTTTATGCCAGTTCTTCGAAATTCACTTAAGCGTTTGAGCTAATAGCTCTTCCTCCTAGAATCGGACGCCAAAGATTGAGCGACTCTGGAGTAATGCATCCAAACTTGATTACTACAAATGTCGAAGCAGAAGGCTATCTTAAAATGCAAGATCAGACCCACTGGGAAAACGAAGACTTGACCAACAGCAAACTGTTAGTCAGTCTTAGAACATGCACCGTAATACTTCTATTTTAAAACCATTTTATTCGATGAGAGGACTCAGCAAAAACTATGACCGACCTGAATACTTGCTTTGGTAATCAGTTGAAGCTTTATGCTCTCCCTCTTTCACAAAATGTTCGAGATTTTTATCGTCCGATTTAAATAATCACACTACTCTCCAGTTTTATAGTTTTTTCATGATATTTTTTCGCCAGTATATCATTACAAACAACTTTTTTCTTGCGGCTAATTGCAGAAAACAATATACGATTTTCCGGCATTAAAATGTGTTGTTTTTTATGGTACGAAAATATTTCTAAAATACTGTTTTTAGAGGCATTTATTGGCTGATACCAACTAATGTTTCATTGAAACGACAAAGGTATCGTCACTGTCCATGCATATCAACGTTTTTCAAAGTTCTCGGCAGTTCACACAAGTTCAAACAAATTGTCTCAAATTTCTTTGGTATTGACCGTATTTAACTTTGTTTACTGTGTGAATACCGCGAATGTAGATTTTGCAGTTGACGTAAATAAATGCAAGGAAGTAACAGCAAATAAATATCATGAGAGATAAGATCAAGGAATACCTTCATAGCATGAGACTGGGGCGCTTGCCAATATCGGAGATCCCTGGCGGTCGTGACAATATGTAAGGGAAAAATTAATTGAAGTTTGTGTTGGGGAGGGCACTCAATAGTTCGTGCAGCAATGATGACCATCGTAGTGCCGTGGTGTAATGGTTAGCATTTCTGCCGAGCAAGCAAGAAGACTCGGGTTTGAGTTCCGGCCGCAACACAAATTTTAATTCATTTCGTCTGCTTCGATCATTATGAGACAATGTGTTGGGGAAATATTTGTTTTCACTGCAGCCACCGCCACTTGGTCTGTAGTTCCATCTTGATGGAACCATAATTCGTTGGTTTTGAATCTCATCCTTCTTTATGATGGGCCCCTCAAAATTCAGCAATATTGACAACGTACCACACTATTGATACATTTTACACGTCAGGCGATCACACGTTAAAAACGAAGAACACTATCCAGAGGCCTGATATTTCGTTGCGCGAAACGTACAGTTTAGTTATTAGTAAACTGTTAATATAAATGTATTTGCACAGTAACATTGAATAAATTACTTCTGCGTTATTGTATTTTTGCTACCCAACCGCTCATCCTATGTGACCATAAACACCGCTAACTCATGCATCTTATATTCCCAATGAAGCTGCATCTCAATGCGCTGTCTTTCGTCCACTCTTGTACATCCTTTTCATTGACTATACGCCTAAACCACTTCCTCATACCGACAACGCCTCTTTTCTTATCCTCCCTACCCCCCGGAAATGACAACGAAACCTTCAAATACATCTCAACGATTACCTATTGGTGCAACCAGTAGCTTTTGAATATCAGCTCTTCCAAGACGCAGGCACCACGAACCACCTGCTTACGATCTACAATCATCGCATCCGATTGAATAACACACTAAAATACCTCGCGCTAATCCTCGACCATAAACTAAAAAGGAAACTGCACTTAATAATCATCCAACAAAAAGCCCACAACAGACTATAAAAACTAAAAATCCTCTCCTACGCTAATGTGACCTGAAGTGCGACTCCACCAAACTTACATAGTTTCTTCCAGATTATGGAACACCATGCAGTCCGCTTCGTCTTTTATATCCGTCTGTCATCACATACTAGGGTCCAGTGTGAATTTATTAATTTCCCCACTCACCTATACAACATTGAACACAACTTCGGACTTCCTCGAACTTTACGCCAGTCACCCTATCGTTTCATTCCTATTAACCCTCGCCCTCTGCCACGCTTGTACCAACAGATCCACCAAATCTTACACCCCTACACTCCCCACATCCTGTCCAAACGGAACTCTAACCGCCTTCCCCACTTGATCGTACAATCTGCCAATCCTTCCAGCTTTAGCAAAATACTCCTCTTCCTATCCACGTCAGTGTTCGGTCTCGCTCCTTTCACCACTTTCTTCTCTCCGTTTCCAATGCTTCCTTTGGAATCTCCTTCGGTAAGTCTCTCACCCCGCGTCGTTTCCAAGACACTTTAATTCCAACAAAGCTGTTCATCTGCTGCTGACTTCCAGAAACTCAGTCCAGTAAAGTGAAGTGCTCCCTTTTTGAAAGAATGGCCATCAATTGTCAGTTTTTAAAAAAGATGACAATATTTTACTTTAATGCTCCAGTATTTATAGCCTATTTTAATAGTTTTAAAAATATGTATGTATTTCACACTTAAAATTTTTTTAGTGACTGTATTTACACTTTTTATAAATACTTACGGCTAAAGAGCGGTAATGTACCGCTGCCAGACCATCGTCGTTCTGACGGCTATAGAATAAAATAATAATGAAGGAAAAATAAGTATAAAGGATGCTTTCGCTTTAAGAAAGGCTTGACAGCGAAAAATACAGTATTGCACATTCCATTGAGTCTTGAACGTTAAACTGCATATTTATCAAACATAATGAAAAGAGTTGTTCGGAATAATTCAAAGATGGAGAAAGAGAAAACTTTAGTGATTTGGGAGAAACGATTGAGTCCGACAGATTCAATTTTGGGGCCACTCCTATTCCTTATACGTAGGGATTTCAGAGTGTAAGCTATACATGGATGCCGGCCGCGGTGGTCTCGCGGTTCTAGGCGCTCAGTCCGGAACCGCGGGAGTGCTACGGTCGCAGGTTCGAATCCGGCCTCGGGCATGGATGTGTGTGATGTCCTTAGGTTAGTTAGGTTTAAGTAGTTCTAAGTTCTAGGGGACTGATGACCACATATGTTAAGTTCCATAGTGCTCAGAGCCATTTGAACCATTTTTTGAAATTGAACGAATAGTAGAACGTCTTGCTGACTAAGGTGAAAAACAGTGTCATGTAACTGTGCAAGCTTGAAGTGTAGTGCAGAATTAAAAAAAAAAAAAATACAACGTTACTTTGACCGTCGTAAGAATGTGTAACTTACTTTTTGAAGTCCCTGGCATATGTGAACTACCTTTTGCGTAACATTCTTCGAGCAGAATCATTGCTTTTATCAGACGCTACTAGTGTTGCGATACATCCAACTACAGAGAAAACGACAAAAGAAATTGTTAACGATGTTTTTCAGAAAATTATTAATTGATTCCCAGAAAATGGACTCCGGCTAAATTATAGGAACACATTATATTCAGTTCTGTGCAACGAAAGGTGTACGTTGCAAGTGATTCTCTGACGTGGAGAGGTAGGCACAGGAGCGGAGTTCGTGGCCGGTCCCATTAAAACAGTCAGAAGACTGATGACTGAAAGAAAACGAACGACTGACGTACCACAAATTTCTATGAAAACTTGAATAGGGAAGACCCATTTTACCGAGCTGCTCATATAGTTAAGATAACTACTTTTGCGCTTTGTATAAATAGTTTTGCAAACAAACGAATCAGCGACCTAAGATATTTTGCACTGTTCCATTCAGCGTTATCTCATGGTATAAATTTTGAAGTAGCTCACCACTTCGGAAGAAAGTACTGAGTGCACAAGTGCGAATAGTAAGAATACTGTGTGGTGTTCACCGGTAGTCACCTCGTAGTTCCTCTTCAAGGAGCCAGGCAGTATAACCGTATCTTCTCAGTATATATATATTAATTACTAGTAAAATTCATCATACAAAATCTACGACAATTTGAAATGAACAGGGATGTTCATAACTATAACACCAGGAGGTAAAAATGTCATTTATTACCTATTACTAAAGTTGTCATTGGCTCAGAAAAGAGTTCAATAAGCAGCGACAAAAAAAATCACAACCATATAAAGTACCTGATATGCACAAAGCGAGTTTTAAATTTAACCTAAAATCATTTCTTCTGGACAACTCGTTTTGTTCCAACGACGAATTTTCATTTGAAAACTGATAGCATTTAAAGAAATAATAACAAAAACCATACTTTTTACGCTTAGTTACATGAAGTAAGAAATCTACGTGAAATATATGAAATATACCCACATTTGCGAATATGGACAACGATCAGGTGTATAATGGAATGGCAGCAATGAAAATGTGTGCCAGCCCGAGGCTCGAATACGGAATTTCCGCGTATCGCGAGCGGTAGCCTTGTCATTAGGCTGTGCGAGCATGATTCGCGGCTATATCCAGAGTTCCAAATCACGTCAACCATATGTCTACAACGTGCCCTCGAATATTCATTATGTATATTTCTGTGTAGGAGAAATTTAATTGAAAGTTGCTTGCTCGGTGTCGACGGTTAAATAAATTATTGGAATTTCTGTGTTCTTCAGGAGTAAATTGAAAATTTTCTTCGGACATTCATGCATGCATGCGGCGACTACACTCTTTATGAAATTCATAAACCATTGCATCGTACTTCTAAGTAACGAAGGCACTGCAGTATCGTATTTATCTGCCGCCACCAGGCAAATGATTTTCAGTTAAAATGTCTCGACTGTATGGTAAAATACTTAACGGATGTACGAATACTGGTCGTAGATGCGTGGTTGACGACGTATGGAAGTCTGGGTCGGGTCGTGAGTTATGCTTGGATACCCATTACGGTTAGGTTAGCAGGAAATCGGGGTTTGAATACCGGTCCGGTACAATTTTTCATTGTCTTTGTTCCAATATACAGCTGATGGTTGTCCACATACGCAAATACGAATACATTTCATGTGTTTCATAACGGCTGTCAATGAAGTTAAGGAATTCTGCTACCTAGGCAGTAAAATAACCAATGACGGACGGAGCAAGCAGGACATCAAAGGCAGACTCGCTATGGCAAAAAAAGGCATTTCTGGCCAAGAGAAGTCTACTAATATCAAATACCGGCCTTAATTTGAGGAAGAAATTTCTAAGGTTGTACGTCTGGAGTACAGCATTGTATGGTAGTGAAACATGGACTGTGGGAAAACCGGAACAGAAGAGAATCGAAGCATTTGAGATGTGGTGCTATAGACGAATGTTGAAAATTAGGTGGACTGATAAGGTAAGGAATGAGGAGGTTCTACGCAGAATCGGAGAGGAAAGGAATATGTGGAAAACACTGATAAGGAGAAGGGACAGGATGATAGGACATCTGCTGAGACATGATGGAATTACTTCCATGGTACTAGAGGGAGCTGTAGAGGGCAAAAACTGTAGAGGAAGACAGAAATTGGAATACGTTAAGCAAACAATTGAGGTCGTAGGTTGCAAGTGCTACTCTGAGATGAAGAGGTTAGCACAGGAAAGGAACTCGTGGCGGGCCGCATCAAACCAGTCAGTGAAATTGATGACAAAAAAACGGTTGTAGTCGCTGCAGTGCCTGTTCCTTTGGACACGCATACTTTTGAACAATACAGGAACTGTAATATTTTATCATGTGAAATATATGAGTTCATCAATGTCAAAACTGTTCATGTCGACGTATACTGTAAACTGCATCGTTGTACATCATTTGGATTAAAAATCGTTCAAACGATATCCGGAGCACGAAACTAATTAACTAACTAGACGATGTCATCGACCTCCCAATTCCTGAGTACTCATCACTTACAAACATGCTCTCTGCTTTCGCTACACTGTAACGTGAGTACTGTATATGTAAGGCTGCCGAACGGTTCTAGGCGCTACGGTCTGGAACCACGCGACCGCTACGGTCGCTGGTTCGAATCCTGCCTCGGGCATGGATGTGTGTGATGTCCTTAGGTTAGTTAGGTTTAAGTAGTTCTAAGTTCTAGGGGACTGATGACCACTGATGTTAAGTCCCCCAGTGCTCAGAGCCGTTTGAACCATTCCTTGAATACGCATGCCTATCCAGCGTCTCTGGCGCTTCATTGTGCTTGGGAAGGAGCTGGCTGTTGCCGCGACTCGCGAGAGCCTGCTCGGCAGCAAGTTTGGCCTCGCTCCGACTCCAGCAGGTGTCTGGCGGAAATTCCCCGGCGGGCGATTGGCGCGCAGCCGGCTCCTGGTTCCTGGGAGACGGTATTACGATGACGACAACACTGCGATTATACCTCCTCCCCTGCCACCGGTAAAAACAGCGCCCGTCCGTCCGGTGCCTCGTCTTTTAAGCAGCTTTAATCTCAGCCTTCCGGCAACGATAAATTCCATCCCTCGCCGTGGCGCGGCAATTTATAACGTGCACAATACAGACGGATCAGGCTCGCGCCTCCGTGCCCAGCCCATCCGCAAACATCTCCGGCGATAAATTGCCACTCGCAAACAACTATTAACAGCCTCGGAGCTGCCGAGTGTTTGCACTCTCGCAGGATGCCCCGCTTGCCGCAAGCGATCATAATATTCCCGTTGTTTACCCGTGATCACTTTTCTCGGTAGTTAACAGTGCGAGAAACAGATTTACACGCTCAGTATTTCATGTCGGTCATCCCGTTTGCTGTTGCGAAGAATCAAGTAGTTCTATTCCAACTCTGGCGTACCATGTTGTATCAGTAAGTGTCTGCACTTGTTCTAATGCTCTTTAGGTTAACATTACGACTTCGCACGATCGCCAGCAATGGTCTCTTAGCTTAGTCACAGGTTTCAGTTCGCTTTCCACTATTGCGAAGAGTGGCTAACAAGGATACCTCGCCTACTCGTGATTAATGACTACGTCCAAATTTTCGAGGTATGCAGGGCGTGGCCAGAAATGAAAGTGACAGAAGTTGGAGCTACAGATGGCCAACCATTTTAGAAGAAATAAGACACTGACGGAAAAAACCGCAGTCCCAAGAAGGAGTTGTGCAACATAATCGAATGTTGGTAGACGTGTTTCTACATCTAAAAGATGATGTCTGTTCAGATTTCGCACCAATCACTTAAGAGTGGCCCTAGTAGCGCCATATGAGGATGCATTTCAGATTTGATTTAAATACACGTTGTAACGGTCGTGGGCGTTAGGTATCTTTGATATTGGACGTGGCGAGTTGATGTTACTCAAGAATTCCTTTAAAGCGACAAGGATGCCTTTATGAACACCTCACTGAATTTGAACGAGGTCATGTAATAGGGCTACGAGAAAATGTGTGTTCCTTCTGCGATACTTCAGAAAAACTTGACAGGAATATAGCCCTTGCACGTGATTGGTGACAGAGGTGATCACGAGAATGTACGGTCGCAACAAGATCGGGCTCCAGACGGCCAAGTGGCACTGCCGAGAGGGAAGGCCTCCGTGTTCGGCATATGGCTCCGTCGCAGCAGTTGGTACGGCAGTAACACAACGAATTGTTACAAATCAGTTACTTTAAGGACAGCTTTGAGTCAGACGCCCAGACACGGCCATTTGCGACTTCAGTGATGCTAAGCCATAGTCATTGGAGAGAAGGGTGGAGCTCTGATGTGTTTTCTGATGAAGGCTGGTTCTGGCTCGGCGCCAGTGATGACCGTGTGTTGGTTAGGAGGCGGCCAATCGAGGGCGTGCCATCAGCCTGTCTGCTCACCAGACACACAGGACCCACACCTGGAGTTATTGACTGGGGTGCGAATTTGTAAGACACCAGGAGCGCTCTCGTAGTTATCCCGCGCACACTGACTGTGAATTTGTACGTTAGTCTGGTGATTCGACGTGCTGTGCTGCCATTCATGAACAACATTCCAGGGGGTGTTTTCCATCAGGATAACACTCGCCCACATACCGCTGTTGTAACTCACCAGATCTGTCTCCAATCAAGCACATACGGTACATCATTGGACAACTCCAGGGTCATCCATAAGCAGCATTAAACGTTCCTGTATTGACGGACGAAGTGAAACATGCATGGACAGCCATCCCACAAACTGACACCCAGCACCCTTACAACAAATAGGCCTATATGCCCGCTTGCATGCTTGCATTCGAAATTCTGGTGGTTACACCGGTTATTAATGTACCAGCATTAGCCTGTGATCTTGCAATGTTAATCATTTAAACATGTTACCCAGACACGTCTAAATCCCGAAATTTCATTACTCTACGTTAATTTCTTTTTGCGGTTACGGTTATTTTTCGTCGGTGTATATTTTGGCTCGGGTCGGGGGCGGCATGAGCCATTTACATTAAGGTAGTTTCCAGGCAGCGGTTAGCGCAGCATCCCAGGGTCGTGGGGTCGGGTCTCCAAGAGGAAACGTTTTTACTTTTTATTTATTTTCAGATTTTACTTTACGCGGAAAGTCACCCTCCATTTGTTCATACTCCTGTCGATCATTGACTTCTGACTTAATAAACTTACCGTCGGACACAAACTTTTACTCCGATAAAACTACCACTACTTCGTTTTGTATGTTACTCTCCATTTGAATGTAAAAAAAAAGGAAGTTTAGAGTTTAGACCCCGTCGACACTGGGGTCATTAGAGACGACAGTCTGAATGTGATGTACAGTTATTACGGCAAGTTCTCTGATGTGAGCAGATCATTATCAGCGCCGTTTTCAGTCGTTTTTTCGAAGCGTCGTTGTGAATATTATCATCGTTTAGCTCATTATTCTCCTACCGGTGTTGCAGGGGCATCAATATTTTTTGCTTACACTATCAGACATTTCCAGTAGATGCGATACTATCCACAACTCTAACCCTGTGTACTTAACAGTATTGTCGACAATTCACGTTACCCCCGCCAAGCGCTAGCAAGCGAACGATCTCTGCAACCCTAGCTACTGTAGCATTGTCCCGAACTGGCGATGTGCAGAGTTCACCTGGCGAGGACTGCTCTAAACCGAAATGAAAGTAACGGAATGCGATGTCCTGTACGCTTTGATTAAACCCCTTCTTGGAAATTTATATTTTTACAGTCTTTCTGGTGGCTGTCACTTCAGGTCAAGTCCTACATACACCAAAAATTCTGACAATATCAGTGATGAGTAGGTGCCGTCCGTTTGCGAGACGTTATCCGATTGCACCGAAGAACAATGATGTCTAATCGATTTTGTCATGCAAACGTGCATCAGAAGCTTATATCCATAGGGGACTTTTAGCACAATACGGGGCAAATATTTTAGATCGACGAAATATTCAGATGCAGCCAAGCGATCGTGAAGGACGGGGAAAGAGCAGGACGTAGAGCTACGTCCACTACTGAAGCCAACGCTGAGCAAGTCCGTTATGTTCTTGAATGCTCGACGAGTAACTGTTGGTGAAATGGCAAACCGAATGCACATTAGTCGTGGCTCTGCCAAGTTGATGTAGTATTGTTTATTTTATTCAGGTGATTCAGGTAATTTTTCGTAGTAATGATCTGTTTCTGTTTTCTTTCCTTCCTCTGGTGCCTAGGTTCCTTCAACTGTTAGATGTGATCTACTAATTTTCAGTCTAACTGCATGAGACTTTCATTTATTAATGCATGCTGCCGTATGGTAGATTCCCATTTTCTATCAATACTTCCACTCCACTACATGCTCTTTGCTCATGCGGAGCTCCGTTGTATAATGTAAGGTAATTTTCTAAATATCTACTACCTTTCAACTTCTTTGTAGGGTTCCGTAGCTCTGTCGGTGAAAACGGAACCCTTGTAATAACTCTTTGTTATCTGTCTGTCAGCCCGTTAGAGGCCCATTCTTTCAGGAACGGGCAGATTTATCAGGCTGAAAGTTATGTCGGATACTAAGGTCTATAGTCCCTTACGAAAACTCACTCTTCGAAACCTATAGGGTACTTCCATAGACCTAGAAACATGAAATTTGGCAAGAAGCAAGATTTCACATTATGAATAAAGGAAAAGATACGAAAATGCTTATTTCGGCGTTATATAAAATATTTTTTTGGTAATTTGATAACGTCTCTCTGTCTGATAAGACTTTTTTTTTTTTTTTTTTTTTTTTTTTTTTTTTAAGACGGGTAAAGTTCAGATTTGTGTACATTCTAAGGTCTATGTTCTCTTGGCGGTGTTTCGAATATTATAAAAGTGGTTCAAATGATTCTGAGCACTATGGCACTTAACATCTGGGGTCATCAGTCCCCTAGAACATAGAACTACTTAAACATAACTAACATCACACACCTCCATGCCCGAGGCAGGATTCGAACCTGTGACCGTAGCAGTCACGCGGCTCCGAACTGAAGCGCCTAGAACCGCTCGGCCACCACTCAGGTATTGTACGTGTTGAATTATTCTAGCAGTTAGACAGTAGGATCGCAAGTGTAGGATTTCACTTTTTTTTGTATTGCGAAGTGCACAACTTTATATTTCTGATTTAAAACAAGTTGCTTGTCTTTGAAATCCTACGAAGATGTGATTGCTTGTTTGTACAGCTTTTTTTCAGATAGTGTAAGTATTTCACTATACATAACTGCATACTCTGCGGTTACTTTTATGTTCCCTGTGAGATTGTTAGTGTACAACATGAACAACACAGTTATCTGAAGCATGCCTGAAGTTACTTTTACTTTTGCCGATAACTCTCCAGCCAATCACAAGTTTTCTTTGATACCTCATATGATAATTCTTTGGTCAATAACGATTGGTGTGGCAGAAAGTCAAATACCTTTCGGATGTCAAAAATGTTGCATTCACTTGATTGCCTTGATTTATAGCTTTCAGTATATCATATGAGAGGTACAAGTTGGGTTTCACATGTTGACGTTTTCGGAAAATACGCTGATTGTTATGGAGGAAGTCATTCTATTCAACACATCTCATTAGGGTTGATCAGGGAATATGTTCTAGATTCTACAACAGATAGACGTCAGTCAGACTGGACCGTAGTTTCGTGGAAAACTTCCACTATGTTTCTTTTAGACGAGTGTAATTTGCGCTTTCTTCTAATCCCTGACTATATCTTGGTTAATATAGGACCCTATTCATCTACAAATTCTGTATAGAAATTCCTTTGAGCCTTGAAGACCTACTTGGTTTTAGCGATGTTATCTGCTTCTCAACATCACTGATAGTAATACTAAGGGAATTGTAAAAGTAAGTTACACATTATTACCTAACGCCAAGTAACGACTATTGAATATTGCACTACGCTTCGAAGTGACGCAGATAGATGAATATTTCTCCAACATAGTCACCAAGTCTCTGTCGACAACAGTAGGAAAATTCTACCAATCTACAATGTCGAACCAAAACTCATTCAACTCTCTAAATTGCCAGTTGCTATTTTATTTGAGCAACTAGTTTCAGTGTAACATCACGCATGTGATTATCAAACGGATGGCGGTGTTAAGAAGAAATTTCCGGGTAACAGCCACCGAATGCTGGCCCCTATTTTGACTGGACGAGAGATGGGATTCTTCCTAAACGTCGGTCAGGGGACCTGAAGATGGCGTAATGTAGCGCCGAAACTGGTTGCTCAAATAAAATAAAAACTGGAAGGTTAGGAGGCTGAAGGTGTTTTGATTCGACACTTCATACTGAACGGACGAGATCCCACAACTATCTGTATACAGATAGACTTAAAGAGATTCTACCAACCGCTCAGTTCCTCGACAATCGAAATTCGCCCCTTGTCACGGAGTCTTCGAGAATCGCTGTCGCGGGACTAGCCGAGCGGTCAAGGCGCTGCAGTCATGGACACTGCGGCTGGTCCCGGCTGAGGTTCCAAGTCCTCCCTCGGGCATGGGTGCGTGTGTTTGTCATTAGGATAATTTAGGTTAAGTAGTGTGTATGCTTAGGGACTGATGACCTTAGCAGTTAAGACCTATAAGGTTCCACACACATTTGAAATTTTTTTTTTTTTTTAGAATCGCTGTGCCGGCCTTGGTGGTCTCGCGATTCTAGGCGCGCAATCCGGAACCGTGCGACTGCTACGGTCGCAGGTTCGAATCCTGCCTCGGCATGGGTGTGTGTGATATCCTTAGGTTAGTTAGGTTTAAGTAGTTCTAAGTTCTAGAGCCTCCCCCCATGAACCATGGACCTTGCCGTTGGTGGGGAGGCTTGTGTGCCTCAGCGATACAGATGGCCGTACCGTAGGTGCAACCACAACGGAGGGGTATCTGTTGAGAGGCCAGACAAACGTGTGGTTCCTGAAGAGGGGCAGCAGCCTTTTCAGTAGTTGCAGGGGCAACAGTCTGGATGATTGACTGATCTGGCCTTGCAACATTAACCAAAACGGCCTTGCTGTGCTGGTACTGCGAACGGCTGAAAGCAAGGGGAAACTACAGCCGTAATTTTTCCCGAGGACATGCAGCTTTACTGTATGATTAAATGATGATGGCATCCTCTTGGGTAAAATATTCCGGAGGTAAAATAGTCCCCCATTCGGATCTCCGGGCGGGGACTACTCAGGAGGATGTCGTTATCAGGAGAAAGAAAACTGGCGTTCTACGGATCGGAGCGTGGAATGTCAGATCACTTAATCGGGCAGGTAGGTTAGAAAATTTAAAAAGGGAAATGGATAGGTTAAAGTTAGATATAGTGGGAATTAGTGAAGTTCGGTGGCAGGAGGAACAAGACTTCTGGTCAGGTGACTACAGGGTTATAAACACAAAATCAAATAGGGGTAATGCAGGAGTAGGTTTAATAATGAATAGGAAAATAGGAATGCGGGTAAGCTACTACAAACAGCATAGTGAACGCATTATTGTGGCCAAGATAGATACGAAGCCCACACCTACTACAGTAGTACAAGTTTATATGCCAACTAGCTCTGCAGATGATGAAGAAATTGAAGAAATGTACGATGAAATAAAAGAAATTATTCAGATAGTGAAGGGAGACGAAAATTTAATAGTAATGGGTGACTGGAATTCGAGTGTAGGAAAAGGGAGAGAAGGAAACATAGTAGGTGAATATGGATTGGGGCTAAGAAATGAAAGAGGAAGCCGCCTAGTAGAATTTTGCACAGAGCACAACTTAATCATAGCTAACACTTGGTTTAAGAATCATGAAAGAAGGTTGTATACGTGGAAGAACCCTGGAGATACTAAAAGGTATCAGATAGATTATATAATGGTAAGACAGAGATTTAGGAACCAGGTTTTAAATTGTAAGCCATTTCCAGGGGCAGATGTGGACTCTGACCACAATCTATTGGTTATGACCTGTAGATTAAAACTGAAGAAACTGCAAAAATGTGGGAAATTAAGGAGATGGGACCTGGATAAACTGAAAGAACCAGAGGTTGTACAGAGGTTCAGAGAGAGCATAAGGGAACAATTGACAGGAATAGGGGAAACAAATACAGTAGAAGAAGAATGGGTAGCTCTGAGGGATGTAGTAGTGAAGGCAGCAGAGGATAAAGTAGGTACAAAGACGAGGGCTGCTAGAAATCCTTGGGTAACAGAAGAAATATTGAATTTAATTGAGGAAAGGAGAAAATATAAAAATGCAGTAAATGAAGCAGGCAAAAAGGAATACAAACGTCTCAAAAATGAGATCGACAGGAAGTGCAAAATGGCTAAACAGGGATGGCTAGAGGACAAATGTAAGGATGTAGAAGCTTATCTCACTAGGGGTAAGATAGATACTGCCTACAGGAAAATTAAAGAGACCTTTGGAGAGAAGACAACCACGTGTATGAATATCAAGAGCTCAGATGGCAGCCCAGTTCTAAGCAAAGAAGGGAAGGCAGAAAGGTGGAAGGAGTATATAGAAGGTTTATACAAGGGCGATGAACTTGAGGACAATATTATGGAAATGGAAGAGGATGTAGATGAAGACGAAATGGGAGATACGACACTGCGTGAAGAGTTTGACAGAGCACTGAAAGACCTGAGTCGAAACAAGGCCCCCGGAGTAGACAACATTCCATTAGAACTACTGACGGCCTTGGGACAACGAGTCCTGACAAAACTCTACCAGCTGGTGAGCAAGATGAATGAGACAGGCGAAATACCCTCAGACTTCAAGAAGAATATAATAATTCCAATCCCAAAGAAAGCAGGTGCTGACAGATGTGAAAATTACCGAACTATCAGTTTAATAAGCCACGGCTGCAAAATACTAACGCGAATTCTTTACAGACGAATGGAGAAACTGGTAGATGCAGACCTCGGGGAGGATCAGTTTGGATTCCGTCGAAATGTTGGAACACGTGAGGCAATACTGACCTTACGACTTATCTTAGAAGAAAGATTAAGAAAAGGCAAACCTACGTTTCTAGCATTTGTAGACTTAGAGAAAGCTTTTGACAATGTTGACTGGAATACCCTTTTTCAAATTCTAAAGGTGGCAGGGGTAAAACACAGGGAGCGAAAGGCTATTTATAATTTGTACAGAAACCAGATGGCAGTCATAAGGGTCGAGGTGCATGAAAGGGAAGCAGTGGTTGGGAAAGGAGTGAGACAGGGTTGTTGCCTCTCCCCGATGTTATTCAATCTGTATATTGAGCAAGCAGTAAAGGAAACAAAAGGAAAATTTGGAGTAGGTATTAAAATTCATGGAGACGAAGTAAAAACTTTGAGGTTCGCCGATGACATTGTAATTCTGTCAGAGACAGCAAAGGACTTGGAAGAGCAGTTGAACGGAATGGACAGTGTCTTGAAAGGAGGATATAAGATGAACATTAACAAAAGCAAAACGAGGATAATGGAATGTAGGCAAATTAAATCGGGTGATGCTGAGGGAATTAGATTAGGAAATGAGACACTTAAAGTAGTAAAGGAGTTTTGCTATTTAGGAAGTAAAATAACTGATGATGGTCGAAGTAGAGAGGATATAAAATGTAGACTGGCAATGGCAAGGAAAGCGTTTCTGAAGAAGAGACATTTGTTAACATCGAATATAGATTTATGTATCAGGAAGTCGTTTCTGAAAGTATTTGTTTGGAGTGTAGCCATGTATGGAAGTGAAACATGGACGATAACTAGTTTGGACAAGAAGAGAATAGAAGCTTTCGAAATGTGGTGCTACAGAAGAATACTGATGATAAGGTGGATAGATCACGTAACTAATGAGGAGGTATTGAATAGGATTGGGGAGAAGAGAAGTTTGTGGCACAACTTGACTAGAAGAAGGGATCGGTTGGTAGGACATGTTTTGAGGCATCAAGGGATCACAAATTTAGCATTGGAGGGTAGCGTGGAGGGTAAAAATCGTAGAGGGAGACCAAGAGATGAGTACACTAAGCAGATTCAGAAGGATGTAGGTTGCAGTAGGTACTGGGAGATGAAGCAGCTTGCACAGGATAGAGTAGCATGGAGAGCTGCATCAAACCAGTCTCAGGACTGAAGACAACAACAACAACAAGTTCTAGGGGACTAATGAGCACAGCAGTTGAGTCCCATAGTGCTCAGAGCCATTTGAACCATAGAATCGCTGTATGAACTTCCTCATCGTTGGAAAATTCTCTACCCGCTAGACCCTTTTTCAGATTACCGGGACATTATCGTCTGCTGTCGGTCTCTATGGCCTTCCTTGCGCTCATCATCACCCATGTCTGTACGTTGATTAAATTGCTGGCACAATTCCACAGTGGCTGGACATTGCGTATGGTCCATATACCACCGCAATGTCACGGTGATTTGTGTGAAATTTACACCTTCCGCACACAGGAATTGTATTCAACGGTCTCAGCGTAGGCTGAGATGTGTTCCTATTTGGACTCCCTAGATACCTGTATCACATGTCTTTCAAGCTACCTTCCTTAGTAAAGCTCCATCCGAAATGGAAGTTCAGCACTTCTGATTTTGCTTCACTACCCTTTGTTTTAGCTCCTGTGTCATCGATGAGTGTCTGGACACTTTGGAGCCATTGATAGCCTTGACACGTGACCAGAATTAGTTTGGGGTATGTGGGAGGCCATTTGATGACACACTGCTACGGTAGTCATAATGTTGCACAAACTGATAATTGAGTGCGATTTTTCATTTTTATTGTATTACATGTGTAAGGACTACTTTTAAATGGAATGTTGAACGTATGCTGGCATTCCTACAATACAGATTATGTAGTTTACATTTTTATAGTCGTATTAAACGAATGAAGTGCAGCGAAGTAGTACACGTTTGTCATTTTCATGTCCGTCAAGCGTAAGACGTCTGGTTGAAATTCCTCGCTACTGTATCAGTTTCACTGCGATTGCAAAGTGGTGGCACAGTGTTCAGTGATGGGCTACCACGGCGTAGAGCTGTGGCTGGGTAGCGTCCGGGAAGTATGCGTCATTGCAGCCGCAGGTCAACGCTCGCTGCGATTCTTGGGACAATGGGCTGCCCGTTGGTTTGCTCCGCACGCGGATTCCGCGTAGCGCGTAGCTTCGCACGCCGCTCCACGCAGCGCGCGCTGCGTCAGGCCGGGTTTCGGCTGCCGCGCCGCCGAGTCCCGGGCAGCGGAAATAATAACTGCGCTGTGGACGCCTGTCGGAAGCCATTTACCGAACTGCCGGCGCAAATACACGCGTACAGGGCACGGCAATCTGTCGGGGGAGGCAACCGCGACCGACACACTGGCCGACCACGGGCACATAATCGAATTACGTAACTAGCCGCGAAGCAGTTGTGTTCAAGGTCACGTGTAGTGTCGGAAGTCCCCTGCGTACCGGTGGAAACTACTTGTGGTCAATTAGCCCATCGCATTCAAGGCCAGTTTCATTGCACAGAATTCATTTGAAGTTACTCAGGAAAACATTGCAACACACAAGAAAGGCAGTTCAAATCGCCGGCCTGTGTGGCCGAGCGGTTCTAGGCGCTACAGTCTGGAACCACGAGACCGCTACGGTCGCAGGTTCGAATCCTGCCTCGGGCATGGATGTGTGTGATGTCCTTAGGTTAGTTAGGTTTAAGTAGTTCTAAGTTCTAGGGGACTGATGACCTCAGCAGTTAAGTCCCATAGTGCTCAGAGCCATTTGCAGTTCAGACCACTTTTGTTTAGATTTCCGAAATTTTCAAATAACTATGAACGATGAGGGAATTTTTTTTCTCATTTCTTATACATCTGTGTGTGTTTATAATCTTATAGAAGGACACTACGCTTTTACTTAACAGCAAAATAGTTTCCAGTTTATCTCGAATGTATAATATGCTCGCATTTCTGATCTTCATCAACTGGTAGGCACATTCTCGTCTACAGAACTGAAATCCACTACACGGCTATGAATTGTCGTTTGAACTGTTGGCTGTTGACTACGGTACGGACTAAACTACTATTACATCTGGCCGTTTTATAGATCTGCTTTTTACAAAACATCCCTAAATAAAAAACAAAATATACTTTTGAATCACCCCTTTGTTTGGAAACTAGTTGAGTACCGACGTCTTCCATCGAACTGTTGACTTCGATACTGACTAAACTACTGATACACTTAGGCGTTTTATAAATCCGCTTTCTACAAAATCAATCACACATACATCAACAAAAATTTTCCGTCACCCATTTATTTCAAAACTAGGCGAGTACGAGAGTTTTCTGGGTAAGCATTTACTAAAACCTGTTTTTAGTCGATCCCCTCCTCCTCCCATCCCCTCTCTGTTCATCTTGTCCCCTCCCTGTCTCTGGCCTCCATCCGCAACCATGCCCCACTCTCTGCTCACGTTCTTCTGCCCCTCTCACTCTCCATCTGTCCCTCCCCCTTGCACTGCTGATCTGTAGCGCCGTCGGTTTCTAAAAATGCTGTACTACGGTATGTTTTACGTAATGAAGCGGGAAGAAGTTTCTTTTGTGCAAACAATTTTACACGAGGTGTAAGTACGGTGAGCTTATTTAACTATCACCGTGAAATGAATGTAAGCTAACTATTAACGGCATGAGAGCGGGATCTACCGCATAGCTAGATGGAAAGGCATCCTACCGACGACTGCCAACTATCGTGCACAGTCTGTACTTCGAGCATACTTCGGTATGGTTCGTATAAGATCGTACATCTTCGGTTATGCCACAGTTACTCATTTATTTATTAACATCAATATTGGAAGCGTTGTAAAATTTCTGAACGATAGTATTTATGACCCGTACACTCTCCCGACGTCTGAGTCGCGAAAGTCAGCTTTTGGTAGAAAATATTTATTAATAACAATTACCTGATTCGCACCAGAATAAATGTACTTTTCCTGCGTACCTCTTTGCTGACGTCACGTGCGATTTATGCATCGGCACCTCGTTCCACTGGCTCTGAAAGCACTAGATATCCAACTGACAGCGTGGAAACCTACCCTACGGTCCTTACTCCATAGGTACTGCAGCTTCGATGCGTTCACATATGTGAAATAGCAAAACTGGAAATAAAGTAAAAATTCACTATTATCAGCAAATAAGGGGTACCTTACAACCTTCTCGACATATCAGGGTCATGTAAGATTTTTATTCATGTGTATATATTCTTTCCGTCATGCCAGCGGGTGTGGATAAAGTAACACTTTCCGACATGGAATACATGCTCCCATCACTGCCATATGATGTTTATGTTTAATCAGTCACCAAACGTGTTTACATACGTAGGACTACAATCGCGACTGCCTTCTTCCGACAATACGGCATGGACAGGTCATAGTTTTTAATGAGAGCTTTTGACCCTACTGGCCAGAATTTTTCTTGAAACGAGATTATAAGCTTAATACTGACAAAAGTAAAACAAGTGTAAAGTAATGTAGTCGAATTAAATCACGCGATGTTGGCGGAATCATATTACGAAAAGAGACACTAATAACAGTAGCTGAATATTGGTATTTGAGAAGCAAAATAATTGCTGATGGCCGAAGCAGAGTAGGTACAAAATGTAGACTTGCAGTACCAAGAAAAAATTTCTGAAGAAGAGAAAGTTATTAAACTGAGTATTAACTTAAGTTTAGGAAGTATTTTCTGAAGATATGTGTGGCGTATAGCCTTGTACAGCTGTAAAATGTGGACGATAAACATGTCAGATATGATTAGAAGCTTTTAAAACGTGCTGCTACAGTTGAATTCCGAAGATCGTATAACAAATGAAGGAGTGATAAATGGAATTGGGGAGGAAAGAAGGTAATGGTACAACTTGACTGAAAGAAGGGATCGATTCATACGACATATCCTGAGGAGTCAAGGAACAGTTAATTTGCTAATTGGGATGTGGGATAAAAATTGAGGAGGGAGACCAAAGATTCATTACAGTAAGCAGGTTAAAATAGGTGGAAGTTGCAGCAGTTATGTAGAGACGAAAAGGCTTCCAGAGGATAGCATGAAGAGCTGCATCAAACCAGTCTTCGGACTGAAAACACAACAACAACAGCCGGATGTATGAATAAATCGTATAGTGCCATCAGCATTCAAAGGCGCAGGCATTAGTCCTGACAATTTATTGAAAGATACTAATGTAATCTCTAACGTGAATAAAACTGTAGTTTGCCGGCCGCGGTGGTCTAGCGGTTCTAGGCGCTCAGTCCGGAACCACGCGACTGCTACGGTCGCAGGTTCGAATCCTGCCTCGGGCATGGATGTGCGTGATGTCCTTAGGTTAGTTAGGTTTAAGCAGTTCTAAGTTCTAGGGGACTGATGACCTAAGATGTTAAGTCCCATAGTGCTCAGAGCCATTTTTGTGAGTCTGCACTACATGACACAATTGTCATTTTACACTTTCTAGTCACATTAATGTAACCACCTGCCAAAAGCCGGAATAACCATTTGCAGTGCGTACTGCTGCGAGACGTGCAAGATGAGAGTCAATGATGTTCTAGAAGTCACCGGTGGGGATATTGAGCACGCCGACTCTTGTGCCGTGGCCAGCAGCGTTGGGTTTCTCGGTTGAACTGCACGAGCGGGGCGGTCCCGCACAAACTCCACTGGGTCGTTACGGGAGTGCGATGAACTGCTCCTGATGTTCTTCGAATCACGCACGTACACCAAGAGCTGTGTGGAACATTGCGTTGTGGTGCTGTTAGATGCCATCGTGCCAAGGAAAAACAAACTGCATGCAGAGGTGGATATGGTCCCCAGAGGTAGACGCATGTTTCTGTTGATCCACTGTGCCCTCCAGTATGACGAGATCACAAAGAAAATTCCTGAACGCTCTCCTCTCTGGCCTGGACCATTTACCGTCAGAGGCTTCACGGCACGCAAGCCAGCGGCCATCCTGCCTGGACCGTAAAACATGATTCATGTGAAAAAAAAAAACCTGTTGCTACTCTATGCACTCTATGCACGTCCGTGCACTTTAATTTAAAAACGGCTGATGGCCAATAACTTAAAACGCAAGCATAATCAGAAATTTAAAAGGCAAGCCTTATCTTAAAACAGTTCTTTAGATAGGGTGAAGCAAACAAGTTAAATTCAAACCGGCTGAAGGCCGAACACTTAAAAGTCCAAAACATTAATTTATTTTTAAAAAATACGAAAGTCCTTACATGAAACAGTTATTTAATTTTTGGCTCAAGGCCTTAACAACAAACAACTGAAACTCAAACCGGCTGAAGGTCGAAGACTTAAAATTTCTTTTAAATGCCAAAGGCTTAGGTGACACAGTACTTTAAACTAGGCTGAAGGCCTTGAGAGCAAAACAACTCTAATTTAAAACACAAAACGGGCTAGAAGCCATACAAGCACCAACAACAAGAACAAATAAAAAAAATGCACTACACATAAGGGCGCACAGATGTTCGAGGGTCGACCTGTAATTCAAACACTAACGCTCGCTTAGGTGAGACAGGCAGTCGGGCCAACCATTCACGATTCGACAACAACCCAACCGACCGACAGTCAGCGGACCTACCGAAAAGATAACTTCCACTTCACCCGACCAGGGCACAACAGGAGCAACGTAGAAGGTATTGACGCCCACAATCAATCATACACGGAGCTGTCAAAGTACACACCGTGTTGGACAGCAACAACACGATGAGGAAACTACACTGCCTGAAATTTACGTCAACGGCCAGGGCAGGTGACCGGAACGTTAACGGCCACAAGGCAGACGATTCCGATGGTGCACTCCAATTCAAATAACCCAATACAAGGAAACTCCACCGGAGGGTGGCTAGAATTTTCCAACTTGAAAATCACGTTGTTGCTCGCGTGAATATCCCAACAGCGGACAACGAACTCTAAACGACACATTGTGAACAGTCGTGACTTGCTGGTAGGTTAAATAAAAACTCAACTTTCGTGTCCAGGGACGGTGAGCCACGAATCTCGTAGCAATGGGAACAGCACCACACACTCCGACACCGCGTACAGACGGCCAGCAGGGTCCGTCCAAACTACGCCCCATCGGGAATTCCTCACTGCTCCACGCCAACCGAACGACTCCTGAGAGCCACTACGCCACAACATTTAAAATAACTTGTCAGTCAAAATCACACCAACTACAAGCAGTTTCACGAACACTTGCACGAAGAACTACACAGTGCTAACGGCAGTGGCTGTGCATTAACAGGGATGAATCAGGAGTCGGCACACACAGCCAACCCATAAGCGATCGCCGGCCAAATACACGTCGTCCGGCAAGACGACGGGCCGGCGACCAACCAAAGTCGTCCCCACTCCAATCAAGTGTGTCGACAACCGTCGGGCGAGTCATGGCGGTCCAGACCTCACTGCTGCCGCGCCCCGACTGAACTTGTGACGCGTGCCAAGTGAAACACTGCCAGGACCCGACTAACTCACAACAAACGACGACCGGGAAGTCATAGCAGACCAGCAAAGATAGTACGGCAGGGCTTATGTCGATAAGCGCTGCTGCTGCTGCCGCTCACGGGCAGGCAAGGCAGCAACTCAGTGACACAAGTCACTGAAACTAGCATAACGAGGTGGCAGTATGGCAGAAACAGGATGTTAAATAAGAGATGGCACGAACACGAGCCACGCACGGCTCACAATGATCATGCCCTGTTGGACGCAGGATGAATCGCTGCGTTCCCGCATTATGAAAATGACTGCAGTATTTCAACCCCCTCCTCCCCCTGACAGGCTTTATATAACCAACACCGGTAGTGCTGCCAACTGCCGTCTGTGAGTAGTTATTGCATGTTGACGTAGAACACAGGTGGTGGTCGCATTGATGTCACTGGACCGCGTATTTAGACTAACTCCTGTATGTCCATGGGAAGGTCGATGTATTTTTTGCTTATCAGTGGGTTCTAAATAGTGCGGGCTGATGTTTACCCGCGGAGGACGACGCGATAAAACAGAATTGTCGGTGCAGGATTAATTGTCCGGAGATAGCTGTGTTTTGTTTCCGGGTGCGGATGCTGCCGCTGCCACTGCGAGGGAGGGAGGAGACCGGGAGAGATAAAGCGGCGCCAGATGGGACCGATAGGGAATTACTCACGCGGCGCGCGGCGCTCGGGTACCTGTTGCTCCAGGTCCAGGGCAGCCCACTCTGGAGTGTCCACTGCCGCCGCAGGCCTGTGCACGGCGAGGACATCACAGGTTTTGTGATGCTGCCGCTTTTTGCTGCGGTCTCTCTCTCTTTCGTTTTTAGCTGACAATCATTTGTAGTAGCATAAGCAGAAACCGACTTGAAGGAAATTCGAGATAGGTGCAGAAAATGAAACGTCAAAAATATTTAAAAAACTGTGTTTATTAATCACCTAATGTACTAATGCAATATGCTACTCTACAACAACAACCAGCAGGAATGGTCTGAATCACTCAAAAATCGGAGGATGTGTTGAGCAGTGGGACTGTAATAAGTAAATAATACTGGAGAGAGATGGCGTGCATGTAAGACCAGCAGAGTCCTCAGTTGTGTGACAGGCCAGTGTTACGCCACAATTAGCTGCTTCAGACCCATCAAAACGAAGTGGAGGCGTCCAAGCAAGTGACAGTATATGAATGGGTGGTGTCGACTGATTCGCACAGATTGGCAATGGATCCACCTTCTACAGTGCGGATGCACAAATACGTCCGTCTTTTGTGGGCATCTCAGAATAGCGAGCATGGAGCAAATGGACAGCTATTGCGGATAGGTGGTCCTCGGTGGGAATGCGGGTCGGCCGTGAGGCGTGCCGAGACAGTCTTCGAAGGTGCAGTAACACTGTGTCCCAGATGACACAGTGGTCAACGGACCTGCCTAGTAAGCAGAAGATCCCGGCTTCTAATCCCAGTTGGTACACATTTTCACTCGTCGCCGCTGATTGTGCATTATGTCCCGATGCAGCTGATATCAGTAATCTTTTCCATTTCCCTTTCCTTTCATTTCTTCCCTCTCCCGTCTTCAGTTTACTTGTAAAGCGTCAGTATGTCTCTTCGACGCCAAAGAGTGCGAATTCAGCATGTGGGCGAGTTCGAAGGGGCACAATGATTGGTCTTCAGGAAAAGGGTTTATTGCATTGTGACACTGAGACTCGCGCGGGGCGCGCTGCTACGACAGTGATGCACGTGTGCTGCCTGTGGATAGAGCGGATAGTGGACCACACAAAATGTTGCCACAGCACGGGACTAACCGTAACCGACACAACAGCTTCATGCACTGTGTTGGCTCAACGTTGGAGCACTGCTCCGGGTGTTGACATGCCCGCGTCGACATTTCGACGTCTTCTACTGAGGCCCGTTGGTAACGTAAGGACTATTGTTACGTATGCCATTGCGTTGGCTTCGTTTGGCTAGAAACCAGCAACGCCTCAGGCTGCACTGCGCACGCCGACGTCCTTACTGCGGCGCTGACCGCAAAGTGTAGTTTCCGAAAGAGTCTTGTTTCAGCTGGCCCTACGCCGATGGCGGCGTACATATAAGACCCCACCGTCGCAAAATCAATCGGTTGGACTGCATTGTTGAGCAGAATGGCGGACAAAGGCCAAGTCTGATTGTTTGTGGCGCCTTTGGTTATAACATGCGAACTCACGTCCAACCTACGGAGAGCAATGTGAACAGAAAACGCTACGTGAGGGATCTCTTTGAGCCCTTGACAGTACCTCTCCTATAGGTACATCGACATGCCGTATTTCAGAACGGCAATTTCCAGCCACATTTCCCGAGGAACACACAAACCTTCTTCGAGAAACGACGGAGACCTTTGCTTCCCTGGCACGCATGCTTACGTGACATATAGCCTGTTGAATATGTTTGCGATATGGTCGGTCACCAACTCGTTCGTTCTGTTCCTCCTGTAACCAGTCCTCTGTGGACGCGATTACGGACCACTAGGGATGGCGGTTATCGTTCAAACAACCGGTTTTCGTTCACACCAATTCTTTTTGTCTCCAGGTTAACCTAGCTGTTAAAAACTCTTAATAACCGGTCTCTAAAACAACCGATTTTAGTTTTTTTACTATTACTTCCAGTAATAAATGTAGACCGAGAAAAGAGTGAAAAATTTTAATGAAGGTGGAGTAGTAGGACATCACGATCGATACGGGCTTGAGGCAGCAGCAGAAATCGGTCTCATTGTCTCCAACAGAGGATGCAAGGGTGAAAGAGAAGGGCCCTGAGACGGCGAGGAATCGCATGTTGATGACTTGCTTCGTCAGTTTTGTGTGGTATCATTTTTCCCTCTGAAGCAAGCACAAAATTAAAGGTTCAGTTACTATCTGTAGTTTACAGCACATCGATAAAATTATAGGTATATCAATCAAATTTACCTTCTTTCCAAAAAACATTGAGGATGTTTTCTCCTGTGTCAACGGCCTTGCCGCAGTGGTAACGTCAGATCACCGAAGTTAAGCGCTGTCGGGCTTTGCTAGCACTTGGATGGGTCACCGTCCGGCTCTGCCGACTTCTCGTAGGCCATGCCACACGTCACGGGTAAATTGTCTCTGAAACGCTGTTTCAATTGTCATGTCGTTTGTTTGTTGTAAGTTTCTAACTGTAGGTATTGTTAATAAAATATTGTTGATCGTTATCAGAGTTTCCATAATAGCTCAATATTTCGAATCAATGGAAATTTTACGAATAAACGTAACTCGTTTATAAAATATATTTCATTTAAAATCTAAAAATTTGAGCACTATTGCTATGACAAATCGATGTCAGTGTTTTGCGCGGTTATTAGTTAAAAATAAAAAGAGACCCGTCACAATTGAGATCAAACAAAAACCGAGAAATACCGGTTATTCAGAAACAAAATAACGTTATTGGTTTTAACTGATCGATTTTTCCCACCCCTAGACCAGCTAGGAGTTTGTTCCCCAAGAGCATATCCATGCCCTCTTTGATTCCATGCTACGATCTCTACAAGCCCTGACTGCAGCTCATGGCAACTTCACAGCGTACCAATTTGTCACGCTCAGAATGCTTTTACAGTTCTCTAATTATAATCATTTATCTATTTTCTCCCTAATTTGTGGAATAAATCTTGTTGTAACCTCATGTGTCTTTCTTGGTGTGCAATTTTCACTAACAACAGTCTATTTCTTGCCGTAGAGACTAGGCTAGGTATTTCAAAGAGCGTCATCCAATTTCGCAAGTCCATATCTTCTAGATCATGGGTGTCCAACATACGGCCCGTGGGACACGAATAATCGGCCCCGCCATAGCCCGACGAAATTGTTTATGACCGACAAAGAACAAAATGTCAAATTTTTGGAGAATAAAAAATGGTTGAATGATTTTGCTATCTTGGTTGACATAACTAAATATCTTGCCGACCGAAATCTAAAATTCCAAGGTGAAAATTAGCTGTGTGTAGAAACGTATCGATATATTCAAGTATTTACAAAAAAGCTTATCTTATTCGAAAAACACATAGGGGAAAGACAGTTGTGCATTGGGAGATCATGTCTTCGTGAAATCAAGAGGCACTGGATTGCGAAAAGTCGTATCTTTGCTGCCAAAAATGAGGAATAAGTTTGAGGAAAGATTCACACATTTTAAAAATCAAGAGCCCTACATGAAAATGTTCCAAAATTCTTTTGAGGTTTAGACTGAAGACGCCATGTTACGTCTACAATTGGAGTTGACTGAACTTTGAAAGTAATGAAATCCTTAAAATAACCTACCATACTTTTCTCCAAAATGGACTGATATAATTTTATAAAATTATATCTGACCCGACCAGTATCCTAACATATCCAAGTTACCACTTCATCAGGTGTCCTTATTCGGAAGCACATACGTCTGCGAGCAGTTCTTTCTACGAATGAGAAATGCAAAATTTACAACGGGATCTTCGCCAGAGGGCGGCCAGGTGATCAGAATTCTCAGAATCTCGACACCGAATATATCTCGAAATATCAAGGAACTCTGAGAAAGAAAAAAATTGTTATTTATATCATTAAGTTTACCGACCGTACTGAAACAATTTCTAAAGACGAAATTAGGAATTTTGGCTTTTGATGTGTCACCTTTCGTTTTGGTGCCAATAAGGTCACGAAATGATCGAATAGACAACTGTGATCCGGTTAATGACTTTAAGTGACCGTAAAATCTTTGATCTGACCTTTATTTCAACCTGGATCTTTCTCCTTGAGGCAATGTTCGTTGCACTGAAAGAACTAAATCAGTGTCAATAGGTAAGTGCAGATAGGGTGCCTCCGATGAATAAGAATATCATTCGTAAGATCAAAGAATTAAAACATAAGTCAAACATTAAAACAAATGTTCACTGTGTCAGTGACGTTGCAAAATATTGTGAAATTTGTGCTTCATGTATTATTTAGTGCTCTGAATATCATAAATTTTGTTAGTGTGTTAATCAACTATATCTCACTCATTGCATCCCTGAGGCACTGGTTAATCAGGTAACTGCATCTCGGCCCAGAGGACACGTGAGTTGCCCACGCACACATGTAGATTCCGTATGCTCTGGGAGTATCAGCATAATGTATTTCCCCGGAGGACACTCGGTAACTGGAGATGTGCGCTGCGGTGTTGTGTTACTGGCACGGCTTTAACCCCGAACGGGATTAGCTATTGATTTTATTCAGGCTCTTAATTTACTCCAGTCTATTTCGCTAAGGTTAAAAACTCTCCTTTGCGTAGTTCATTGACAGGAGTTCTTTCACATGCGCTATTTAGACATCTTGAACCACACATCATGTATCAGTGACGAAAGCAGATTATTGTTCGTATAATACGAGTGCTGCTCGCGCCAATAAAGTGATACGATACAGTTAGAACAGTATTCGATCATATCTCTTATGAGATGGCTTTAACGGTCTTTATATTCATCCGTTACGGGTACGACGTGTTCTGGAGGGTGCTGCAACGTTCTACCGTTTGCGATAGCACGACCGTGGTACAGGTGCGTTAGAGATCATTTGACTGTCCGGTAACTAAGAGTAAAGCTGCTGAACATGCTTAACATTGTAAACGGAATTAGTAAATAAATTTAAGTTGTCTGATGCTCTGGTTTTTTGTTGTTTTGTCATCTAATTATTATTTATTGTAAATAATGTACCCAGTTATTGATACATTATGGTATTAAGGTTCTCATTATTGTATGTGGTACACATTATTCTCGAACTTAAGTGGAAATTACGAGCCTTTATATTTTAGTACAAGTGAAATAAAGGCTACAGATATACACTCCTGGAAATTGAAATAAGAACACCGTGAATTCATTGTCCCAGGAAGGGGAAACTTTATTGACACATTCCTGGGGTCAGATACATCACATGATCACACTGATAGAACCACAGGCACATCGACACTTTTTGCTTTGCTTCTGTTATATTACATACAACTGCCTGTGTTCTGGGACCTTGAACGAAATGCATACGGGCAAAATAAAAATGAGCATACGAAACAACGGGAGCGCATGAAAGCAGTTGTATTCACGTATTTCGCAGGCTGTACATTGTATTTGCCTTAATCACAATATCGACTTAGTTACAATTCAGTGCTAGATTCATGCAAAAAGAATTGTCACAGAATTGTAGCGTGTCTTCGTTGCAGGTAATACTCCTCGCTGCACCCCACAGTTATCGCATCTCGGCAATGTTGTTACCAGCAATGAAAGCCGTGTCAGAAAACGTGACACACAGTGATGAGTGGTCAACTCGGCAAGGAACGTTGGAGTGCGACTTGGAGGGTGCGCTGGATAGTATGAGAATCGTGTGCACGTGTCTCTCGAACGATGTAGTAACGTTGTAGGAATGGATATGGAAGCAGTTCCGGACGTAGTCTGTCACTGTAGTCTGTGACTTCATGCACTGTAATGCCTGGAAAACCAAGAGACAACTGCTCGAATTAAAACGAGCGTAAGGTGGGAGACCAGTCTTCCTCCACTATTGTTGGACCTACATATCACAGAAAAAAATGAATTAAACTTCTGGGTTGGAAGACATGAGTGATGAAATTAGCTGATTGTACTGCAATCCTCTGTGGAAGTGAGGATGACTTACAGGACCTGTTCAGCGAGCTGTCCAGTTAGAACAGAATATGGTATGAGACTAAACCAAAGAAAGAAGGAAATGTTAGGTAGTAGCAAACCTGAGAGCAGCAAAATACTTAGCCGAAAAATTGGTGACGATGCAGTAGACGAAGTCAAAAGAAACTCCCATCATGAAGCAGAGCACCGCATGAGGGACGAAGCGTGGAGGGTGTAGAAGCAGATTTGAACAGTTTGAACAGGTAAAGAAAGCGATCCTCGCCTAAAGTAGTGTACTAGTTTCAAAAGTAAGTCTTAATTTGAGAAATTTTTTTTACAAATGCTCGTCTGGACCACAGAACTATATGGAAATTAACACTGTGCAGCGGAAAAATCATAAAACAAAAGAATCGAGCATTTGAGGAGTAGCTTCACAAGGGGATTCTTTAAACTAAGTGGACTGGTAAGGTTAGAAATTAACTTCTCCGCATAATTAACGAGAAAGAGAATAAGTGGAAAAATACTGATTAGAAGGTAGCGTATGATGACAGGAAGGGCGTTAAGGTATCTGGGAAATATATATGTTATTTTTATTCGTGAGGTTTAAGCTCTTCCGTGAGTGTTTGCTAACAAACAAGTTTTGTTTTCGGAAGGGGCCCGCCTTGAGGCAAAACATATATTTTTTTTCTTTTCTTCTGTTACCCAAACATGTTTCGCTAAAGTTTGAGCACAATCAGTCAGTTTCTATTTTCTTTCTATTAAAGGGAAAAACGCTCTTTCGTATTTGCACACGTAAAATTCAAGTTACGTACAGATGTGAAAGGACTATAAACTTTTGTATATATACCTTATTCTCACACGCTGCGGTTTTCCTGTTTCTTAATTTTTGCAATAGAGTTGTTTTCCTCTAACATTCTGCCTTCTGCAACCATATAGAAGTGAGTGTAGAAAAGTTATTTATCTCTAAACTTTACGTCTGGGACTGTTGTGATTAGTCCAAACACCAATTAAACCTATGTGGAAGATTTTGCTTGTGTGTGTGTGTGTGTGTGTGTGTGTGTGTGTGTGTGTGTGTGTGTCAATATGTTTCACTTACTTTTTCTGGTTTCCCGATTATCTTCACTGCAAAATACTGCAATATTTAACATTCACTGTCACTGTTTAGCAAACTACGAAAACGAGATGGCGGAGAGTTGAATAGTTGAATGTTTCGCATTCAGAACTCCCCCCAGAACACATTCAGCTGTTCAGTTGTCCGCCATCTTGTTTCCCTAGTTTGTAAAATAGTAACAGTGAAAATTTTTTCACAGTGACGATAATGGGGAAAAACACACACACACACACACACACACACACACAGATCCGTAAAATTACAGCAATTATTATGACTGTTTGCTGGCGTTTTAACGCCAGAAGGATTGTGGTGGTTTGCAAATTTGGTGTATGCGTTTCCACTTTTCAGTGCCTTAAGTGTTCAGAGCAGTTTACTCTAAAATTTATGTATGTCTTTCACAAGTAATCTAAGTGACTGTCACTGAACGTTAAGCGAAATATGCCTGTTTTGCTGAGTGTCTGTAATCTCGTTTTTCACTGGTGGCCACCAGTCATGTTATACACTCCTGGAAATTGAAATAAGAACACCGTGAATTCATTGTCCCAGGAAGGGGAAACTTTATAGACACATTCCTAGGGTCAGATACATCACATGATCACACTGACAGAACCACAGGCACATAGACACAGACAACAGAGCATGCACAATGTCGGCACTAGTACAGTGTATATCCACCTTTCGCAGCAATGGAGGCTGCTATTCTCCCATGGAGACGATCGTAGAGATGCTGGATGTAGTCCTGTGGAACGGCTTGCCATGCCATTTCCACCTGGCGCCTCAGGTGGACCAGCGTTCGTGCTGGACGTGCAGACCGCGTGAGACGACGCTTCATCCAGTCCCAAACATGCTCAATGGGGGACAGATCCGGAGATCTTGCTGGCCAGGGTATTTGACTTACACCTTCTAGAGCACGTTGGGTGGCGCGGAATACATGCGGACGTGTATTGTCCTGTTGGAGCAGCAAGTTCCCTTGCCGGTCTATGAATGGTAGAACGATGGGTTCGATGACGGTTTGGATGTACCGTGCACTATTCAGTGTCCCCTCGACGATCACCATAGGTGTACGGCCAGTGTAGGAGATCGCTCCCCACACCATGATGCCGGGTGTTGGCCCTGTGTGCCTCGGTCGTATGCAGTCCTGATTGTGGCGCTCACCTGCACGGCGCCAAACTCGTATACGACCATCATTGGCACCAAGGCAGAAGCGACTCTCATCGCTGAAGACGACACGTCTCCATTTGTCCCTCCATTCACGCCTGTCGTGACACCACAGGAAGCGTGCTGCACGATGTTGGGGCGTGAGCGGAAGACGGCCTGACGGTGGGCGGGACCGTAGCCCAGCTTCATGGAGACGGTTGCGAATGGTCCTCGCCGATACCCCAGGAGCAACAGTGTCCCTAATTTGCTGGGAAGTGGCGGTGCGGTCCCCTACGGCACTGCGTAGGATCCTACGGTCTTGGCGTGCATCCGGGCGTCGCTGGGGTCCGGTCCCAGGTCGACGAGCACGTGGACCTTCCGCCGACCACTGGCGACAACATCGATGTACTGTGGAGACCTCACGCCCCACGTGTTGAGCAATTCGGCGGTACGTCCACCCGGCCTCCCGCATGCCCACTATACGCCCTCGCTCAAAGTCCGTCAACTGCACATACGGTTCACGTCCACGCTGTCGCGGCATGCTACCAGTGTTAAAGACTGCGATGGAGCTCCGTATGCCACGGCAAACTGGCTGACACTGACGGCGGCGGTGCACAAATGCTGCGCAGCTAGCGCCATTCGACGGCCAACACCGCGGTTCCTGGTGTGTCCGCTGTGCCGTGCGTGTGGTCATTGCTTGTACAGCCCTCTCGCAGTGTCCGGAGCAAGTATGGTGGGTCTGACACACCGGTGTCAATGTGTTCTTTTTTCCATTTCCAGGAGTGTATATCTGTAAAACTTGTCTCGTTATTGCAATAAGTGAGGAAAGAGATTCTAACCTCCTTGGTAGAACAGGCTGTATCCAACCCTTTTTAACCTCCGCAAGAAACGACGAGGAGATAGGGCGCCCCGCGACTAAGCAGTCGGCCGATTTTGTTAGGCGACGTCCAGCGACGGCGTCTGCGGACCGTTTTCGGTGCCGCTGTGAAAGCAGCCGTGGGCAACGCATAGTCGCGACCGAAGTTCCTTTATACACCTTTCCAGTAGGCAAGGGAATGTGAGCGCACGGCGAAATGATCGTATGTTCACTCCTCTTTGGAAAGTGTAATTCGGCGTGAGCACATTTATTGCGCGTCTGTCTCACGACTAGCGTTTTCCACGCCCCGCGGGTCCTGCTACTCTTTACCTGCCATCTCGCACAGAGAGATCTGCCCTTTGCGAAGGGATAGCACTTAATCACTCGGCACGGGACGTGCTCGCGGCCCTTTGTGCCGGGTCGCGGATTTCAGCGCCGCTTGCGAAACTCGCCGTCGCACCTCTGAGGAGCACCGGCGGCCCGTCCTCCATTATGCACGCGTGCGTAACGCGAGCGCCAACCCGCGCCGGCAATGCGATTACCGAGCCTGCAATATTAAGCACGCTTTGCTCCAACTCTGCGGCAAACAGCTCTGCAGTACTTGCAGATTTGCTCATCAGACATTCCCTATTGGAGGGCGGTCAGCCCCCGCCGCAGGATCTGGCCGGTAAAGAGAAGTGCTCCAGATTGCTTCTCCGCGATTAAATGCGCCTGGGTACCTTAAACAGCCTAGGCGGACACCGGATGTTACACACAGGCGTTAACATTGCGTTCCATCATGGCTCACATGATGGAATGAAATAATATCCAGTTTTGTTTCGCAGTATTTGTCCATCTTCGGTTGTGTGAGAGAAATCTCTTCTACTCCAAGCTCTTTGCTTTCCACGGTCTGAGAAAAAGGAAAGTCAAGTAAACATTGGCTCTAAAGTACATACCTTAAAAACTACACTTCTGGCCATTAACACTGCTACACGAAGAAGAACTGCAGATGGTAAACGGGTATTCATTGGACAAATATATTATACTAGAACTGACATCTGATTACATTTTCACGCAATTTGGGTGCATGGATCCTGAGAAATCAGTATACAGAACAACCACCTCTGGCCGTAATAACGTCCTTGAAACGCCTGGGCATTGAGCCAAACAGAGCTTGGGTGGCGCGTACAGCTACAGCTGCCCACGCAGCTTCAACACGATACCACAGTTCATCAACAGTAGTGATTGGCATATTGCGACGAGCCAGTTGCTGCGCCACCATTGACCAAACGTTTTCAAATGGTGAGAGATTTGAAGAATGTGCTGGCCAGGGCAGCAGTCGAACATTTTCTGTATCCGGAAAGGCCCGTACAGGACCTGCAACATGCGGTCGTGCATTATCCTGCTGAAATGTAGGGTTTCGCAGGGACCGAAGGAAGGGTAGAGCCACGGATCGTAACACATCACAAATGTAGCGTCCACTGTTCAAAGTGCCGTCAATGCGAACAAGAGGTGACTGAGACATGTAACCAATGCCACCCCATACCATCACGCCGGGTGATACGCCAGTATGGCGATGGCGAATACACACTTCCAACGTGCGTTCACCGCAATCTCGCCAAACACGGATGCGACCATCACGATGCTGTAAACAGAACCTGGGTTCATCAAAAAAAAAAAAAAAAAATGATGTTTTGCCATTCGTGCACCCAGGTTCGTTGTTGAGTACATCATCGCAGGCGCTCCTGTCTATAATGCAGCTTCAAGGGTAACCGCAGCCATGGTCTGCGAGCTGATAGTCCGTGCTGCTGCAAACGTTGTCTAAATGTTCGTGTAGATGGTTGTTTTCTTGCAAACGTCCCCATATGTTGATTCAGGGATCGAGACGTGGCTGCACGATCTGTTACAGCCATGCGGGTAAGATGCCTGTCATCTCGAAAAATGGTTCAAATGGCTCTGAGCACTATGGGACTCAACTGCTGTGGTCATCAGTCCCCTAGAACTTAGAACTACTTAAACCTAACTAACCTAAGGACATCACACACATCCATGCCCGAGGCAGGATTCGAACCTGCCACGATAGCAGTCGCACGGTTCCGGACTTCGCGCCTAGAACCGCGAGACCACCGCGCCTGTCATCTCGACTGCTAGTGATAGGAAGCCGTTGGGATCCAGCACGGCTTCCGTATTACCCTCCTGAACCCACCGATTCCATATTTTGCTAACAGTCATTGGCTCTCGACCGTCGCGAGCAGCAATGTCGCGATACGATAAACCGCAAGCGCTATAGGCTACAATCCGACCTTTATCAAAGTCTGAAACGTGATGGTACGCATTTCTCCTCCTTACAAGAGGCATCACAACAACGTTTCACCAGGCAACGCTGGTCAACTGCTGTTTGTATATGAGAAATCGGTTGTAAACTTTCCTCATGTCAGCACGTTGTAGGTGTCGCCACCGGCGCCAACCTTGTGTGAATGCTCTGAAAAGCTAATCATTTGCATTTGACAGCATCTTGTTCCTGTTGGTTTCATTTCGCGTCTGTAGCACGTCACCTACGTGGTGCAGCAATTTTAATGGCCAATAGTGTATTAACACATCGTCCTCTTAGATACTATAAAGCACATCTGTTCTACTGAAGAAAATGCCAACAGAAATCCATAAACTAGATATCACATTAGTGGAAGCTCCAAGCATGGACAACTTATAAAAATAAAGTCCCCTAAATAATACACGCATCTTTCGCTCAGACATGTAGCTATTAATTACGAGGAACGTTCAGTAAGTAATTCAACACATTTTTTTCTGAAAGCAGATTGGTTTTGTTCACAATTTCAGCACACCATATTACTCTCCTATCTTTTGGCAACAAAACCCTAATTTGCAACATATTTTCCGTTCTTTTCGACGGCCTTACTCCACGTCACTGTGACGGCATATATGCCCACAGGGAACCACTGTACTGATCGAAGTCGGAGAAAACGTTTCGCTGCATTAATAACCTCCTCTTCATCCACGTACAGCTTTCCACGGAATGTATCCTTCATTGGCCACACAGATAGAAGGTGGAAATCCAGGCTGTTGGGTGGATGAGGAAAAACAGTCGAATGAAGTTTTTTGATCTCATCTCACTATGGGACTTAACATCTGAGGTCATCAGTCCCCTAGAACTCAGAACTACTTAAACCTAACTTACCTAAGGACATCACACACATTTATGCCCGAGGCAGAATTCGAATCTGCGACCGTAGCAGTCACGCGGTTCCGGACTGAAGCGCCTAGAACCGATCGGCCACCGCGGCCAGCTACACCACGGACTGCCTTTTATTTCCGATTCAATGGCATGATCTCATATTGCAATGCCTTTGGTGATGTCTGACAAAAAATGGTCAGCCTCGTAATGCGCAAGTAAGTCCTCGAGGATGGCTCTTCATGGTCTTCCGTTAAGCGGCGAGGAACACAGGGGGAACACACCTTTGTGTACCCCAATTGGTGGATGATTGCATCAGTGCGACCAACAGAGACGTCCAGTTGAGCAGCGAGATATTTGATTGTCATCTGTCGATCACCCCGAACGAGAGTTTCTGCACATTTCAACGTTGCAGGAGTCACGGCTGTGTGTGGCTGACCGGCACGGGAGAGATCGGAAAGGTTTGCGTGACCTTGTGGTGATGACACACGCCTCGCCAACGACCCATCGTACATTTATTCACTGCCACGTCCCCGCAGACATTCTGCAAGCGCCTATGAATATCTGCTATGGTTTGGATTTCCTCAAAAAAAAAATTAATGACAGCTCTCTGCTTGGAAGGATTTCCTCCAAAAAAAAAAAAATTAATGACAGCTCTCTGCTTGGAAGTTGGGACGCACCTCCGTGAAGACGCCATTTTGAAGGCCACATATAGAGCTTGAACAATATGGAACAGCGACATGTGTCAGTAATGCAACAAAGTTACTCATAAATTACTCTCGCCATTTTCAGGAACAAATCTAAAAGAGAAATTGTCGAGTGTTTAGTTTATGTGAAGGAATTATTCAGGTTATCTGGGGTGGTAGGACGACGGTCATCTAATAAATTATTGCAGGCTTGTGCTGATCTTGTAGTTCTTCCTTTCGTTTTCAGTTTCAATGAGTAACAAAAGATTTGTCACTTGAAACAGCAACATAATTCTAATTACAAAATGTTAATTAATATAAATTATTGACAAAGGACAAGCAACTGAATTTGACTTGTTAAAACAACGGTCTATTCTTTTAAGCATTTTAGCTGGTTAGTTAAAATCAAAGACGCAGCGGGGTGGCGTAGAGAAACAAAATTGACAGGGTATCAGCGAGGCTGTATTAGGGGACTGTGGCGGGCTGCATATAATTACAAATACTTGTTAAATAATTTGAATAAAATACTTTCCGGGATGAGGCTGTGTCAATTGAAACTAAAACTGCCATTGAAATTGTCGTTTGGAACTTCTTTCCAACCGTCCTCTACGGGAGGCCATGTAGATCACTCCTGGGATGACAGTCGAATCGTTCGTTTTAATAGTGGTTTTATTTTCAAAACGACCCGACCTAATGTTTAAGATACATTAAACGAATTTGCAGTTGCGAATAATTACAACCATCAGCTGAAAACGGAATGACAACAATGAAAATTTGTGGCGGACCGGGACTCGAACCCGGATTTCCCACTTATTGCGAGCGATTGCCTTACCATTTATTTCTGTTCGGTATTTTGTTCGGTATTGTTCGATTCGTTTGGTCTGGGCGGACGTCAAATGACATCCGTTCAATATGATCGTCGATTCCTTTACTCAGTTCTTCTTATTACACACACTGCTCCCGATCGAACACGCTGAGCAACCGTGCCGGCACTATTCAGCTATCAGTGCACGGCTCAGACCAGACCCAAACTTTCACATGTCGTCAACCACGCGCCTACGACCTGTACCCATACATCCATTATGCATATTCCCGTACAGAACAGGCGTTGTACTTTAAAGTCGCTTGCCGGGTAACGGCAGATAAATACAATATTGCAGTGCCTGTGTTATTCTGATTACGATGCAATGTTCCTTTGGACATACATGCCGTAATCAGAATAACACAGGCACTGCAAATCGTAATGTCCAAAAGGATGTTGTTTAAACTGGCCCTGGCCGTGGAACCCTTCGTATTTAAATCATTTAACACGTTCGACGTGGAGTGTCGGCTGTACGCATGATTGGTACCAGCGCTTCAAGGATACAAGCTCGTTATTCTGGTTGAGGGCGACAGCATCTTAACGACATACTGATTCACGCGTGCACCGCTGGGCCAGAGCAGCCGTGACACACAGCAGCACACACTAGGACCCACGTCAGACGCAGTATGCGTTAGCCAGAACCCGGTGTAGTTCGTCAAGCCTCCTGTTCTGTCTCACCACTGCGCAGCTCGCACCAACAATATGATGAAAGAGTTGACGGAGGAACGGCGCATAGTGCAGTGAATTTCAGTGGAACTTAGTAAACTTCGCATGGTGTTGAAAATTTTACATTTATTACAAACTCTGACCTACGTTAATGTTCAGGAATTTCATTCGATGCTCTGATTGCTTTGCTCTGCACTGTACAGTGATTCATTTATCTGCTGCAGGTTTTCTTAGAAACGTATGAAAACCTTTCCTTACTGTCGGATTTGTGTGTTGACATCAACCATACGTGGTGATCCCATTAAATACATACGTATCGGTCCGCTGGAGCAGGCCACCAGAAATCAAGGTCACTTCCACCGACATGTGTAAAGTCTTGTCGCCTGTACTGGAGGAAGACCATGTCGACTATCTTGTGTTCTAGTTTCATAAGCAGTTTGAGGCATCGTTTTTTCCTGTGACACATCGAAGCAGTGTACGACTACAGTCGTGAACACAGCCATACATTTTTTATACCATTACTTCTAAGTCTCTGTCACGTGCTAAACTGAGATGTTTCGATCCATTGGCTCTCACAGGAAGCTGGAGGGACACTATTCCTCCAGGCTGTGTTTTAAAATATTGTATTATCACTACTTTCGAACACTGTTCACTCTAAAGTGTATTTTCTATAGTAACCGATGTGGATACGACGCTGCCAATTCGTTAACAAATCGCGTGCCGTACATATTTGTGGACAGCACGGGCTTAGACGGTCGTCTTCTCGTAATATTTACTACAAATCACACTATTCACACTTGTTCATGTACCTATTTCGTATCTATGACTGCGTGAGAAAATCTTTACCGTAAGTTATTTCTTGAGGGAAACAGAACATCGCCAAGAAGACCGATGGTGTGGCGGTGAAGTGGATATCATTATCGAGAGGAGAACCTTTGGTAGCGCCAACCATCGCATAATGTCGTCGCTACGTCCCGGTAAAGGTACCACCAGAAATTGCCTGTGCAGACAACGATCAGGCCCAACTATATCAGACGTCTGGCAACAATGGTTACTTAAAATCAAGATCAAAGTGCTTAGCGACCTTCCAGCAGGCGTTGACAGTCTCACGACATGTGTAGCAACAAACCCATAGCAGCAGTATCTTGTATCACCAGGCATTCTTCAAAATTTGCAATAGTCTGTCCTTTCTTTTGATTGATCTGATCAGATCGTTTGTTAATAACTTCTAGAGATACTCTGTTATGCCAGTTTTTCTCAAACTTCACAAAAGAACCTCTTAATTGCTAGTAATTACATCCTGTATCGCTGCAAATAGTCATTATTTTCAGAAAATGATTGCAGTTGTATAATCAGACAATTACGGGTCTTTCCACCGAATCATGCACCATAAGTTGAATTTATGTTGAGGATCAATTGCCAGTCGATACACCTAGCGTCCACCTTCTACACTTTTTCCTGCATTTCGCCTCAGTTGTCTCGCATTGAGTCTTTGATTTACGTAACAGCTCATCCGTTAATGGCTCCACGAAGCTTCCGAAGTTTTCCAACATATCATATACACAGGTGGGAAACGATAACTGTTTACATCGTACCACGGTGTATAGAGGAAGTCGAGACGAAACAGGACACTTGCGGTCTATGAAGAAATACCTACAGCGCTTGAGCGCCACGCTGTATGTTCAATGTTCTCTCGCTCTCTTAGCGTAAACTTTTATGTCTAGAGAAAATATTACTGGAGTTTTTTTGCACGAAATTCGATGTAGTATAATTCTGTACCGAGATACATTTCCGCTACAGAGCGCGGTTTTCGAGACGCATCCTGGTACAAAACTACTTTACGTTTCCTACACAAAATACATATTCATTATATCTCTAGGAATAATAGTTTGCGCAAACAGAGCGAGAGAATACTGAAACTCTCGCTCTGGGCACGTGAGCTACTGCTTAGGTGGTTTTCATAGGCCACTTTCAGGTAGTTTCTTCCCTTGACAGACCACAAGTAATATATATCAAATTGATCGTCTCGAATTTTCACACCACTGTGGTACGTTGTAAACAGTTAACATTTACACCCAGTATACAGAGTTTACACTGCCGAAAATAACAATAACATCTAAATAGTTAGCGTTTTTGTGCCCTGACAGCAGAGTGGTATGATACGAGCTAAGTAGATCTGACAAGAAATTACGGAACAAAATTTATTGAACGTGAGGATTTTTGTTCTGACGTTTACTTCTAGTTTAGCTGGTGTCTTTGGAGCGAACAGCATTAGCGGTTCGCAAACGTTTGGCAACATTTCGTACACTCCAACCCGCATTTAAGTGTGTGTTGCGGAGTGCATTTGGTAACTTCTACTCTCCTTTATGTGATTAACGTTGGTCAAGGCTCAACACAAGGGATTTCTGTCATAGAGAAATGGACGGAGAAACTGCACAAAACGGAAACCAGTTACTGCGTCTCGCAGTAGTCTGTTGCTCAAGTTGTAACCGCCTCGTTACTCCATTTGTTGTTCGGCAAACACATTAAGGCCACATTACGTGCATTCACTGTGCTCATTCCGCTTTAATACGACAATTTAGGGCATCCGTTTGTCCTGTACCACCCCGTCTGGCCGTAATATGTTTACTTACCGAACGTTCTATGAACACATTTTGCTGTGAACAAAACTTACGCAGTTTTCTCTCTTAACTATAGCGCTCTTATCCACTGAGTCTAAACATATGGTACGCTAACTTTTCCTCATGCATTACTTCGACGATAAGGAGAGAAGTAGTTTTGCGGTTTCCTCGCTTTTAATAACTTGCCACCCTATATAATTGTCACTTTGTGGCGCTTTTTAAACTGTATAGCTTCAGTTTCAGTGACTCAGAAGAAAGGAATTCCATTCATCTGAATAGGCATCATTCGGAACGGGACAATTTTTCCAACAAGTTAACGGTGCCTTAAGGGCAGTTTAGCTTCTACTCTGAGGAAGCTCTCAGATCAATTGACGAAAGCTACGACACTGCTGACCTGTTTTCAACTAGAAATTATCGATAAGTTGATGCATTCGATTCACGTAAGGAGTTTCGAGTTCACCGAAAGTGCCAACCCACCACAGCGTAGTCGTGCAGTTTTTACGGCCTATTTTCCGTTGGTGGATTATCGACTTACAACGAAAATGTTTTTGCTAACCATTCGGAAGGGAACTAACGCAATCTCTTCTGTATTTAATTCAATAACATAATTTTTTTTCAGCATTTTTGTATGCCTCTGGCATGTTCCAATTCTAACGAATACCTAAGACACCCACGTGAACGTCCACAGTTACCATTCTGGGATATATGGCCAGATACTACTTAGAGTGATAAAGCAGAGCAGAACGATAGTCATAATCAGATGCCTCCTGCTACAGACACGCAGCTAGCTGACGAAATGCGTGATATTTTCTTCCTGATGATGTACAGAGGGCGACAGTTAAAAGTGACACGTTTTTATCTGGTGATGGTTATAATTAATTTGTTCATTCTTTAGGATTTCATACCTCATTCGGTATAAACAGAAACTTTGTTGCCCCTCCGTGTGTCAGTCTGTCCGACTGTTCAGACCCTTTTTTCTCAGTAACGGGTCGACATATCAAGTTTTCCTCTGAGGTGATAAAATTAATGGGATGCTTCCCAATATCGTGTCGAACCTTTTGCGCTCCATACTGCAGCAATTCAATTTGCCATACACACAACAAGTCACTGGAAGTCCCCTGCAGAAAAATTGAGCCGTGTTTCCTCTATAGTCGTTCGTAATTGCGAAAGTGTTGCCGGTGCAAGAGTTTGTGCACGAACTGGCCTCTCATTTATGTCCCATGCATGTTCCCTGGGATCCATGTCAGGAGACCTGGGTGGCCATCTCATTCGCTCGAACAGTGCAGAGTGTTCTTTAAACCAGTCGCGAACTACTGAGCCCAATGACTTGGCGCATTGTCACCCATAAAATTCAATTGTTGTTTGGGATCGAGAAGCCCATGAATAGTTGGAAATGGACTCCAAAAAGCCGAACATAACTATTTCCACTCAATGATCGGTTCAGTTGGGCCAAAGGTCCCAGTTTATTCCACGCAAACACAGGGCACACCGTTATGGAGCCACTACCAGATTGCGCAGTGCATTGTTGACGACTTGGAAATATGGCTTGCACCACACTCGGATCCTACTGTCAGCTCCTACAAACTGAAAACGAGGCTCATCTGATCAGGCGACAGAATACCAGTCTTTTAGGACCCAACAGATATGGTCACGAGCCCAGGAGAGGCAGGCGATGTGATGCCGTTATCGAAAGCACTCGCGCCGGTCGTCTGCTACCATAGCCCATTAACGCTGGATTTCGTAGCATTGTCTCAACGGTTACGTTATTCGTAGGTCCTACATTGATTTCTCCGGTAATTTCATGAAGTGTCACTTGTTTGTTAGCACTGAGAACTCTTCGCAAACGACGCTGCTCTCGGTCGTTGAGCGAAGGGTCGGCCACTGCGTTGGCCGTGATGAATCGTAATGCTTGATATTTGGTATTCTGTGGAGACTGTTGGATTGTGGAATACCAAATTCCCTAACTGCCGTCATCTGTAAATGTGCATATCGCTATCCCATGACTTAACCTCACTTCAGTGCATGTCACGTACTAAGCTCTACTCTCCCTCGAAGGTATGAATAAGTTAAGCTTCTAAGTCAATGGAATCAAAAGATACGACCATTTATGTCACATATTGGCTGCAGATTCCTTGACTTGCGCCATAGGGTGGTGGGGTTTCGGGTTCCGCTGATAGGTCAGGAGTTCACTACACTCAGCTGTCGGCTACACGGGTAGCGGAGGCTGTGTGGCGTGGACTGGGCGGCTTTTTAGGTTAGAAGGCCTCGGGAAAGTACGGGATGGGCTGCAATCTCAAAAGGTGCATGGCAAATACAGGACGTGCTTGGATCAAGGAACAGTCAGAATTGTAGTTGTAAATTGTTGTAATTGTGCTGGGAAAGTCCCTGAGCTTCAAGCGCTAATAGAAAGCACAGAAGCTGAAATCGTTATAGGTACAGAAAGCTAGCTAAAGCCTGAAATAAGTTCTACAGAAATTTTTACGAAATCTCAGACGCTGTTCAGGAAAGATAGATTGGGCAGAATTGGTGGTGGAGTGTTTGTGTCTGTCAGCAGTGGTTTATCTTGTGGTGAAGTCGAAGTAGATACTCCGTGCGAATTGGTATGGGTGGAGGTTATACTTAACAGCCGAACTAAGTTAATAAATGGCTCCTTCTATCGACCCCCAGACTCCAATGATATAGTTGCTGAACAGGTCAGAGAAAATTTGAGCCTCGTAACAAATAAATACCCCACTCATACGGTTATAGTTGGTGGGGACTTCGACCTTCCCTCGATATGTTGGCAAAAATACTTGTTCAAAACCGGTGGTAAGCAGAAAACATCTTCCGAGATTGTCCTAAATGATATCCCCCGAAAATTATTTCGAGCAGGTAGTCCAAAGACCCACGCGAATTGTAAATGGTTGCGAAAACACACTCTTAGCCATAAACAATCCAGAGCTAATAGAGAGCATCGTGACTGATACAAGGATTAGTGATCACAATATCGCTGTCGCTAGGCTCAATGCCGTTTCTTCCAAATCCACCAGAAACAAACGAAAATAATTTTATTTAAAAAAGCGGATTAAATGTCACTAGAAGCCTTCCTAAGAGACAATCTCCATTCCTTCCGAACTGACTATGCAAATGTAGACGAGATGTGGCTCAAATTCAAAGATATACACTCCTGGAAATTGAAATAAGAACACCGTGAATTCATTGTCCCAGGAAGGGAAAACTTTATTGACACATTCCTGGGGTCAGATACATCACATGATCACACTGACAGAACCACAGGCACATAGACACAGGCAGCAGAGCATGCACAATGTCGGCACTAGTACAGTGTATATCCACCTTTCGCAGCAATGCAGGCTGCTATTCTCCCATGGAGACGATCGTAGAGATGCTGGATGTAGTCCTGTGGAACGGCTTGCCATGCCATTTCCACCTGGCGCCTCAGTTGGACCAGCGTTCGTGCTGGAAGTGCAGACCGCGTGAGACGACGCTTCATCCAGTCCCAAACACGCTCAATGGGGGACAGATCCGGACATCTTGCTGGCCAGGGTAGTTGACTTACACCTTCTAGAGCACGTTGGGTGGCACGGGATACATGCGGACGTGCATTGTCCTGTTGGAACAGCAAGTTCCCTTGCCGGTCTAGGAATGGTAGAACGATGGGTTCGATGACGGTTTGGATGTACCGTGCACTATTCAGTGTCCCCTCGACGATCACCAGAGGTGTATGGCCAGTGTAGGAGATCGCTCCCCACACCATGATGCCGGGTGTTGGCCCTGTGTGCCTCGGTCGTATGCAGTCCTGATTGTGGCGCTCACCTGCATGGCGCCAAACACGCATACGACCATAACTGGCACCAAGGCAGAAGCGACTCTCATCGCTAAAGACGACACGTCTCCATTCGTCCCTCCATTCACGCCTGTCGCGACACCACTGGAGGCGGGCTGCACGATGTCGGGGCGTGAGCGGAAGACGGCCTAACGGTGTGCGGGACCGTAGCCCAGCTTCATAGAGACGGTTGCGAATGGTCCTCGGCGATACCCCAGGAGCAACAGTGTCCCTAATTTGCTGGGAAGTGGCGGTGCGGTCCCCTACAGCACTGCGTAGTATCCTACGGTCTTGGCTTGTATCCGTGCGTCGCTGCGGCCCGGTCCCAGGTCGACGGGCACGTGCACCTTCCGCCGACCACTGGCGACAACATCGATGTACTGTGGAGACCTCACGCTCCACGTGTTGAGCAATTCGGCGGTACGTCCACCCGGCCTCCCGCATGCCCACTATACACCCTCGCTCAAAGTCCGTCAACTGCACATACGGTTCACGTCCACGCTGTGGCGGCATGCTACCAGTGTTAAAGACTGCGATGGAGCTCCGTATGCCACGGCAAACTGGCTGACACTGACGGCGGCGGTGCACAAATGCTGCGCACCTAGCGCCATTCGACGGCCAACACAACGGTTCCTGGTGTGTCCGCTGTGCCGTGCGTGTGATCATTGCTTGTACAGCCCTCTCGCAGTGTCCGGAGCAAGTATGGTGGGTCTGACACACCGGTGTCAATGTGCTCTTTTTTCCATTTCCAGGAGTGTAGTAGCAACAGCTATTGAGAGGTTCATACCTCATAAATTGGTAAGAGATTGAACTGATACCCCATGGTAGACAAAATAGGTCCGAACGCTGTTGCAGAGGCAACGGAAAAAGCTTGCGAAGTTCAGAAGAACGCGAAATCTAGAAGATTGGCTAAAATTTACAGACGCGCGAAATTTGGCACGGACTTCAATGAGAGGTGCCTTTAATAGGTTCCACAAGGAAGCATTGTCTCGAAATTTGGCAGAAAATCCGAAGAAATTCTGGTCGTATGTAAAGTACACAAGCGGCAAGACGCAGTCAATACCTTCGCTGCGCAGTGCCGATGGTATTGTTACCGACGACTGTGCCCTTAAAGAGGAGTCACTGAACGCAGTTTCCCGAAATTCCTTCACCAGGGAGGGCGAATGGAATATTCCAGAATTTGAAACACGAACAGCTGCTAGCATGAGTTTCTTAGGGGTTGCGAAGCAACTCAAATCGCTTGATACGGGATAGTCTTCAGGTCCAGATTGTATACCGATTAGGTTCCTTCCAGATTACGCTGATACAATAGCTCCCTACTTAGCAATCATATACAACCGCTCACTCACCGTTAGATCTGTACCTACAGGTTGGAAAATTGCGCAGGTCGCACCAGTGTTTAAGAAGAGTAGTAGGAGTAATCCATCGAACTACAGACCTATATCACTGACGTCGGTTTGCAGTAGGGTTTTGGAGCATATACTGTATTCAAACATTTTAAATCACCTCGAAGGGAACGGTATTTTGATGCGTAATCAGCATGGCTTCAGAAAACATCGCTCTTGTGCAACGCAGCTAGCTCTTTATTCGCACGAAGTAATGGCCGCTATCGACAGGGGATCTCAAGTTGATTCCGTATTTCTAGATTTCCGGAAAGCTTTTGACACCGTTCCTCATAAGCGACTTCTAATCAAGCTGCGGAGCTATGGGGTATCGTCTCAGTTGTGCGACTGGATTCGTGATTTCCTGTCAGGAAGGTCGCAGTTCGTAGTAATAGACGGCAAATCATCGAGTAAAACTGAAGTGATATCAGGTGTTCCCCAGGGAAGCGTCCTGGGACCTCTGCTGTTCCTGATCTATATAAATGACCTGAGTGACAATCTGAGCAGTTCTCTTAGGTTGTTCGCAGATGATTCGGTAATTTACCGTCTAGTAAAGTCACCCGAAGACAAGTATCAGATGCAAGGCGATTTAGAAAAGATTGCTGTATTGTGTGTCAGGTGGCAGTTGACGCTAAATAATGAAAAGTGTGAGGTGATCCACATGAGTTGCAAAACAAATCCGTTGGAATTCGATTACTCGATAAGTAGTACACTTCTCAAGGCTGTCAATTCAACTAAGTACCTGGGTGTTAAAATTACGAACAACTTCAGTTGGAAAGACCACATAGATAATATTGTGGGGAAGGCGAGCCAAAGGTTGCGTTTCATTGGCAGAACACTTAGAAGATGCAACAAGTCCACTAAAGAGACAGCTTACACTAGACTCGTTCGTCTTCTGTTAGAATATTGCTGTGCGGCGTGGGATCCTTACCAGGTGGGATTGATGGTGGACATCGAAAGGGTGCAAAAAAGGTCAGCTAGTTTTGTATTATCAAGTAATAAGGGAGGGAGTGTGGTAGATATGATACGCGAGTTAGGATGGAAGTCATTAAAAGACGTTTTTCGTCGCGGCGAGATCTATTTACGAAATTTCAATTACCAACTTTCTCTTCCGAATGCGAAAATATTTTGTTGAGCCCAACCTACATAGGTAGGAATGATCATCAAAATAAAATAAGAGAAATCAGAGCTCGAACAGAAAGGTTTGGGTGTTCGTTTTTCCCGCGCGCTGTTCGGGAGTGGAATGGTAGGGAGATAGTATGATTGTAGTTCGATGAACCCTCTACCAAGCACTTAAATGTGAATTGCAGAGTAATCATGTAGATGTAGATATTTTGAGACTCACTAACGAATTCATCAAAACTTGTACGATATTTCTCGTTTATCTAGAAACATAAAACCTGGCGCGAAGCAAATTTTCACAATCCATGTAAAGGGAAAAAATCCTAAAATTGTTAATTCATAAACTGTTAATTTATAATCTATAAATTTATAAAGAAATATTCTTTAGCTATTTGTATCCGTCTGTCGTCTGTCTATTAAGACCCTGTTTTCTCGGTAACGGCTAGAGTAATGAAGCTAAAATTTGTGTCAAATACTCAGTCTAAAGTCCCCTGGCGGTTAAAGCACCTAAGCTTGTAAGTTAATGCAATCAAAAATCAAAGCATACGGCCATCTATGGTACATATTTTGTTACTCGAAAATTCATTGATCATAACTTGTGCATTACGTATTTATATGCATGTCGTGCTTGGTTACCTGTCTGCAAAGCGAGTGCGTGGAAACGGAGATTTAGGGAGATCGAATCTCGGCCGGAACACGGATTTTTCAGACTAGACTTCACGTCTCAACGATGTGGTTCGTTAAACTATAGGTCCCCTTTTCTGATTGGATCACTGAGGTAGGTTAAGAACTAATAAGTCGTAGAAGCGGCGGCTAATGGAAAGACTTGCACCAGCACACTGTGCCACACGAAATCATTATCATCATCTACACATATAACTAAGTTCGTGCGAAACCCTCAGATCGCGAGTGCTACTCGGACTTGTCCGGTTTTTCGCACTTATGAGTACTGTTATGAACGCATCTTCTATGAAAGAAACGAAAGCCACCCGCACCGTCGCCTTAAAAAATTATCTTTAAATTAAAAGTCAAATGTCAAGTCAAACACCTTTCAGCCGTCTAGTTTCCAAACTTATTTTATTTGGCTACCAGTTTCGGCGATTTACTACGCCATCTTCAGGCCCGTGACCGACGTGTACGAAGATTCCACCTCGGCTCTGGTCAAAACAGAGACCAACATTCGAGTACTGGTATCAGTAGGTTTCTGCTTGCTGTAGCAATCACTTCAACTGTCGTCTGACGACTGATATCGCGTCGGACCTCTTTTCGCCCGCCATAGTGCAGCAACCCAACGTGGTATGGAATCTACAAGTCACTGGAAGTTCCGTGAAGAAATATTGAGCCGAGCTTCCTCTATAGTCGTTTATAATTGCGGAATTGTTGTCGGCGCAAGAGTTTGTGCGCGAACTGGCCTCTCGATTATGTCCCAGACGTGTTCGCTGAGATCCGTATCGGTCGACCTGGTCAGGGGCCTGAAGATGGCGTAGTAAATAGCAAAAACTGGTAGCCAAATCAAATAAGTCTCGAAACCAGACGGCTGAAAGGTGTTTGATTTGACATCCTGTATCCAACACCCGAGTCTCGCAACCATCTCAGAAAAGATCAACCTACAGAGAAGTGCCAATCTCGCCCATTGCTGACGGAGAGAGACGTCTAAGATACAATAAAAAGAAATGCACACTAAAGACGGAAGGGCAATTACGAAGTATGTTTGGACATGGAAAGATAAGACAAAACGGCGCCTTGCAAGATAATAGTTCTTCACCAGTTATTATAAATTTTTAATTCTCCTTTGTAGTCTGATAAAGGCTGCCTGCAAAGTTGGTCGAATCGTCTGTATCTTCATCACACCCTTGCTTCGCCTTTATTTTCATTTGTTTTCTGAGAACTTCCACATCACTCGAGAAGTTCGAGAGAATCGTAAATACGAACGTTTAAACAAAACGGTAAAAAGTTTGTACTTCAAGCTCACAAATATTCTAGAATGCTCAAAAATATTCTTTCCTACTCTTAAATCGAGTTTAGTATTCAGTAACGTCCTAATTTGACATCAAGTATTTTGTCACATATTACTGAGAACGTTTCAAAAATTGGCCATTCGAAAACATACATAATTATTTGGTAACTTTAAAGAGAACTTTGAAATTTTCTAGAGCATTTCAGAACATTCTAGAACATTCGCGAATTTTCGAAAACTTTAAAGAACATTTCAGGATAATCTACAACTCTCTACAGTATCCTATATTATACGAGAATATTTTAGGACACTCTAAAACATTCGTTGATATTCAAGAATATCCATAAAAGCCCAAGAAAATTGTAGATAAATCTCGAATTTCTTACCTTGAAATACACATTGATGCGAAAGACCCAAAATATGTCCCGGTGACCACCGCGATGTGATAGCGACCACTTCAAACATTCATATCTTCACGACCAGAACAGCTACTTACTTTAAGTATAACTACTATAGCACCCAGCAGGCGTAACAAGGGTAGCGCCAGTCACAAAACTAGTGATTGACGAAGGGTGGGATTAGAGAATCATGAACTTCTCCCACAAATATGTTTTTGAAATGGAAAACCGAAGAAGCTTTGCAGGGATGTATTGGGCAGTCTCTCTAGTAAATTCGTCGATTGGGTACGCCTCTCTTTGCAGTTCTGAACTCTCAGTGAGCAAGTAAAGATAGCTAGAAAATAATGGGCCGGCCGGGATAGCCGAGCGGTTCTAGGCGCTACAGTCTGGAGCCGCGCGACCGCTACGGTGGCAGGTTCGAATCCTGCCTCGGGCATGGATATGTGTGATGTCCTTAGGTTAGTTAGGTTTAAGTAGTTCTAAGTTCTAGGGGACTGATGACCTCAGAAGTTAACTCCCATAGTGCTCAGAGCTATTTGAACCAAAATAATGTCTACAGCAAAGTACTTGTTGAGAGATTTCGGCTCTTTTCATGCACCCAAACAACATAACTGTGATGAATTTTCTTCTTCATGACTATTCTCGGCCGCTTAATGCAGGACCAATGAAAACGCTCCTGCAGCCTTTTCGATGGGAAGTGTCTGATCACACACTATACAGCCCCAGTTTAGTCCGTCTGATTTTCAACTTTGCTAACAAGAACCACTGGCTATAAAGACAACAATTTGGCATAGATAACGAGCAGAAAAGCAGGTTAGAGGATTGGTGGAAAGCATAGGCGGCTGCCTTCTATGACCAGAGCACAGGAAGGTTGGTGGAACTACATGACAAGTTACTAAGTCGGAACGGCGGCTATACGAGTAGAGAGCAGTAGCGGGCATGTTGAACTAACTTGGTCAAGTAAAACACATACGCTGCTGAAAATTTTTCCGGGATGTATGCAGTGGTCCATGGAAATTTTCAATCCCTGACGTTTCGTCCAAGGCTACGTTGGACGAAACGTCAGGGATTGGAGCTCCAAGGACCACGGCCATACAACCCGGAAAAATTCGCAGCAGCTGAAACATCCTGTCGTGAAAGCTGTCATTGTATGAAAACATTTGTGATTTTCATCGTGGTTTACGCTTCCTGACGTATCGGACCTTAATAAACGAATAGTCGTCGTATATCTCTGCACAATTGAATAAGAGCTTTCTTCCAGCCAAAGCAATTAAATTTCGAGTTCTCTTTACACCTAAATCATCTGCAACTTTAAGCATAATTTTATTCCGACTGTGTTGTATACACTATTTGATATATCCGTATACCTGAATGAAAAGTTCGTGGCGCCCACCATCGGTAATGCTGGAATTCAATATGGTCTTGGCCCATCCTTAGCCTTGATGACAGCTTCCACTCTAACAGGCATACGTTCAGTCAGGTGCTGGAAGGTTTCTTGGGGAATGGCAGCGCATTCTTGACGGAGTGTTGCACTGAAGAGAGGTATCGATGTCGGTCGGTGAGGTCTGGCACGAAGTCTGCGTCCAAAATCATCCCAAAGGTGTTACATAGGATTTACGTCAGAATTCTGTGCAGGACAGTCCGTTAGAAGCATATTACTGTCGTGTAACCACTCCACACAACGTTTTTCCACTGTTAAATCGTCCAACGTTTATGCTCTTTACACCAAGCAAGACATCGTTTGGCATTTACCAGCATGATGTGTGGCTTATGAGCAGCCTCTCGATCATGAAATCCAAGTTTTCTCAGCTCCTACCTAAATGTCACAGTACTTGCCGTGGATCCTGATGCACTCTAGAATTTGTGTGTCATGGTCTGGATAGATGCCTGCCTATTACTCATTACGACCCTTTTCAACTGTCGGCGGTCTCTGTCAGTCAACAAATGAGGTCGGCCTGTAGGCTTTTGTGTCGTACGTGCCCCTTCACGTTTCCACTTCACCATCACATGGGAAACAGTGGACTAGCGATGTTTAGGGGTATAGAAATTGTGGTGTCACTGCCAGACACCACACATGCTAGGTAGTAGCCTTTAAATCGGCCGCGGTCCGGGAGTATACGTCGGACCCGCGTGTCGCCACTATCAATGATTGCAGACCGAGCGCCGCCACACGGCAGGTCTAGAGAGACTTCCTAGCACTCGCCCCAGTTGTACAGCCGACTTTGCTAGCGATGGTTCACTGACAAATTACGCTCTCAATTGCCGAGACGATAGTTAGCGTAGCCTTCAGCTACGTTATTTGCTACGACCTAGCAAGGCGCCATGATCAGTTTCTATTGATATTGTAAATCATGTACCGTCAAGAGCGACGTTCGTCATTAATGGATTAAAGTTAAGTATTCCGCCAGCTACGCCCGTTTTTCTCAATTCTAATTCCCTTGTCATGTTCCAGACCTCACGCCAGCCTGCGTGAGCTAAAACGGGTGCATTTCGGCCTCCTTTAGTAATCCTGTGTTGGCTCTCCTGCCTACCACAACAGAAATCTCGAGTACAGACGTATGACGCAAGTGACAACCAGTCACCTGACCACGTTCGAAGTCTGAGAGATCCGCGGAGCTTCCCATTCTGCTCTCTCACCATGTCTAATGACTACTGAGGCCACTGATATGGAGTACCTGGAAGTAGGTGGAAGCACAGTGCACCTAATATGAAAAACGTGTGTTCTTTGGGATGTCCGGATACTTTTGATCACATAGTGTATATACACAAAGGAAAATTTAAATGGGCAGCAGTTTATATAATTTTGCCATTTAGTGTAATTGTGTAGGTATTGTTTTCCTAGGTGTGCTCTTGGAAATATTTACTGTAAAAATCAGTAAAAACGCTGCACTGCACTCTCTGTTTTCTACTCGTTACTCCCGCTAGAGAATGGAAGCTCTCCTACTGAATTAAGCCAGAGGCACTAGTAATGTGGGGGATTCTGCGGACATGTGTGACGGAAAGTGTATGGTCAGAATTCGACTCTTGCGCATGCCACACAAGCTGACATTATAAGTGAAAGCATACTGCCCGTACTTGCAACACGTAGCCCGAGAATCGCTGTACGTTGTAAGCCACATACCAAATACCAAGATCTGATTTGAGGACACCTGTTACAATAAAGGCAGGAACGAGAAGTTAGCAACGTGTCCTCGCGGCCTACAGTCTTTCACAGTCACAATTTGCTAAATCTCTGATACATGCTTCGTGGCAGTAAAGATGCGGCGGCAGCAACTTCTTTACGCAGTAGGGAAACGGTAACAGAACTCCAGAACGAAAGAGTTTTAGCAGTGGTTTGGAGCCGCCAATAGAGACTTCATCAGAAGAAAGCTGATTCCAAGTGCGAGCTACAAGTTATGCTTCAGTGGAAGAAATGAAAGACGAAATGCTGCAACAGTGGGAAGGATTTTTCGCTTTGGTGTAGAGGTCTCTCCGCCACCGCGGTTCTCAGACGAACGCTCACACCTCATTAAAATAAATCGACAAGCTAAAGGAAACTAGATGACAAACATTGGTATTGTGAGACCCACTTTTATATCTCCTCTCTCATCTAAAAACAGCTTTTTTTCTGTTGGCTTTAGCGAATAACTTTTCGAGAAATATACAATCGCAAGAGGGCGAGTACTGCAATGAAAATAATTTTACGTATGTTTTTTCTTAGTTATAGCCGGAGAGTACAATGTAATGAATAGATAGTTTCACTCCTTTTTCTTGGTATATAAACTGCCTAACAAAAAAGGTGAAGCGCCCACAACACGTGGCCGTATGTGAGTGTAACGTCGTACACACATACACCATCGGCGGATATGTAAATCATTAGAGTTGGAATTCTATGTGACAAGTATAACGGCCAACAGAGTGTGTTAGTGTTACTCGTTCGAACAGTCGACGGGTGTACTGCCGGTCCGTAGTGTCCAACGGCCACAACATTTCGGCGATCAGACATGTCGCCATCGTCAGGTGCGCTGACGATCTGAGTTCCTAAGTCCTGGAGGCCAGCCGGCCGGAGTGGACGAGCGGTTCTAGGCGCTACAGTCTGGAGCCGCGCGACCGTTACGGTCGCAGGTTCGAATCCTGCCTCGGGCATGGGCGTGTGTGATGTCCTTAGGTTAGTTGGGTTTAAGTAGTTCTAAGTTCTAGGGGACTCCTAACCTCAGATGTTAAGTCCCATAGTGCTCAGAGCCATTTCAACCATTTTGAGGGAGACCACCTTAACCCCCCCCTCCCCCTCCTCCCTGTGAGGCGTTCTCTCCGCGGTCCGCGCCCGTGGCCACGCGTCATTTTCGCTGAGACGCTGACGTCGACGTCTGTGGTGGCGTCGGTGTAAATGTCTCATCCACCCTCGTAACTCGTTCGTTTTCTTTGCTGAGCGTCTTTTTAATTAGCCTCAATACTGGCCACGCGGGGTAGGCTCTCGGTCGAGTGCGTCTTGTCACGGTCCACGAGGCTCCCCCCGTCGGAGGTTCGTGTCCTCCATCGGGCATGGGTGTGTGTTGCCCACAGCATAAATTAATTTAAGTTAGATTAAGTAGTGTGTAAGCTTAGGGACCGATGACCCCAGCAGTTTGGTCCCATAAGATCTTACGACAAATTTACAAATTTTTCCTCAGTGCTGGTTCCCATGCCTAGCTGAAGTTACAGCCGCAATTTCGGTTGATGAGCCCGTCAAAAATGGCTCTGAGCACTATGGGACTTAACTTCTTAGGTCGTCAATCCCCTAGAACCTAGAACTACTTAAACCTAACTAACCTAAGGACGTCACACACATCCATGCCTGAGGCAGAATTCGAACCTGCGACCGTAGCAGTCTTGCCGTTCCAGACTGTAGCGCCTAGAACAGCTCGGCTACTGCGGCCGGCGATGAAACCGTCCCTGGCAGGAATTTCGATAGCCTCTCTAACGACACTGTCCCAGTATTCAGGTGTATGTGCGAAGACTCTGGTATGTTGGTAGTCCATTTCGTGATTTTCGGACAAATAGTGCTCTGCGACCGCTGGGTACCTGAGTCGAGTGTGCCTCTGATGTTCTCGGCAACTCGATGGTGCGCACTGTCTGTCCAATATAAATCTTCCCACACTGACATGGGATCTGGTATATGCCGGCCTTCCGCAAACCGAGATCGTCTTTGACACTTCCCAGTAATGCTCGTGTTTTATTGGCTGGGAAAAAGACAGTTCCTACTTTGTGTTTCGTCAATATTTGTTCTATTTTCCCCGATAGTACGTCAGTATACGGTATGTAGCCAGTTTCTATCTCTTCCTCTGTGACTTCTTTCATCTCCGCATGCTGTAGTGCAAAGGTGGGGTGCAGAGCGCGTCTGATCTGCCATTCCGAGTAGCCGTCCTTCTGGAATGCAGTTTTGAGGTGTTCCAGCCCAAGGAGCAGACTCTACGCGTCAGAGATGCTGCGCGTCCTGTGTATCAGTGTTTTTAGCCCGCCATCAGGAACTCAGTTCGTCAGCGCACCTGACTGTGGTGACATGTCTGATCGCCGAAATATTGTGCCCTTTGGACACTATGGACCGGCAGTACACCCGTGAATTGCTCGAGCAAGAAATACGCCGGGAAAAACTGAAAAATACAGTGTTACTCGTGTTTAGTGTTGTTACCAGGCACGGTAGGGTGCTTAATGGTCGTGAACGGATGGATGGTTGGGGTGGTTTTGGCGCACGACAAGCAGATCGTTAACACCTCGACGAAAATGGAGTGGCAGCAAAATAAGCAGGAGTAGAAAACAACAATGAAAACTAAAAGTTAGAAAATTGCAGCATATCATGTGTCCACCTATTCTGTGCACGAAGACGAGGTATCATTTCAAAATTAAAAGTTACTCTAAAACAGAAAACTGTGCTAGAAGAAGTTAAAACAACATATCGTGTGGCCCTGTGTGGCCGATCACAGGAAGAGAAAGGATGAGCCAGTCACTCTGGATCACACTAAAACCTCCAACCTAAAAGCTGAGCCAGAGCTGGACACACGGACACATCTCAGAAAGTTAAAACTTCGACTACAGTCACCTCGTTATCATCTAAAACAGAGGGCAGATCACTTCTCCCCCAAAATTCAGTTCCGCTTTCTCATCACGACAGAGAATGCACACAGTTAAAACGTGTTGCACGGTGATTTGCAAGCCACAGGTATCACAGAATAGTGGATCCTCCCACCAGAGTCGAAAGTCTTGTGTAAGGGGACAGTACCCGATTTGGAGGCTTGAAAGAATCTCTTCATCCCGCCTGAGCGACCGGCAGGATGAACACCATGGCCGTGTACTTGACTTCACCAACAGCAGCTTACTGTTCCTCATCGCCAAACATTCCTCCTCCCACAACTGCAATGGGAATGAACAGTGTCAGATGTTGAGTGACCACTGTTAAGGACAAGGAGACACCGCGTGCTCCTGTGAGACAGTATTACCAGTTTTAAATGGGGCTCAATGTGGGTCTCTATTTGACCGTCTGGTCTAATCGTGCAGTATACTTATTTGTGAGGCATTCGGGTGTGACCGTGGTCCGAAGTTGGATTGCATTATAAGGGCAGACATGCTCTTCGTCAAGATTCTGACCAGCCACGTTTGACGACCACAAGGGTGGAGCATAGAGTCCTGGGTCGCATTGTGTTCACGGATGAAGCGCGGTCCTGCACTACTCTGGATGACCATCGTGGGCGAGTATGGCGGCAACCTCGTCACATATCCCATTCCTTCATTGTTTTGGAAAGGCACAGCGGTGCCATATTGCGAGGAACCATCTGGTGTGGCTTCAGGTCCCGCCTAGGAGTGATTGAGGGAACTCTGACGCCACAACGTTACGTCACGAACATTCTGCGTCCTCACGTGTCACCTCTCATGCAACAGTATCGTGGTGCCATTTTCGAATACTACAACGCTCGTCCACACATAGCACGTGTCTTTGTTAACTGTCTGGATTAATACTGAGTTACACTTGTGACCCCCACAAATCCCTAGATCCGTACCTAACAAAAATTGTGTGGGGCCAGGGCTTGGACGTGACATTCATCCCAGTACCAGTATGCAGGATGTTAATCACAACACTTGTAATGGGAACGGAAAACAAAAGATGACCAGTGAAGGCGTTTAGGAAAGCCACACATTTCTCAAATATTAGATCACTAGAGGGTACAGTGATTTGGCCTATTCTTTAGATCTGATAGATCCCTTCCATTCCGAGTCCTCCATTGTCAACCTACTGGAAGACGCTCAAGAGGACGTCTAAGGACGCGATGAATAGAGCGAACACTGAGAATCCCTACACAAGTGGAGCCCACAGCGGTGAAAAGTGAATCTAGAGACAGGAACGATAGACTTAACTATTCTCAGTATAAATTTCCTTTGTTGTGACTGACTCGCCTTTTTTATTGCGCTTTTTTCAATTTGTTCTTTTATAATTTTTATAGTGTGCTGTTTTTCCCTTTCGTAGTGTGGAAATTTCTTTCGTTTTGTCTGCTGTAGGCGTTAGAGGCTGGTTAATGCAATACATGATGATGGTGGTGAAAACGTGGCTAGCAGATAGCCATTTACGTAACTGAATGTTTTTTAAAATCTCAGTCTTCTACAAAATAAGGTAAATATATCACAGCCACAAACGGAAACAATCTATTCAGAAGATTATCTGTAGAGTCGAGTGTGTAATCAGAAAGAAATGATTTAAATTTGTTTTTAAAACGCATTGTCTTCCAGCAGTTTTATTCGCAAGAGAGATGTTTAAATATTTTTAATGCTTACTTTCTCCTTTCAGTACAAGAGTAAGGGTTGATTGTGGCTAGTGGATCATTATGAATCTACTGTTTTGGAGATTGTGCCTGATTCTTCAAAACACTCTTCATAGCAGAGTAAATGTATTGCGACGCTGTCTTTAACATGTCTAAAGCTTTAAACAATTGCCTGCATGAAGTTCGAAACCGAACATGTGATATTATCCTTACAGCATGCTTCTCTGCAATGAACTCTTTGTCCATATGTGCAATTGGTATAGGAAATTTGTTCCATTTGTTATTGATTGAAAGGATACACATTGAAAAATATTCTGACTGTTTTATCACCAAAATAAGTAATTACATGTAGCGCAAATAACGCAGAACTGGAGCCATTGAGAAGATCTGTAATATGTTATTTAGAGCTCAAGTACTGATCAAGACGCACACAAAACAATGTCCTTTCGTAAAGGAATGCCGTATTCGTGAAGGACTGACGGAATAGATACCAGTCATCCCTTGTTAGAAAAAAAAAAGCAGCGATCGAAGACGTCACAGCACCAGCAGCGTGATTACAGTAAGTTTGTGTACTTGATACACTCTGGAGTAAAATCGCTGCGTCACATTCAACGAAGCAAAGGAAAGCGTTTTAACTCGTCTCGATGTGTGAAACATGTCGCGGGTAACAGTAACGTGGTTTCGAGAGGAGCAGTGGTCAGGGAATTCGACAAGTAGTTTACTTTCAGTGCACACATTTGGTACGAGAAGAGAAAGAGTGATGCAACGCTTCGTCAGCATGATGTGCCGGAATTTGTGGACGGAGCCTCTGGAGGACCGAAAGCGAATGCTGACATCGTATGAGGACGCAACAACGGCAGTCATGGTTAGAAGCCGTGGCTACGTTTTGGGAGGTGACCTGCCACTGTTTCGGTCATAAATCATCGCCAGTGATGCACAGCGTGCAACTGGCTGGAGACAACTTTGCAAACAATGGGGGAAGATACAATAACGCTTTACTTGACCACATGTGGAAATGTGAAGATGACATGCATTTGTAAAGGGTCTATAGTCTGTCTTTTGTTTGCAGTACGCCATTGTAGTCCTGCAGAGATTTCAGAAGCCACTTTTTATACTGTTATGAATAGCGATTCTTCGAACTGACTGTCTTTCGCCTGCAGGGAGAGCAGAACAAGAAACAAAATTCGCAATTGTATGTGGGTTATGGCTTTGCTTGGTTTCGGACTAATGATGTGGGTAGCAACCACAGTTGGTCGGAACACGATCCTTTGTGTCAGTTAACACAGTTCTCCGCCTTCTCCGAGCAACAAGAGCGAGTTTGTTCCATCAAATACCATTTTTGAACAGCTTCTTTTGTAATGGGCAGTGAAATGAAAATGAGACAGTTGGGACAAAGTTAGTAAAATATTTATTATTTCAAAAGTAATCGCCATAACTATTAATGCATTTATCTTACTGTGAAACAAGACGGTCAGTGCCTTCATGAAAATTGTTTGTCGTTTCCTACGAAACCACAATTGTACCGAGGCGCACATCTCTTCTTCCGATGCAAATCGGCGGCCACGAATGTCTTTCTTCAGGCTCCAAAAATAAGGAAATCGCACGGGTAGAGATCGGGACTGTATGAAAGATGTGTAAGGGTTAAAGGCTTCCAAGAGAATCTTCTGCATCTTGTGGACGTGTTGTTTCGACTATGTTGCAGAAGTTTCTGTGGGAAGCTCTTGTACAGATTCCATGCTGCGCCAATTTCTCCCCATGCTATTTCTATCTTTTTGGAGCTCTGGAGACATCAGTGGCCGTCGAGTTACTCTGGAGGAGGAAGTGCACGCCTGAGTGCAACCATGGCTCTTAGGCAACCACAAACATTTTTCCGTGAATGAAATGGGTAAATTTATTAACAATTATTGAGATTACTTTTAAACGACAAAAATTCACTTACTTTTTTTCCGTATGTCTCGTTTTCATTATGCTGCCCTCTGTAGTAATGTTTTTGTTAAAATGTGTGTGAATTCCTAAGGGACCAAAGTGCTTAGGTCATCGGTCCTTAGGCTTACACAAAACTTAAACTAACTTATGCTAAAACCAACACACACAAACTCTTGTCCGAGGGAGGAATCGTACCTCCGGCGGGGTAATTTCCCCCCCCCCCCACTTTGTTTCTGGGTAACATTCTGGGTGGGACATGTCGTAACAGCGTGACCTGGTGGTTGCCGTGCTCGCTGGGCCAGTAACACGAGATGGTCTGCAAATCGTGTGACAACCATATCCCAGGCAGAGTCACACACCGCTTTTCTAGGTAAATACCACTGGATTTCTCTTTCATCTGCTTCACTCTACGAACCAAACATTTACGTATTTGATAATCTGGAATGCCATATAGAAAGCTTTGTCTACCGTATTAACACGGTTTCAGAACGTTGACAAACGTCTGAGCTGATATTGTCACCTATTTTATTTTTGGAGGAATCTACAGTGGCATATAGCGATAGGATTCGGTGTAAGAATTTTTTTACCGATGTGTACTAGATATGGAGAAGATAAACTGTCGTTTCTAGTGACTAATTTTGTAAAATAATGTTTAGTAGACTGAGAAAGGGCTTGCATCATTGCAAGGAAAATGAAGGGGTGCCTTTTTCGTGTCAGCTGTTAGAAATGCGTTTAATTTGAACGGATTCCGTCAATACTTCCAGATACAACTCTGCTGTATTTCTCTTTTCCCTTTTTTCTCAGAAGGGTCCTCACGAGCCACGTATTATTGCCTTGCTCTTTCCCTCTTTCTCCTGCTAATGTCAACAGCTCCCCTCGTCAGATGGTCCACTCACGTCAGTCAGCTGTTTCTCAGCAACAAAGGCGCTGCCGTTCGTCTTGCCGTCGATTCCTTTTATTCACTTCAGCACGGCTCGACAAGGGACGACATTGTCAAACAACAGCACAAAAGGAAGAAAGAAATTTCCAGCAAGCAGCTCTCTTTGCGTTGGATCGATCACCGTTCTCTTATGCCTTCAGTGGCTCATACGACTTTTCCAAACGCCGGTATTCTTACTGCGTTTCGACAGAACAGGTTACGATATTCCAAAAATAGCCTCAGATGAAAATAAACACTTAGTTACTTTTCATAACTAAAATAAATTTCTTTCTAATATACAACGGAGCCGTTCTAATCGCAGGCTTGAGGGTGAAGAGCAAAGAGAGCATTACTCCTTTCAACAAAAAGTAATGTGAGTGAATGGAACAACTTCGGTTTCAAACAAGACGCAGTGCAAGGCGTCGATATTGTGTGTGAAATCTTATGGGACTTAACTGCTAAAGTAATCATTCCCAAAGCTTACACACTACTTGACCTAAATTATCCTAAGGACAGACACACACACCCATGCCTGAGGGAGGACTCGAACCTCCGCCGGGACTAGCCGCGCAGTCTATGACTGCAGCGCTCGAGACCGCTCGGCTAAACCCGCGCGGCATATATTCTCACAAGGGGACTTCGCGGTCTCAGAAATTCAGTTCTCGATGAGACTTCGCAGGTTGGTAGAATAACTCAAGGCTGAGCACTCACAAAATTCTTATATGGTCAGAAGTAGCACTGTATCATGCTTGATGTAGCTTTATTTAGGGCAATGTTTGCCGATCCCCAAAGGGATAGCGAAATCGATAACGACTGAAGTACGTGGTTATGTATGACAAGGGCACCTATTCCGCGTCGCATCTAGTGCTTTAACATTAAAAATGGGCGAAGGAGGCCAAAGCCTAATAGATATTTACAAAAAAACAACAGCTTTGTATTTAAAGAGAAATTTAGAGTGCATTGAGAACGATCTGTGCGCCGTCAGTGCTGCACTGCTGAAAGCAACAGAACCCAAGAGCATAGATCCGCCGACGAATGTTGCATCGATGAATTCTAAATTAAAACATGTTCGAAAATTTTTCATCGAACTCAGGTAAATGCAGTGTATGAAACGGAACAAAACTGAACAGAAATACCAGGACAATAATTGGAAGATAGTCTTGAAAAACCTCGCGACAAATGTTTATCGAGTGAAGTGAAGGAGTTCAAGACAATGTCGTCAATAATGTTATAAGTACAGATGAGAGACTTAATGCTATTGGTATATGCGACACAAATTTATTTTTAAAATGCCTAATTGTGGACACACACAGACAGATTTACATGTGGTTGCTATTTAGATATATGGAAGGATATCAATAGAAAAATACGCACATCAAAAAAAGTTTTCCATCACCTCGGTTCCGAGAGTTCCGGAACCTGTAAAGAAAATTGGAATAGAGCTCAACATAAACATCATTTCTGCAGATCAAAACAAACATTATTTCCGCCCTTTTTATTGGTCATGAAAACCACACATTGCATGTTGTACCACCATACAACGAGACCTTCAGAGGTGGTGGCCTAGATTACTGTACACATTGGTACCTCTGATACCCAGTAGCACGTCCTCTTGCACTGATGCATGCCTTTATTCGTCGTGGCATACTATCCACAAGGTTATCAAGGCACTGTTGGTCCAGATTGTCCCACTCCTCAACGGTGATTCGGCGTTCTTCCCTCCGAGTCGTTGGTGGGTCACGTCGTCCATGAACAGCCCTTTTCAGTCTATCGCAGGTATGTTCGATAGGGTTCATGTCTGGAGAACATGTTGGTCACTAGTCGAGCGATGTTGTGATCCTGAAGGAAGTCATTCACAAGATGTGTACAATGGGGGCGCGAATTGTCGTCCATGAAGACGAATGCCTTGCCAATATGCTGCTGATATGGTCGCACAAACGGTTGAAGGACGGCATTCACGTATCGTCCAGCCGTTAAGGCGCCTTCAATGACCACCAGTGTCGTACGTTGGCCCCACATAATGCCACCCCGAAACAGCAGGGAACCTCCACCTTGCAACGCTCGCTAGACAGTGTGTCTAAGGCGTTCAGCCTGACCGGGTTGCCTCCAAACACATCTTCGACGATTGTTTGGTTGAAGGCATATGCTACACTCATCGTTGAAGAGAACGTGATGCCAGTCCTGAGCGGTCCATTCGGCATGTTGTTGGGCCCATCTGTACCGCGCTGCATGGTGTCGTGGTTGCAAAGATGGATCTCGCTATGGACGTCGGGAGTGAAGTTGTGCATCATTCAACCTATTGCGCACAGTTTGAGTCATAACACGACTTCCTGTGGCTGATCGAAAAGCATTATTCAACATGGCGGCGTTGCTGTTAGGGTTCTTTCTAGCCATAATCCGTAGGTAGCGGTTATCCACTGCAGTAGTAGCCCTTGGGCGCCCTCAGCGAGGCATGTCATCGACAGTTCCTGTCTATCTGTCTCTCCTCCATGTCCGAACAATATCGCTTTGGTTCACTCCAGGGTGCGTGGACACTTACATTGTTGAGAGCCCTTTCTGGCACAAAGTAACAATGTGGACGCGATAGAACCGCGGTTTTGACCGTCTAGAGATGGTTGAACTACAAACAACACGAGCCGTGTACCTCCTTCCAGGTCGGACCCCCTCCGTCTAGTAGACGCTGCTCGTGCATGGTTGTTTACGTCTTTGGCCGGGTTTAGTGACATCTATGAACACTCAAAGGGACGGTGTCTGTGATACAATATCAACAGTCAACGTCTATCTACAGGAGTTCTGGGAACCGGGTTGATGCAAATCTTTTTCTGATGTGTGTAGCTTTGTTAAAACGAATTCATAGTAAGTATGTAGAAATCTACTACTTGTTGGTTCCAGTTCAGGTAGCTTATCTCTGCATGGAAAACAACGACAGAAAGTGGCTTTTCGGGAATTATGTCAATTACATTATTAACAAGGAAGAAGATGGCTGCCGACTGGAGTTCCTTACGTATATCGGAGCAGAGTATTTTCGCACATTCTCATTAAAAGATCACAACATACAATTTGGAAATATGCTAATCATCCATTTCCAAATGTCGGGTGTAGGACAAGAAATATGTAGCTGCTCAAGTTATTGTTGCGGAGCGTGTAGGGGTGATGGCAACATGTAGGGGATAGCTGCTGAGGGCTAGGTATGGAGGGGACTTCGTGGGCCCCGAGGTCGCTACGGTAGCCGTGAGGGCGTTAGCAGAAATGTCATCCCTGGTCAGGTGACACTGCAAGTAATTTCAAACGAAAATGACAAACTAGTTTGAAAGCAAATAAAACTCGAACTAAGACTTGAAGAATTTAGATGGATTGTGACAAAAAAGGTCAGTTGCTTTCTAGATTGTCATTCGGCCGATCCGAATTCGAACCTATCTGCAAGCTGATTTTATTTTGTTTTCATAATTATTTTAAAAAATATAATAACTTTTAAGTAAATTTAATGACCTAAAGTATTATCAAGTAAATCACAAATAATTTTCTTTTGTTTATGACATGGCTATCAGAGGCTAGTTAAAATGTGAATTACAGTTGTCAAAGCTTTCTTTTTAAAACGTTGAATCATTTAAAATGCGTTTTTATGGAAGTTAAAGCGTTAATTACTGTCATTAAAATGTTATTAGAAAATTGAGCAATATTATATGTATACATTATAATATAATTAGTTATGATTTAATTAATAATACCTTAGGTCATTAATTTTATGTAACTGTTATAATTTTTAAAACATAAAGAAAATGAAACTGTACCGGCAGGTAGGTAGGATTACTGCCTAGCATGCTACTGACTGTGTTACTACGCTTATCTGGCGCCTTGTTATTCATGACCCGTATACGAAGTGTGTTATCGTATCAGCTACGTTTAAAGCTTTAGAGCCCTTTTTCGGATTTTTCTGGATAGCGCGCTCTATGACTTCTATGAGTGGGCGCCCTTGAGGTATACTACTAACCTGCGAAGTCTCATCGCGAATGAATTTCCGCGACCGGCAGATCCCATTGTCTGTGCAATACATGTAGAAAGAGAAATCAGGTAAGAAATCAAACGAAATGTGATTACTCTGTGATAAACTACTGGAGACCACGGTTTCTCTTTAACGAACCTTCCCAGAAGAAACGTACGGCCGGCCGCGGTGGTCTCGCGGTTAAAGCGCTCAGTACGGAACCGCGCGACTGATACGGTCGCAGGTTCGAATCCTGCCTCGGGCATGGATGTGTATGATGTCCTTAGGTTAATTCGGTTTAAGTACTTCTAAGTTTTAGGGGCTGATGACCATAGATGATAAGTCCCATAGTGCAAAAAAAAAAAAAAAGTACGAAATTTTGTTAGCTACTTAGATAGTCACTTCCCATTTCCGTGTTTTACGATCACGACCACTCACTACGATACGGAACGAGTCAGTTTTAAAATTACAGCACATCTTTAGTTTTAAAATTATAGCAGATCATTTAAGAGGGAAATACGGCAACGTGCTGACCATTTACATGATTTCTTAAGGATCGTTTCCATGCATTCAGTTATTTATACTTAACTAAGTCTACTGTTTCTCTTTCTCTCTCCCTCTCTTAAACACGCGAGCGTGTCAGCGTACGAACGGGCCAGCTCCCACCTCCAAAAATGGCTCTGAGCACTATGGGACTTAACATCTGAGGTCATCAGTCCCCTAGAACTTAGAACTACTTAAACCTAACTAACGTAAGGACATCACACACATCCATGCCCGAGGCAGGATTCGATCCTGCGACCGTAGCGGTCACGCGGTTCCAGACTGAAGCGCCTAGAACCGGTCGGCCACACCGGCCGGCCATTCCCACCTACCCCCCCCCCCCCCTCCTTTCCCCCCACACACACACGAACACCGCTGCATCATACATCCAGACACTCGCCTGTGGACAAAAAGTAGTTATTAAAACAGATATAATTTGAGCCATCAATGATGAAGAGGGTCTGTTGAACATTTCATGTGAGGAAACGTTTTGTGTAATGGTGGTGCATTCTATTTTTGTGTGTTTTCCGTGATTAATGTGATTTTGAAGACAAGTTGAAAATAAACACTGGACTGGAAATAAAGCATATATGGACCCCTGTCCAAACAAAACATTTTTCCCTTATCGTGGAAGGAATGTTTTCTGAAAATTTGGTCACACATATTTTTGTTACACCCTGTAGGTCCCGGCGGAGGTTCGAGTCCTCCCTGGGGCATGGGTGTGTGTGTTTGTCCTTAGGATAATTTAGGTTAAGTAGTGTGTAAGCTTAGGGACTGATGACCTTAGCAGATAAGATTTCACACACACAAGCACAAGTACACCATGTAGGAAGAAGATCTTCCCTCTAATATCCAGGGAGCAGTTGCCCGGTATGTTATGGACCAGAAACACTGAAAACATTTCTGTCACCGTTTGTAGCGTTGCAAGCGACGTGTGAGCGACTCCCGTCTTGCACTGTAGTGAGTGAGGATCCAGGAGCCTAGGACATAGCCAGAGGCGTGTCCACAGACGCGGTGTGGAAGACGTTCGAGCACTGGCACTTGCCGATGTGACGTCATTTAAGGCGAGTGGCCTTCTTCCGAACACCGAGCTAGAGAAAATGCGCAGGCGGCCGGTAGGGCCCTAAATAATTCATCGGGGCGTGAGTTACGGGCGACGCGGCCCGCGCTGACTGGCAATTACGTGCGCCCTGGCCGCCCCGCCTCCTCTCTCCGCCCTGTTCTTGGGGCGCAGGCTGGCGGCGCACGTAATTCATTGCCCGCGGCCATACGTCAGACGGAGTGGCGCCCTGTCATAGCTCCGCGTCACGCGGCAACCGCCAACCACTGTCCTCCACAAATGGAGGGCGCCGCTGCACGTAAAAACGGCGGCGACGTGCTGCGAAAGAATGTTTCTGGCGGCACTCGGACATACGGCTGAACTGTCAGACAGATACGACACGATCAGCGGCACAGAAGTAGAATTCAGATATGTAAAACAGGAATCCGATTTCTACAAACTGTTAATTATCTACAGCAAACAGTCACACAGTGGTCTTAGTTTACCTTATTCAAAAGACACCGTTACCAGTTTCGAATTAAAACGATTCATCGTCAGACGGGAGTCACGACTTCGTCAATACATATACAGGGTGTTCATTGCAACTGGAGTCATTGAAATATCTCGAAAACTACAAATCGGACCAAGAAAATGTTCGGAGGGAGAATCTAGTGATACCGCACTCGACCCTCCACCCCACCCCGTTGCTGTGAAATCTTCAAGGGGAACTCCCGTTTTTTTATTGCAGAGTACGTTTCTAGTGCATAATCTACATCATTTTGTCTGAAGCATTTTCTTAGTTTCGCCATACATGGCTCTGTAATCGGAGGAATAAAAACAGGTGTACAATCGTAATTTACGACGTGCTACTCAATGGCCCTTGAATATCCAACGGCACGTGGGACCCCACCTCCACGCTGCGAAGGCACGACAGGTCAGTATTTCACAACGTCTAATTGGAAATTTCATTCGCAACGTTGTATGCATCCGACATATCGAATAGTGAACTTATCGACGCTCCACCGTTGCCTTATGGCGAGCTACGACGTATCATAACAGCCAGTACACTGCGACCGAAGCTCACATGTCGGTTAATATCAAGGTGTGTGATTTGAGAATGGGCGGGTCAGGTCAGCTCAAAACCAGTAACCACCTAAGCTGAATTTTACATCGATGAAACTGAAAGGGATGAAATTATATATGTACTATGTGATCAAAACAAAAGTATGTGCATTGTGCTCATGGACTTTGAACGTGGTCAGGTGATTCGGTGCAACTTCTTTCATATGTCTGTACGCGACATTTCCACACTTCCTAAACAGCCTTATGTCCACTGTTTCCGATGTGGTAGTGAAGTGGAAAGGTGAAGGGACACGTACAGCACAAAAACGTACAGGCCGATCTCGTCTGTTGGCTCACAGAGACTGCCGACAGTGGAAGAGAGTCGTAATGTGTAATAGGCAGACATCTATCCAGACCATCTCACAGGAATTCAAAACTGCATCACGATCCACTGCAAGTACTATGATAGTTAGGTGGGAGGTGAGAAAACTTGGATTTCATGGTCGAGCGGCTGCTCATAAACCACACATCACGCCGGTAAATGCCAAACGACGCCACGCTTGGTGTAAGGAGCGTTAACATTGGACGATTGAACAGTGGAAAAACGTTGTGTGGAGTGACAAATCACGGTACGCAATGTGGTGATCCGATAGCAGGGTATGGGTATGGTGAATGACCGGTGAACATCTTCCAGCGTGTGTAGTGCCAACAGTAAAATTCGGAGGCGGTGGTGTTACGGTGTGGTCGATTTTTTTTTTTTTCGTGGAGGGGGCTTGCACCCCTTGTTGTTTAACGTGGCACTATCACAGCACAGACCTACGTCAAAGTTTTAAGCATATTCTTGCTTCCCACTGTTGAGGATCAATTTACGGATGGCGATTGCATCTTTCTACACGATTGAGCACCTGTTTGTAATGCACGGCCTCTGGCGGAGTGGTTACACAACAATAAAATCACTGTAATGTACTGACCTGCACAGAGTCCTGATCTGAATCCTATAGAACACCTTTGGAATGTTTTCCAAAGCCAACTTCGTGCCAGGCCTCACCAACCTACATCGATACCTCTTCTCAGCACTCCGTGAAGAATGGGCTGCCATTCCCCAAGAAACCTTCCAACACCTGTTTGAACGTAGGCCTGCGAGAGTGGAAGCTGTCATCAAGGCTAAGGGTGGGCCAACACAATACTGAATCCAGCATTACCGATGGAGTACGCCACGAACTTTAAAGTCATTTTCTACCAGGTGTCCGAATATCCAATTTCCTCATATGCTAACTGAAGTGTCTCAGATCCGCTTGCGATATCTTCTTAAAGTGCTTTGGAAGGATGTTGAAAATTAGATGGTCTGTCAATATAAGTATATTCTCGGAAGAACAGGCGACGGAAGAAATTTGTGGGAAACACTGACAGAAAGGAGCCACAGGTTGATAGCACATGTGCTTAGACATCAAGTAATAACCGCCGTGGTACGAGAGGGTAAAAACTGTTGGGGAAGAAAGGGATTTGAATTTATCCAACAATTAATTGAGATCGTTTGTGAAGAAGTTGGCACAGGAGAGAAAGTTGTGGTGCGCCGCATCAAGCCAGTAAGAGAGGGGTTAACTAAAAAAACAAAAAGTCAATAGTACATTACGACGCACTCGTTTTTTGAGTAAAAGCGTTATCCCGAGTTTTATTTGAACTGCTGTGCAGCCAACGGGTGTTGACACTTATTAGTTTTTGACAAAAGAGGCCCAGAAAAACAATTTTTAGGCAATTCCCACAATGTGTTGGCATCATCTTCAGCAATTCAATATATTTTTGTAATCTGTTAATTAATGTTTCTATCAAAGTTGCACATAATATTTTATTAGTGACTAGTTTTGAACGTTTTCGTTCATTCTCAAATGTTTGAAAATTTCAAATATTGTGGTTTATTAATAACACTGTATTTTCTAATGCGGGTAATGGTTTGAGAATGAACGAAAATGTTTGAAACTAGTCAATATTAAAAATATTAAACGCACCTTTGATAGAAAACTGAATAAATTAGAAATAAACTTTGGTCGTACGCTTCCAGGAAATTTAAATTAGGGCAGTTCTTTCAGTGAATCGTTTTTCTATGATAATTCGTTTTCTTGTATGTGATATACGAGAAAATCAGCCGCTGAAATGCAGGAATTAGACACGAGCGCAGCTTGTGTTGCTGAGAACGTCTTCCCGACATAAGATCCGCCTATTCGCACGCTCAGTGCAAGACATTTCGTAAAGATTCTTTCGTACGAGAGTATACGTTTTGATTTCCGCGGTCCGAATTACTTCCATCTGCGAACTTAGAAGTTTTCGTCTCCTGACCGGAAATGTGTGTTTGCTCCTAGTTCCAGTAGCTAATTTCTTTGTGTTGGGTGTTATGCATAGTTCGTAAAACTGTTTATCCATACGTGAAAGGAGCATTAAATTCCAGACGGGAAAAATGTGAATGGGAGGAGATTAATAAAGTGGGCTATAATGTCAAGTGTTCGATTAACTGTTAAAACTGTTTCTGCTCAGGCATGTTTTTTACTATTACCCACAAAGTTCTCCGACGTCGTTGATGAACAGATACCACTTGCAGTGTAAATGATAAGCAAGCAAAAATGTTGAGTTCTGAACACTCAAGGAAACAATTAGAAGATGGAACGTGTCGACTTACCCAAATGTTGCTCTGCTGATCTCTAAACCCCGGTTGATGGATCTGAAACCATGAAACGAAAAGCAATCAGGAAAGTTTAAAAAAAAAATAATTCAAAAGTGTGCGTGCAGCATAGTTTCAGGGAAAGGAGTGACAACTCTGTAGGCCAGTTTCTGGGAGTCACTAAGATGTGTAACATAGAGTAGGTTAGGTTAGGTTAGTGTTTTTTAACGTCCCGTCGACAACGAGGTCATTAGAGGCGGAGCACAAGCTCGGGTTAGGGAAGGATGGGGAAGGAAATCGGCCGTGCCCTTTCAAAGGAACCACCGACGGCATTTGCCTGAAACGATTTAGGGAAATCACGGAAAACCTAAATCAGGATGGCTGGGGACGGGATTGAACCGTCGTCCTCCCGAATGTGCTCACCCCTGCGCCACCTCGCTCGGTGTTAACATAGAGTATCTACAGAATATATACGGAACTGAGAATAAAATAATCAGTAGAGAGCAACAAGACACAGCATCAGACTAGTCATATACCGTGAAAAAAAATCCTCACTATGTAAAATACAGAACAGACACAACTTCCTGTTACACAGCGTCAGTCCACATTTTCGTTTGCACCACGCTCCTCGGTCCGTCTGGTTAATACCTGTAAAGAATAAATAAATAAAAGTATTGATATTTTACTAATATCCGACTGTCGAAACTATTTCATTTATTATGTTTTGGAGTGTGATGTATAATCTTGATCGCTGAAGTGAATAAAAGTTATTGGTGAATTTTAGCACTGAATAGCATAGTAGGGAAATAATTTACAGTATAATTTTACGTCTGCCCACAGGCAATGTGTTCAATAAAATTATCTATTTGTTGTCTGCTAATAACGTTTTCATAGCCGGCCGCGGTGGCCGTGCGATTCTGGCGCTGCAGTCCGGAACCGTTGGACTGCTACGGTCGCAGGTTCGAATCCTGCCTCGGGCATGGATGTGTGTGATGTCCTTAGGTTAGTTAGGTTTAAGTAGTTCTAAGTTCTAGGGGACTTATGACCTAAGATGTTGAGTCCCATAGTGCTCAGAGCCATTTGAACCATTTTTGAACGTTTTAATAAATAATGGGCAGAGTAACTGTAAGAAATGAGCAACTGAAGTTACGTCCATGTAACGTGCTAACACTGGAAGTAATACTAAGAATAAGTGGTGTTGCATGAGAACAAATGTCAGCAACGCGTAGTGCCGATGACGACATTGACAGATGGGTTGGAGAGTACTACGTGCCTAACCACTTGGACACGTGTTGTTACTGATTTTTCGTGGGGATCAATGGGTTCAGGTAGATAGGACACCAAACAGCAGTGAGGTTGACTGAATGATTGATTAGAAAGCCGACATGCCGGATGAGATGGAAGCATTACCTGGCCAACGATGTTACCAGCATCACTGTCACCGCGCGAGGTGGCGCAATGATTAGCACACTGGACTCGCATTGGGGAGAACTGACTTAGGTTATCCGTGATTTACCTAAATCGCTCCAGGAAAATGGCTGAATGGTTCCTTTGAAAGGGCATGGGCGATTTCCTTTCCCATCCTTCCCTAATCTGAGGTTGTATTCGGTCTCTAATGACCGCATTGTCGACAGGATGTTAAACACTAACCTCCTCTTCCTCCTCCTCCTCAGCATCACGGTCTCATAGGACATCTTCGTCCACGAGGAACCCATACGATGTAGACTTTGTCATGTCTCACGGTTTCTTTTAGCGAATGAGCTTAGGTGTACATGTGTTCCTTGATGTTACTTTACTGTGTTCGAATTAATTTCAGGCTTATCATTCATCAGCACGAATTTTATTCATCCTAAATACTGCCAGTGTTAGCGATATATTTAATTTATTGATTTATTTAACCTGGCAAAATTCCTAACCAGGCATTCAACATATTTTGTATTATTTACACTGTTGCGTAAAACTAAGGACGAAAGTAACTTTCGTATGATGTCTCACTACCAAGTAACACAATTCGATGAAACTTGGACAATACATAGACGCACCTGCTACAATATAGTACGGAAGGTAATTGAAAGACATGCATAGTAAGATGAAGAGAAATCACACTTTTACTTAAAGACGATAATTACACTAAAGTCACTGTGATTTATGATAGTCTCCTGGACATTGCAACACGCGGGACATGGCTCTTAATAGGGTGTGTGATCACGGGCTACAATGCATACACTGCAAGGTGCTCCCACGCTGACCACAAGCTTAGTTCTTGTGAAAGGGCGTTCCATTCCTTCACCAGCGCGGTTAGTGCATGTGTCGTGCTGTAAAACGTCTACCCAACGTATTCCGCTCTTGCTCGAAGGGATTAAAGTCGAGAGAACGGGCAAGCCAGTCCATTCACTTCACTTTCCTAGAGCTCCTCCACATCTCTAATTCGACGCAGTCGCCTACTGTCAGAGCCGGAGCCGTGGGGAAGGAGTACAGCGTCACAATAACGGTGGCCAGTGGGCGCACAGTGTTAAAAGATTTGGAGGTCAGTACGCCCACGCAACATTATGCCTGCTCACACCGTAATACCTGGACTACCAAACCGACCATCACTGAAAACAATTCTACTGGTAGTCTTAATCCATTAAGACAATGTTCCTTGGTGCGTAACGTGTTTGCTCTCTCCCCGTATGAGAGTACGTCCAGTCTTATCGTCATTGATCGCTTTGGTTGTCCAGGTGTTGGGTGGCATAATGTTGCTTGAGGGTGCTAACCTCTAAATATTTCAACATGGTACACTCCTTACTCCTTTTCCATGTTCGTCATTTCTGGGATACCCTGATTTTATTTTTGTGGATGACAATGCGCTACGGCGGCGAACAGTGCAGGTGGAGGAACATTAGGAACGAGAGAGATATTCGGGGAATGGACTGCTGTTCCCGTTCCGCCGACTTTGATGCCTACGAGCATGTGTACGATGCGTTGGGGAATGGAACGTCCTACCACAAGAACTCCTAACTAAGATTCTGGCTAGCATGGGAGAGAGTTGCAGAGACTGCACTGCCGTGATCACACACCCTATTAAGAGACACGCATCGTAGCCACTCGGTCTAGGGCACCTTGTCACGGATCGCGTGGCTTCCGTCGTTGGAGGTTCGAGTCTTCCCTCGGGAATGGGTGGGTGTGTTGTCATTAGCGTAATTAGTTTAAGTTAGATTAAGTAGTGTGTAAGCATAGGGACCGATGACCTCAGCAGTTTGGTCCCATAGGAACATACCACGAATTTCCAGAATTTTCCCTTTTAAGAACCGCGTCCCTCCTTTTCTAATGTCCAAGAGACCATCAAAAAAATGGTTCAAATGGCTCTGAGCACTATGGGACTTAACATCTATGGTCATCAGTCCCCTAGAACTTAGAACTACTTAAACCTAACTAACCTAAGGACATCACACAAGAGACCATCATTTTCCACGGTGACTCCAAATGTAGTTATTGCCTTCGAATAAAAGTGTCACTGCTGTTCGTCTCATGGGGTAATTCTTTCAGTTATCTTCTATACTGCGGCAGTTCTATCTCTGTACGGTCCAGGTTTCATCGTGCTACTTGACAATGGCGATCACTCCTAAGTTAGCAGACGTAAAAGTTTTCTGGGTATTGTAGAGCGTCATAATGTATAAAACTATGGCTGCTGGAGAAAAACCAACATTTCGGCCACGGTTGCAGCGGCCTTCTTCTGGGTCTAATGGTACATTCTAGCTATGCAGTGTCCTTGATATTTTGTTGTTACTATTCACTGCGGCCGCCCGGGGTGGCCGAGCGGTTCTAGGCGCTACAGTCTGGAACCGCGCGATCGCTACTGTCGCAGGTTCGAATCCTGCCTTCGGCATGGATGTGTGTGATGTACTTAGGTTATTTAGGTTTCAGTAGTTTTAAGTTCTAGGGGACTGATGACCTCAGACGTTAAGTTCCATAGTGCTCAGAGCCATTTGAACCATTTTGTTCACTGCGCATGCCATTACGTCATAATTTTAAAAAGATAGTCTCATCGGTCACTTAAGGAAGGAAAAAATGGTTCAAATGGCTCTGAGCACTATGCGACTTAACATGTGTGGTCGTCAGTCGCCTAGAACTTAGAACTAATTAAACCTAACTAACCTAAGGACATCACACACATCCATGCCCGAGGCAGGATTCGAACCTGCGACCGTAGCAGTCGCGCGGTTCCGGACTGAGCGCCTACAACCGCGAGACCACCGCGGCCGGCACTTAAGGAAGAAGGAGAGGGAATTTTGTTTTAATAGGTTATTTCGGTGGAGGGAGAACGTAACCTCTGCTTTCTATTGGCTCTTGTGTCATGTGCCATGATTGGTGGTCACCATCGAATGAGAAGTTTGCCGCTGTTTACCAGCTGCTGGACGTCGGCCGCACGGCGGCAGCTACTCGCCGGTAGTGCTCGTGCCTCGTGTTGGCAGTGTGCTCTGTTGGGCTCTGATTGTGGCAGCCAAGATGGGGCAATCCTGAGTCCAGCCTCCCCGTTCATGTTATTAGGGTGTTTAAGTATTTCGACGGCGTCTCTGATTTTGCGTTTCGTCATAACCGGCTGCTTGGCCAACACAGGCTTCGCTGAATTTTATTCCTTTTCCGCAGTCCTGCTGATGTTCTGCCACTGCAGATTTGTTGTATTGCCCTAGACGAATATAGCGCTCGTGTTCCCGAATGCGCTTTGCTATTGTCCTACCAGTCTCGACGATGTATGCCTCTCCACATTAGCATTCCACCTTGTTAACACCTCCAGTGTGTAGTGCATCCAGCTTGTCATTAGTGGAGCCTAGCAAGTCCTGGATCCTACAACCACTATAGAAGACAGGCTGCACCCCTACGCGGCGAAGGTGTTTGCCTTTCCAGTCTGTAACATTTTTCACGTAAGGTAAGCGCACTGTTGGCTGCAGTTCGTCTATTTTTTGTTTATCTTTCTTATTTGTGTTCGTCGACAAAGCTGTGTGGATCATCTTATGGCTGTAACCATTGGCTAGAGACGTTGTGCGCACCCTTCAAGCTCAGGTGTAATGTTTTGAGCATCACTTAGGCGCTGCACACGGATTGCCAAAGAACAGATGACGGATTGCCAAAGAACAGATGACAGAGTTCTTCTGCGCTGGGTTGTGGTACGACAGGGCGTGCAGATAACTGTCTGTATGTGTAGGTTTGCGATGTACTCTGTGCCCCAGTGTGCCCTCCGTTCTCCTATATACTTCGACGTCTATAAACGGAATTGCACCATTCTTCTCTACTTCGAGCGCGAATTGTATCTTCCAGTGCATGTTGTTCAAATATTGGTAAAACTTGTGTAGCTCCGTTTCACCACGAGGCCATGTAGCGAACGTGTCGTCCACGTATCTGAACCAGCAACGTCCGCCTAAGCAATTATACTCCAAAGCTACTTTCGACGTTAAGTTTTGCACACCGGTGTACGTTACCATAAGCGTGTTGTTCTACAGAATGAAATTTTCACTCTGCAGCGGAGTGTGAGCTCATATGAAACTTCTTGGCAGATTAGAACTGCCTACTGGCCCGAGACTCGAACTCGGGAACTTTGCATTTTGTGGGCAAGTGCACGACCAACTGAGCTACCCAAGGGCGACACACGACCCGTCCCCATAGCTTTACTTCCGGCATTACCTCGTTTCCTACCTTCGAGTAGCTCTCCTGCGAACCTTGCAAAACTAACACTTCTGAAAGAAATGATATTGCGCAGACATGGCTTAGCCACAGCCTGTCGGTTGCTAACAGAATGAAATTTTCGCTCTCCATCGGAGTGTGTGCTTATAACTTTCTGGCAGCTCTTAGAGCACTTGCCCGCGATAGGCAAAGATCCCGAGTTCGACTTTCGGTCCGGCACACAGCTTTTATGTGCCGGGAAGTTTCATATCAGTGCACAATTCACTGCAGAGTGAAAATTTAATTCTAGAAACATACCTCAGACTGTGGCTAAGCCAGATCTCCGTAATATCTTTTCTTCCATAAGTGCTAGTTCTTCAAGGTTTGCAGGAGAGCTTCTGTGAAGTGTGGAAGGTAAGAGACGAGGTACTCTGTCGAAAGTAAATCTGTGAAGACGGGTCGTGACTCGTTCTTGGGTAACTCAGTTGGTAGGGTACTTTCCCGCGAGAGACAAAGGTCCAGAGTTCGAGTCTCACTCCGGCACACAGTTTTAAACTGACGTGAAGTTTCATGTTGTACTACAGTTAGAAATTAAAATTTACAGTATCACACACAAAATAAATAAAAACACACAGTTTATAGTTGTTTATCACAAGCTCAACAATAAAAGGATATTCCGGCAAGGTAGGTTTTAATTATGAGCGCTGGCAGAAATGGGCATGAGATGAGAGAAAGAGATGGAAGGGGGAGAGAGAAAGAGACGGAAGGGGGAGAGAGAAGAGATGAAAGGGAGTGAGAGAAAGAGAGAGAGAGAGAGAGAAAGCAGCGTGGTAACATAGTGACTATGAGGCAAGAGAGTTATAGAGAAAGAAGCGCTATTGGGGGAAGACAGCAGCATTGGCTGCACAATTTGACAAAAGAGAAAACTGGTCATGTACGTTAATCTTTGTGGAAACGTTCTGAGAGTGATCAAAGGAAGTACTTCACCATCTTGTTAGAACATGAACAAACAGGACATGTGACAAGTAAAGTTGGGTATCTGTGTGCGCGTCACACGTTCACGTTGGAGTAAAACAGTAATATAACAAAAGATCTGGCAACTGTTCGCCAAAGCTAAATCGGATGCATATGCAGATGGAGTTTCGTTGCTATTGCGGTAGTTAATGGAATGCAGATTGATTTGAATCGAGTGCGTCCGTTTTGCCGGGGGCTGAAGTGTGTATTGCGTTCGCCGGATAGGCAGTGTGGGTTTGTATTTCTGGTTTCCCTGTCCGTGAAGCTGTTATCGAGCGGTTGGCGTGTCTGACTGACTTTCCTCTTACGCGAGCACCTCTGGGAACAAAATCGTCTACGCTGGAAGCTCTTGCGAATGATAGTCGGTTTCAGTCTTTGCAGCGTCGAAGCTCGAACACATCGTAATACTGATCCGTCAAACAGTGGTTTTGAGCAGATCGCAGGAGCCGCGATGAAGCAAATGACGAGGACGGCGGGGAAAAGACGGCTGTTGGTGGTGCAACGCGTTGTGTCAGCGGTATGTACCGGCACAGTATGTACACGGAACTGAGGAGTCGCGCTGACGAAGCTGCAGGCACGAACTGCAAACAGGTCGTCGCCCATGGCTGCGGTACGTTACGCAACGCCGCCGTTGCCCTGGTGGTGTCAGCTGTAATATAGTCAGCACTATATCAACAAGGCGCTGAAGCTTCTGGGTCTTCCTGCAGTGCACTACACGCCTTCGAAACAATAATTAGTATCTCCTAGGAAACAGTACTATTATCATTGTAAAATATATTATAACTTCTGAAAGTCTTGGTTTCAGTGTCAGACCCCACAAATTACGTGGAATTATTGGAAAGGATGAAGCAAAATTTAAACGTCCCGTCAACTACGAAGTCAATACAGACGGAGCAAAATCTCGAAGTATCCAAGGATGGGTAAGGAAATTGATCATGCCCTCTACAAAGAAATCATCCAGGCATTTGCCTGGAGTGATTTAGGGAAATAAGAAAAAACACAAATTTTGATGGCCGGACGGTGTTTGAACCAACGTACTCTGGAATGCGGGTCCTGCTTGTTAACCACTGCGCCACGTCGCGCAGGAAGGTGTTAGAGGGACGTCCACTAATTAGTGAGGTGTTTTCTTTAAAACTTGGACCCCCTCCACCCCTTGGTGGGGTATGGTGAGATGTGGTCGGATCTTCACCCTCCCCCACGTGAGGTTTACATCCAATTCTGGTAAAAGCAAGTAAAATGAATCGTTTATTTGTTTTAAACATTCATTAAAGTTAATAGAACTAGGTTTTACATATAAAGTGTATTAAACGGTGTTTTTAACATGTAATTAAAAATACTATATTTTAATCGAACCATCCCTGAGTACTACTCGCATGGACAGAACAGAGGCGGACGGACAAAAAAGCTCCACAGAAATTGTGCTAACCATTTTGACGGATCATACACACTAAATTTAACTGAAATTTTATTACTTTGCAAGCGAAACACGACTTATTTGTATCTTCCACTGAATCATATGATTACGTAGTTTCCAGTCTCTTGATTAGCATGATCACAAAGAGAATTCTTGTCTGTTTAGCATCCCTCCACAAACGTTTAAATTCTTGCTCGCATACGTGCTTTGATTTGTCGGTACGCCACTTAGCATACTGTGCGTATTGTAAAAGTTCTGGTACAAATTCGTGTTGGAAACAATAACACCAACTTTATATGCGTTGCAGAATACCGCTAATGACTCTCTGACGTGTGATTTCGACCAGCGGGGCAGAGAACCACCCAAATGAAATCTAACACTTGGGAGGCAGTTGTTTGAAATATGGGAATCTTGGGCATGCACAAGTGTGAAGCATCGGTTCAGTTCACAGAAGCCGTAAAGAGTGGGGGCACTTTAATATTTTCTATGCTCGGAATTAATTACGTAACACAAAATGTTACAATTAGTTCAAGAATTAAAACATTGACCTCAGATTTTCAATTACTCCCCCCCCCCCCCCCTCGCTCACTAAACTACATTTCGTCAAATTTTCCTGACAACTCCCTCCCCCCTCCCCGTCTATTTTGAGTTTACGTAAGCAATGAACGTCGCTTTAACTTCGAATAACAATTGCAGTAGTACCTACTGAGAGTACTACAGTCTATCTTAAAGATAAATGACTAGTTCTGAATATACGAAATATAAGGATGTGTGCCTGACGAAAAAAAGAAGAAGACGTCACATTTTATTACATTATAGACGACTCAGGCTGGGTTCAGTCATATTATGGCAGTGAATAAGAGTAACAGTGCGGGAGGGTACGAAGCGGCACGATCGTATGGGCTCAGTGTTAGGTAAATCAAATAAAGAGACAAAAAAAGAAAAAGATAGGAAGAAAAACTGGTACACCTGCCTAGTATCGTGTACGGCCCCCGCGAGCATGCAGAACCACCGCAACACGACGTAGCATGGACTCAACTAATGTCTGAAGTAGTGCTGGAGGGAACTGACGCCATGAATCCTGCAGGGCTGTACATAAATCCATAAGAGTACGAGCGGGTGGAGATTTCTTCTGAACAGCACGTTGCAAGGCATCCCAGATTTGGTCAATAATGTTCATGTCTGAGGAGGTCGTGGCCAGTGGAACTCAGAGGAGTGTTCCTGGAGCCACTCTGTAGCAATTCTGGACGTGTGAGGTATAGCATTGTCCTACTGGAATTGTCCAAGTCCGTCGGAATGCACGATGGACATGAATGGATGAAATGATAATTAAATCAAGACCCTAAGCTGTCTGCAGACGTTGATATACATCAACGGGGACAGTTGAAAATGTGTGCCTCGACCGGGACTCGAACCCGGGATCTCCTGGTTGCATGGCAGACGCTCTATCCATCTGAGCCATCAAGGGCACAGAGGATAGTGGGACTGCAGGGATTTATCCCTTGCACGCTCCCCGTGAGACCCACATTCCCAACTTAATGGTTAAAATGGCTCTGAGCACTATGGGGCTTAACATCTAAGGTCATCAGTCCCCTAGAACTTAGAACTACTTAAACCTAACTAACCTAAGGACATCACACACATCCATGCCCGAGGCAGGATTCGAACCTGCGACCGTGGCGGTCGCGCGGTTCCAGACTGAATCACCTAGAGCCGCTCGGCCACCCCGGCCGTCCCCAACTTAATGTCCACGCACTACATTCGTAGTGCCCCTGCCCATTACACTCATTACTCGCGGCAGACAATCTTACCGAGTCCCGTAAGAGTTCAGGCAATGCGTGTGCATCCAGCACAGAAGACATGTCCGTAAGAACATGGATATACACTTCTGGAAATGGAAAAAAGAACACATTGACACCGGTGTGTCAGACCCACCAATACTTGCTCCGGACACTGCGACAGGGCTGTACAAGCAATGATCACACGCACGGCACAGCGGACACACCAGGAACCGCGGTATTGGCCGTCGAATGGCGCTAATGCGCAGCATTTGTGCACCGCCGCCGTCGGTGTCAGCAAGTTTGCCGTGGCATACGGAGCTCCATCGCAGTCTTTAACACTGGTAGCATGCCGCGACAGTGTGGACGTGAACCGTATGGGCAGTTGACGGACTTTGAGCAAGGGCGTATAGTGGGCATGCGGGAGGCCGGGTGGACGTACCGCCGAATTGCTCAACACGTGGGGCGTGAGGTCTCCAAAGTACATCGATGTTGTCGCCAGTGGTCGGCGGAAGGTGCACGTGCCCGTCGACCTGGGACCGGGCCGCAGCGACGCACGGATGCACGCCAAGACCGTAGGATCCTACGCAGTGCCGTAGGGGACCGCACCGCCACATCCCAGCAAATTAGGGACACTGTTGCTCCTGGGGTATCGGCGAGGACCAATCGCAACCGTCTCCATGAAGCTGGGCCACGGTCCCGCACACCGTTAGGCCGTCTTCCGCTCACGCCCCAACATCGTGCAGCCCGCCTCCAGTGGTGTCGCGACAGCCGTGAATGTTGGGACGAATGGAGACGTGTCGTCTTCAGCGATGAGAGTCGTTTCTGCCTTGGTGCCAATGATGGTCGTATGCGTGTTTGGCGCCGTGCAGGTGAGTGCCACAATCAGGACTGCATACGACCGAGGCACACAGGGCCAACACACGGCATCATGGTGTGGGGAGCGATCTCCTACACTGGACGTACACCTCTGGTGATCGTCGAGGGGACACTGAATAGTGCACGGTACATCCAAACCGTCATCGAACCCATCGTTCTACCATTCCTAGACCGGCAAGGGAACTTGCTGTTCCAACAGGACAATGCACGTCCGCATGTATCCCGTGCCACCCAACGTGCTCTAGAAGGTGTAAGTCAACTACCCTGGCCAGCAAGATGTCCGGATCTGTCCCCCATTGAGCATGTTTGGGACTGGATGAAGCGTCGTCTCACGCGGTCTGCTCGACCAGCACGAACGCTGGTCCAACTGAGGCGCTAGGTGGAAATGGCATGGCAAGCCGTTCCACAGGACTACATCCAGCATCTCTACGATCGTCTCCATGGGAGAATAGCAGCCTGCATTGCTGCGAAAGGTGGATATACACTGTACTAGTGCCGACATTGTGCATGCTCTGTTGCCTGTGTCTATGTGACTGTGGTTGTGTCAGTGTGATCATGTGATGTATCTGACCCCAGGAATGTGTCAATAAAGTTTCCCCTTCCTGGGACAATGAATTCACGGTATTCTTATTTCAATTTCCAGGAGTGTATATGAATGAATACAGGTGATAAGACAGGATGGTTAAGTACGTGTCACCTGTCATAGTCTTATCTAGATGTATTAGGGGTCTCTTATGACTCCAACTGCACACGCCCCACACCATTACAGAGCCTCCACCAGCTTGAACAGTCCCTTGCTAAGGTACAGGCTTCATTAGGTTGTCTCCATACCCGTACGCGTCCATCCGTTTGAGAGAATTTGAAACGAGACTCGTCCGACCAGGCAACATGTTTACAGTCATCAACAGTCCAATGTCGGTGTTAATGGGCCCAAGCGAGGGGTAAAGCTTTGCGTCGTGCAGTCATCAAGAGTACACGAGAGGTCCTTTGGCTTCAAAAGTCCATATCGATGATGTTTAGTTGAATGGTTCGCACGCTGGCACTTGTTTATGGCCCAGAGTTTAAATATGCAGCAATTTGCGGAAGGGTTGTACTTGTGTCACGTAGAACGATTCTCTTCATTCGTCGTTGGTCCCGTTCTTGTGGGATCGTTTTCTGACCATAGTGATGTCTGAGAATTGATAGTTCATCAGTTTCTTTATATTTACGGTACACTCGTGAAATGGAACATGGGTGGGGGGATCAGATAGTGGCTGCGGAAGTACCCTCCGCCACACACCATTAGGTGACTTGCGGAGTATAATGTAGATGTAGATGTAGATGTAGATGTAGGTGAAAATCCCCACTTCATCACTACCTAGGAAATGCTGTGTCCCATCGCTTGCGCGCCGACTACAACACCACGTTCAAACTCACTTAAATCTTGATAAGCTGCCGTTGTAGCAGCAGTAAGCGATCTAACAACTCCGCCAGACACTTGTCTTCTATAGGCGCCGCCGACCGCAGCGCCGTATTCTGCCTGTCTACATATATCTGTATTTGAATGCTCATGCCTATACCAGTTTCTTTGGCGCTTCGGTGTAATTTGTTGGTAGGTTAATGGGTAACTGCGGTTTGTTAGAAAAGATATAAGAGAACGCCCTATGAAACACAGGTACGGCTTCCATTGCAGTACTGCTGACGTTTCTGGTACGTATATGCTGAATCACCAACTCTCGGAACTCTGATTTGACGAGTTTCAAATGTCACAACATTGACCTCTCACTTCGTCGATCAGGAAATGTGTGTGGAGTTCTTGTGAACCGGTCGTAATTGGTTTTCAGTGACTTGGGCTTAGTTCATCTTAAAGACTACAGCCTGATTTTTTTTTACCAGCCTTTTTCAATTCGAGCTTCTGCTATGTGCATAATACCCTCGTAGCTTGCGGAAAATTAGGCCTTGCTGTTTATGTAAAGTTGTGAATGGACGGAGATGAAATTGGCAGTACTAAAAAAAATGAGTCGCCACAGTCAAGATGGCTTAAGTCGTTTTGAGCGAACGCTGCCACTGAGCGGAACTGCTTAGCGTCGTTCGCTGTAGATGGCGTAGCGTCCGCAGCAGGGCGGCAGCGGCGCAAGTTGGTAATTCGATCAAAGGCTCTGCCAAGAATCTGCACGTGCTTCGCTTCGCGGACCGGAGGGTTCCCTTCTCGTACCGCTGGGGACCAGTCAAGCGCCGGAGCGGACACGCAGTCCACCACTGAAGTGTACGTTCATCGAGACGTACATTCGCACTTTGTGCCGTCAGCTGTTGTTTAGTCACGATTCACATTTTTTTATGATCTGCTGTTTTCGTCTAATGTTTCAAAATAAGTAAGCAGCTAACTTAACACAGAACACCAACTACCATCTACAATTTGGATATCTTTTTATTTCGTGAACGGTTCAATATATCGAAACGATATTGCTGGCAAAAGAAAATAGACTGAGGAGTATGTAATTTTGTCCTGTGTGCAATGCTCTTAACTCTCATATTAACGAGATACTGATGCAAGTAAAAGTGCATGTTTTTTCAATTAAAATTGATGTAGATTAGTTTGATGCTCTGGCATTAAACCTAGTTCTTTGCATAAGATGTGATACAAATTGCATAGCGGCAATATTGTTTCCTTTTTTATTTTTCTGTGCAGGTTTGAACATGATGTAAGAAAACAGAGAATCCACAGTGAAAGAGAGTTGTGTTCTGACGAAGTATTTACTAAATGCCATTCGTACTGCGATACCAACAATTGGGTCGGCAGCTCGTGGTCTAGTGGCTACCGCTGCTGCCTCTTGATCGCGGGTCCCGAGCTCGATTCCAGGCCGAGTTGGGGATTTTCTCCGCCCGGGGAGCGGGTGTTTGTGTTACCCTCATAATTTCATCATCATTCGTGAAAGGGGCGAGGCTGGCCTGTGTAGAGATTGGTAATTAGTATGGGCGGTGATAACCGCGCAGTTGAGCGCCCCACAAACCAAACATCATCATCATCATCATCATCATAGCATCATCATCATCATCATCATCATCATCACCACCACCACCACCACCACGAATTGGGTTACTGCATTTAAAACAGAGCATTTCAGCACTGAGAATGAAGAGCGTCCTGGGAGGTCAATTAAAGTCACAGTTCTGCAAACGGTGGACGCTGTTTATTCCATGATCCTGGATGATCGAAGGATAATTGCTAAAAATATAGCAGAGACCCTCGGAATATCCTGAGAAGGTGTCGGTTTTATTACCCACGAGATCTTGGACGTGAGAAAGTTCTCAGCCAGCTGGATTCGAAAATGTCTCAATGTAGACCAGAAGCGTGAACGAGTGGCCGCTTCACCATCCACCGTGGTCCAATTTCGCCGGGATCCTGTTGTGTTTTTGGATCGTTTTCCCGAACAGGCAGATCAGTCTGCCCATCTATCCATAAGTGCTGGTAACCAATAACGGTTATTTTACATTTTATTACGACGAAGAGATATATTTTGCCAGGTTTTCAGTGATATTTTTGTAGCGCTTGAGAAGTTCAAAATTTCATGTTTAAAGGCAACAGTTGTACTTAATTACCAACCACTATCGGAATTACAAACCAGAAAGGAGTATTTACATCTTTAAAGATTTATTTGGTTGCTCGGATGTGTCACTACACTTGCTTGCTTGGGGCTCTCGTGCACCGAGTGACTGTAACGGAGAAACCTTAACTGTAAGCTCCATAGACCAATAGACCACAATTGTAACAGACAAGTATGTTACGGACTCCATTACTGGCCATTAGACTCTCCTTTCACGTATTACCACTGTTAAATACGATCTTAAAACGTTCTCAGACTGCAAAAAGGCAGATGACTTTATTTTACAGCTACAGCTCAGCATTGTAGTTTTACGAGGGTTGCTCAGAAAATAGTGAAACAGCATTTTTTTTGTCTGCCGAAAACAATGATACGAATGTGAAACGTTAAGTATGTATTATTTTAAGTCTGCTGAATGAGCGCAGCTAGTTTCCGTCATTTCAGACAGATAGCGCAGCTGCAGAACAGTTTCAAAATGGTGTCTGTAGGTGATGTGCCTTTCAAGAAACGTGCCGTCATTGAATTTCTTACTGCAGAGAAAGGAACTGTGGGGAATAGCTACAGACGCTCGTGCAATGTCGAAGGAGCATCTGCTGTCGACCGGAAGTACAGTTAGTCACTGGACACGGAGAGTGAGGTCATCAGAAGGCGGTTCGGCGAAGCTCCACGATTTGCAGCAGTCGCGGAGACCATTTACGGCTGTCACACCTGACATGTTGCACCGAGCTGATGTTGTCATTCGCGATGACAGATGCATTACGGCTCGGCAGTTGGCGCTGCATCTGTCAATCAGCGAAGGAAGTTCACACAGTGAAGCACTGGATCCACCACCAGGACAAGGATTGGTACTGACAGGGCATATACGCCCTTGTTTCGCACTGGAGGAAGGTCGTAGAATGAGATATAGATTAGGTGGAAAAATAGGGTGTGTGTGGATATAGCACCATTCTTTCGTGTATATAATTCTCATTTTGTTCTATAAACAATTTTTGAAGAAAAAATGTGTTGCATAACTTTCTGAGCAAGCGCCGTAGATTATGGTGTGTTTTGATAAACAAGGATTAACTAGCAAACTGACGCGTAACAGTAAATATCTAAGCCCGAACTACTTGTTTGATGCAACGGTAAGAAATTCTGTAAATGTACATTCCTCCAGATTCAGTGCATCTATTAATGAAAGCCGCATCGAAATTAGACTCCAGACAGAAAAAATGCAGTGGAGGACTTTAAATTAGGTAAACACATGGTAGGAGCTGTGAGTCATTCAAAAGAAGGTTTATGTACGTATAATAGACGCACGGTGTGTACCATGTCAGCCCAAAAGACGCTAACAATCGCGGAAATGTCAAATGGTATATAGACTAGGTGCACCATACATGGGAGACAGGGAACAGGAAAGACTCAGAGTATTTGTCCATCTTCATGACCAAAAACTGAAACTGAGACAGTGAGACTCACTTTATCATTTGGGTCTTTTGGGGCACCTGCTATTTCCTTTGTCGAGAGGAGGAAAAAACAAAGATTTCGGATCTATTAATTGTAGGCCAAATGTATGGCGATTAATGGTGCCCCCTTATATCATTAAATGACGTCTTTCCTAGCGTCGAGCAAAGATGTGTCTGCAACTTTTTCTTCCATTAAGAACTGTGAGTGGACTGTAGCGATCCTCCGCACGTCTTAGTCCCATCAATCTGGTGGCATTCCTTGTAGTTTTTCTCTGTCTCTTGGGCTCAATTCCAGCATATCCGTTTTCCATCAGTTAACAAACCTTCTTGCAACGTGGCCGATCCATTGCCATTTCATAGTGACTGTTCTCTCCAAGTTCTTTTTGGTCTTTCCTTGTAAATCTCATCATAGACTTTTCCATGCCTCGCATCAGGCTAGGCTGGCAAGCCTTTCGAAGACATTCAGTTAGCTTCAGACCAAACGTGGCAGTAAAACAGAGAAAAATAATTTATGATCTAGTGTGTCCTCGTTTTGACTTACGGCAGTGAGATCTGTTTGACGGGAAAGATCCTAGACTGAATTTATTCCTGTCGTATTTGCGAGGTCAGTGCAATAGCTGCGGCAGTATCTTGAACTGACAACTGTAAGCTGTAAGAGTGCATTTGAACCGTCATTTGTGAGCAGGTAGTGCTAACTAGTCGACATGTGGTTGTAGTCACAAATGGCAATGGAGAAACGAACTGAACATCCAAAATCAAGTGTTCAAGTTGTTCTCCAGAATATTTTCAAGAAGAAAAAGGAGCAAGCACACTTTGACACACTCTGACTCCCGATCAAAAACGAGGTAATGTGGGTACTAGCCGTCGCTTGTTTTAAATGTAAAATGCGGGTATTTTTCTGAAACGAAATGGTGACGGGACTTTGTGTTATCAATGAGAACCTAACACAAAACGTCAAAGTGCAGAACGGGTCTCTAATCGTTCGCCAAGACCGAAGAATGTGCGAAAGCGAAGCGTAAGTTGAACAAAAAGCCAAAGAAAGACTTTTCTGATAATTTCACTTGGTTGTGGGAACGTTCTGTGTGTCGTACTCAAACGGGGATGACTTTATAGCACACCTGAAGGATTAAAAACCGTCGTATTAATTTCTCTCTTTCTTTTACTAATGCAGTCGCGAAAATTTTTGGATAGGATTCGCAGACTAAAGTTATACACAAACAAATTCTTAAAACGAAATAACTGGACATTTTATGCTGATACGTAAATATTCAATAGATGGACATTCTCCAAGATGTGATCCTTACAACGCACCTAAGTCGCATGGCGCATGTGCACCAGTGACAGGGCACTACTTTCTCGAAATGTTCGCGAACTATGCAGTTCCGTAGTTGCCTCCAGTCGTCAGTTTCCAGCAGGACGGTGCCCTACCCCTGTGTCATGGGTAGTTACCCCATTTCTCCACGAGACGTTTCCTGAGCGCTGTATCGGAAAGGGGCATCTCATTTCCTGACAATTTGGGTCTCCCAATTGTCTCTGCTTGATTTCAGTGCATGGGGTTTTATCAAGGATATCGCTTACAATGTGGTGCTACAGAAGAATGCTGAAGATTAGACGGGTAGATCACATAACTAATGAGGAGGTATTGAATACAATTGGGGAGAAAAGGAGTGGCCCAACTTGACAGGAAGGGACCAGTTGGAAGGACATGTTCTGAGGCATCAAAGGATAACAAATTTGGCATTGGAGGGCAGCGAGGAGGGTAAAAATCGTAGAGGGAAATCGAGAGATGAATACACTAAGCAGATACAGGAGGATATAGGATGCAGTAAGTACTGGGAGATGAAGAAGCTTGCACAGGACAGGGTAGTATGGAGAGCTGCATCAAACCAGTCTCAGGACTGAAGATCACAGCAACAACAATCGCTTACAGAGCAAGTATTCGAGATCGGGCAGATTTGGGACAACAGATGCACGCCGCAGTAGAGCCCATAACACCTGCCATGCATACGAACACGTGGCGTGAAGTGTTGTGCCGTTGCGATATCTGTCGATCTACAAACGGTGCCCACACTGAACTGTTCCAGCACGCATAAGAATGTTTGAGCTCCTGTGTATAATGTTGGACAAACAAAGTTGTAAACAATAAGAGGTACGCAAATTTGAATGAATGTTATTGTATACCTCTAGCATGGACACCCTATGTATTATATTAAAACGCGAACAACAAGAAGTTCCGCAGCAGCGCCTGAGAAGATGTAACGCGGATCGCTGCTGGGATGTTGGTTAGTTCTCGTGTTTTGCTATCCCTGTTAATACATATCCATGAAACGAATACCTCACTGGACTAATCTGGGACCTCTCTGTCGGATGTGCACGTAAAATACCGCTTCAAAAATAATGTTGTTTTTAATTGGAAACAAATCCATCCGAGCCGTCGACGCTAGGCGTCGCTTGAAAGACGTGATGAGCGGTATATGTTTGGTCTGACTACACACCGCAGAAACGAAATTGTATAGATCTGCCGAAGCACTAGAGAAAATGCGCCTGGTGGCTGTTAGGATAGACGCTCGGCTCATTTTATTTTTTAAATTTATTTTCACTTGTTATTTCTCCTATTTTTCTGAATCGAACATTTGTCTTCGTGTGTGTGGTTGAGATTGTCTTTTACCGTCTTATTTCTCAGAGGCATTCTGCTTCTTTTAGTGTCTTGATGGATACCTTAAGGAAAGTTTATTTCCGAAAAGCAGCCCTGTATACATGGAAACAAAGCGAGCCAAGAGAACTCGATGTTGCATATCATTTCCCTCCATACCTGTTATTAAATTTTTATTTACTCAGGCATGAAGCCATTTGTCCACCGTGGTCAAAGCGGGTAGAGCTGTATGCGTGTAGTACAACAATGAAGCGTGAGGGGCGCCGGTGGTATTAGAAATACATTTTGTTTGTCAAAACACATATTATATATTGCACGCTTCAGCTAGCCGACGCTTGCACAGTAATTACTATGTCGGCACAATGCACCCGACCGGAAAAACAGACATTAAATTCGGATCTGCGCGTTAGAAACGCTGCACATACCGTAAAAGGCGGACGCCGACAGACATTACGAAAATTACAGTATCGGAAATTCTGTGACCGCCGCGCAGCAGCCGGTAAATGAATTGAAACCGCCGTGGCGGCAAATTGCGCGCCTGTACAAAGGACAGACCTGCCGGGGCGCACCTACGCCGCGGAAGCGGGCTACGCAATATCTGCGCGCAGGAGTGCGTGCTTGGGAGAGCGTGTCCGCGTGCAGGGTGGTGGGCGAGCCGTAGGGGAGACGAGGTAGGTAGCCGCATTACGCTCTACATAGCATCATCTCAGGAGGGGCGGTTGTGCAAATAAAATCCGCACAATCTGTTATACATAGGGACTTCACAAAGTAAGTTACACGTGTCGTCCAACGCTCAAGCCGTCGCTCACTGTCCATTTGGAACGCTGCTGTCGCAGTGTGCAACTGAAATGAACAGGGTGTCGTGAGTGTATTGTAAAAATCGGTCATTCCTTCAAGAATATGAATGTATGTGTGTGTGTTTGTGTGTGTGTGTGTGTGTGTGTGTGTGTGTGTGTGTGTGTGTGTGTGTGTGTGTGTTACCTCGCACAGGACGAGACAGCTAACGTAGACATGGCCGTCGAAGGGGCATCACGCCCGGATCTAGCGGGGGTGAGGGCGTTGGTGGGAGGAGGAGGCAAACGGGTGTATCTGCCCCGGGTGACGATTTCAGGGGGCGCTAAATTCATATTCTTGAAGGAAAAACCGATTTTTACAAAGCGCCTAGCATCCAGCGCATTTCAGTCTATCGATTATTCATATGATTTTGAATATCATTCCTGTTAGTTTTTGAACACTTTTGAACACATACTAAGTTCATTTCCGAACGAATCGTAAGTTGATTTTTTAATGCCTGTGTAGTGTATCGCATATCTCTGCCAGGGGAATCCCCATCGCATCAATAAATAAAGAACTTGCCCGCAGAGATAAGGGGTAGCGGCTCTGCGACCTGAGCCAGATAAACCCGAAAGATGAATGCCAATGGCTGTTTTTTATGTGGTTGGTGGGTTGTGCGAATTATAAGCATTTTTATAATTCCAGAATGAGATTTTCATTCTGCAGCGGAGTGTGCGCTGATATGAAATTTGCTGGCAGATTAAAACTGTGTGCCAGGTCGAGACTCGAACTCGGGACCTTTACCTTTCGCGGGCAAGTGATCTAATAACCGAGCTAACCAAGCAAAAGGCAAAGGTCCGAGTTGGAGTCTCAGCCTGGGACACAGTTTTAATCTGCCAGGAAGTTTCATATCAGCGCACACTCCGCTGCAGAGTGAAAATCTCGTTATGGAATCATGCCCCGGCTGTGGCTAAGCCATGTCTCCGCAATAGTTTCGCAGGAGAGCTTCTGTAAAGTTTGGAAGGTAGGAGATGAGGTACTGGTAGAAGTAAAGCTGTGAGGACGGGGCGTGAGTCGTGCTTGGGTAGCTCCGTTGGTAGAGCACTTGCCCACGAATGGCAAAGGTCCCGAGTTCGATTCTCTGCCTGGCACACAGTTTTACTCTGCCAGGAAGCTTCATTTTTATAATTATTAGCGAAATCCGCAGATCCAGACTACCAGCGTGGAAACGAATTACTAACAGGAATAACAGGTAAGAAAGATTACATATTATCTTTTCTGTGTATCCAAGAAAATGAAATTTTGACAGAAAATTTTTGCCGTATCACAACACTACTAAGGGTCAGTTGTACAGTTCTTAAGTTCTATTATAGGGATAGTGCGGAAAGCGCGTATTATCAACTCGTAATAACACCCAACCGCAGAGTAAACGCGGGAGAACTAAACCGGTGAGTCTGGCAGGGTTAGGGAAACAAGTTTTGACAATGGCAGGAATAGTTACAGAATTAGTGACGACAGGCTTGTTTGTTGGAAGGAGGAAGGAGGAGAGACGGGGACATCACACGGATTACGTGGAAGAATATGACGGCCCCAAATTTCTATAAAAATTTCTTGCTACCGCTACTTTTCGATCTCATACTTGAGAGACTGGAGCATATGAATGAAATGTGGAACTGTTTCCTAACATAAATCTTTTTTCTCGGGATGGGCCTAATAGGCATTTGATGTTGGTATTTCCCTAACTATATTCTGTCGTGTTATTTGTATAAATGAGGTAGATAAAAATAACCGTTTGTGACAAACCATCTGGATTATTTGGCATGTTTTAGAACTGCTGCAATATCAGAAAGGCCTATTTGATGAAATAGAATTAATGAAATCGAGAAAACACACTACTCTTTGGTATTATTTATTTTAATAGCTTTTTGAGTGTTAGAAAATGATATTTTGATTTTTCATGTAGCAAAACGTTTGACGAACCTTGTCTTATGCAGAAAGGAAGGCACGCCGTATAAAGGGGTAGGAAGATTAGAGAGAAAAAATGCTGGGACCTAAGGGTTGAAGAAATGTGCACTGCCTTGCTGCTCTCTTGTCTTTACTGGTTTCATGTTTCTTAGGTTTAATGTTAAGTCACACAAAAGAGAAAGTTAATAGCCAGTACGCAATAAAGCGAACAGATTTTCTGAAGAATTCTTATTCTCTCGGTCACAAATAATCCCACCCAGTATAAACTGTGATATTTTTTAAGAGGCGGTAGATGTCAGACTGGCCGACAAGGGGTAGGAGAGGTAATTCCACAGAGCGAAACATAGTGATGTGCGTAAAAGGAACGCAGCGTGAGGTAGCTCGGCACTGCACTTTGGCACACTTAAGGCCAAATAACATGTCTTACATTCTCTCAAAGATTTGTGTGTTATACATCAGACTCTTCACGAAGATGTGCTCTATAAAAGGAACATATTTTTGAAAAATTGATTTTTAAAAATTTTCGATGCCCTATCTAAAACTTTCAACTTTTTTGGGGGGAGAAGGGGGGGGGGGTAGGGTGTACCACCATAAAGTTTTTCCCCGGTTCGGAAATCGGAAGACAGCGCCGTCTCGCGGGATGAGCTCGATAACATGATTTGCGCTCTCCAGCGGCCGTTGTCGGCTTTATTTGGCTCGCAAATAACAGAGTTTCTTTACGAAAACGGACGCGCGTTAAACAGCTGCGTTAACTCTGTTATCGATTGTCGAAGAGAGGGGAGAAAAATGCGAAGAAGATTCTGGACTCGTCGACGCTTCGGACAGCGAAATTGCTTGCAGAGGAACATTACTTAATCTTGTACAACGATCTGAGATACGTAGTAGTAGAAATTATTCGTTAACTCAATTGAATTTTCATCCCGTTTTCGGTTTTAAATTGAAAGTAGATAAGGAATCGTGGATAATGTCAGTCTGCACATGCGTAGTACCTTTATCTCGATTTTTCTTCGGCTACCGACACTCATAAACAACATTTCATAAGATACAGTTCAATATCGAGATTCGTTTCGTAGTTTCATTCGAATGAAAGGGAACATTGGTAAGATACAGACATGGGGCATTCCAAAACCCAGAAACAGGTATATAAATTTTACTGAAAGTTAAATTATAACAAAAACTTCCAGTGTATAACTTGTGTTCACTTTATAATATAGACTGGAAATCACATTAAGATTTCTGGCGATTGGAGTAACATTTCAGTCATTGGCCTTTGCAACAAAAATTGCGGCAAGTACTTAATAATAATAATAATAATAATAATAATAATAATACTTAATAATAATAAATAACATCGACTTTTGAAATAATACTTCTATTAAATGACTAAGTAAGACTCAGAATCTCCTAGAAAAAAAAAAGGAAAAAAAGTTGGACGTGGATGGCAACTCGTTGTCTTTCCCTTCATTGCCTGTAAGCCAGTTTGAGTGTGGCTGCCAGACTCCCATATATGATATACGCTGTCAGAAGACAGGATCTACAACTACTATTATTTGATTCTTAACAATGAAAGATCATGTCAAAATGATTTTTTGATGGATCGTCATTGTACCGTAGCAGTGAAGTGGTATAGTTGCATAGCACGCAAGTTACAACACTAAAAATATCGAATACAGAGAGCACTTTTCTACCAATATATAGTGATTGGTCACTTTACCGTAACAAATCGTAGTTAAAATGACAAGTTTCCGACAGATGCTCGATTTTCTGATGCTTTAAAATAGCTGATATCCATACTACGTACTCTGTTATAACGGAAACCCACCAAAAACATTGTTTAATTCACTTCAATATGGCGGCTCCTCATCTCTGCTTGTGAGGTAAGAAAGATTTCGCAACTCACTGGCCACGTTCCTCTCCACGAGGCAACAGTCCGACATGCCAGAATCTCCATATCATGCTACACAGTGTAGTGGAACGTGGAATCTCGTCGAAGTGCGTTTGCATGTACCGTGAGATGACGGCTACAGAACACCGCGCAACAAGAGTGGCCGAAATGTTGCCGTTTCCTTGCAGACAGTTCTGTCGTGTAACGGTTAACAGGTGTGCCACAGTGTGCGACTGAAAGAGCGAAACAACTGTCAAGACACTTCAGATTTGAATTAGGTGGGACGGTATGATCATCTTGAGCAAAACGTCTAAATTGCACGCAGGTAACCAATAGGGGTATATGGACCAAATGCAATATCGCGACCCGCTGTAGTGAAATGGTGCCAGCAATCAAGCCCTCACGGCTGTGGATGACGCTGACCAGCGAGATCAGACCTTACACCTTCGGATTTTATCTTTTAGGGAAGCTCAATGAAAATCTTGGGGGGAAAGAGATATTACAGCTATGGCGACGTTTACATGGCGTTTTTCGAATGGCTTCTTGACGAAGGAGCTGATTTCTGTCATCTAGGAACTGTACTATTGTTAGAACGTTCTAATCATTATTTTACAGATAGTTGGCGACTGTGCTGAAAAGCGTGTTTCTGAGCAGTGCAGCTCTGAGTAAAAGATACTTGACTTGCGGTAGTAACGTGTAAATCCAAAAAGTACAACTCCCTCGTAGTTGTTACCTATTGTCACTGTATTTCTTGCCGCTGTTGTGGTCTTCATTCCGAAGACTGGTTTCATGTAGCTTTCCACGCTAATCCTGAAAAGGTCATCTCTGCGTGATTACTGCAACCTTCATACTACAGTCGAGTCGGCTTCCCTGCATAACGTCCCTCACTCACCTCTCCCCCCCCCCCTTCCCAAATCTAATTTTCAACATTCTTCTGTAGCACCACATCTCAATCTCATCGATTCTGTTCTTTTGCGGTTTTGTCACAGCCGAGTTTCACTGCTGTGCAATGCTGCCAACTTAACATATATTCTTAGAAATTCTTTTCTCAAATTAAACCTGATGTTTGACCAGCAGCGTTCATTCGGCCAGGAATGCTACCTTTAACTACTCTAGTCAACTCTTTATGACCACCTTGCTTTGTCAGCCATGTGCTACTTTACGTCCAAGGTAAGAATTCCTTCACATAATCTTGGATTCACACAGCGTTCCTCACAAGTGACTTCTAATCAAATTGCGTACCTATGAGTATCGTTTCAGTTGTGCTACTCGATTCCTGATTTCCTGTCAGAAAGTCCAGGCCTATAATAACTAACGGAAAGCCGTCGAATAAAACAGAAGTAATATCTGGCGTTTCCGAAGGAAGTCTGTAAGCCCCTTGCTGTTCCTCATGCATAAAAACGATTTAGGAGAAAATCCGAGAAGCCCTTTTAGATTGTTCGCAGATAATGCTGTCATTTACCGTCCTGAAAAGTCATCAGACGATCAAAATTAACTCCAAAATTATTTAAACATACCTGTATGGTGTGAAAAGTGGCAACTGACTCTAAATAATGAAACCTGTGAAGTCATCCACATGGACACTAAAAGGAATCCGCTAAATTTCGGTTATACGATAAATCTCACAAATCTAAAGGCTGTGAATTCAACAAAATACTTTGGGTTTATGATTAAGAATCACTGAAATTGGAACGATCATATATGTAGTGTTGTGGGGAAAGCGAACCATAGACTGCGATATACTAGCAAAAAAATCAGAAAATGTAACAGATTCTACTAAAGAGACTGCTTACTCCACGCTTGCTCACCCTCTTCTTGAGTATTGCTGTGCGGTGTAGGATTGACATTATCCCCCCCCCCCCCCCCCTCCGTCCTCCCTGGCTGCCCTTGCTACCCTGTACAACATCCTCCTCACCAATGGCTTTTACCCTGACCTGTGGAAGACTTCCCGTGTCCTGCTGTTCCCTATATCCAAGAAACCCCCCTATTCCTATCGTCCCATCTGCCTCACCTCCGTGTTCAGTAATGTCTTCGAGTCCATCCTCTCCCGCCATACTCATCACCACTTCCTTCCCCTTACCCAGTGTGGCTCCCGGCCCCCCTTCTCAGCCGACGGCCAACTTAACCTTACCAATCTTCTTTCCCTCCGCCGGCTGCGGTGGTCTAGCGGTTCTAGGCGCGCAGTCCGGAACCGCGTGACTGCTGCGGTCGCAGGTTCGAATCCTGCCTCAGGCATGGATGTGTGTGATGTCCTTAGGTTAGCTAGGTTTAAGTAGTTCTAAGTTCTAGGGGACTGATGATCACAGTAGTTAAGTCCCATAGTGCTCAGAGCCATTTCCATTTCTTCTTTCCCTCCAACTTATCTCCTATCGCTCCATTATCTTTGTTTCCCTCGACCTCCAGAATACCTATGACTGTGTCTGACATCCCAGGCTCCTCTTCAGACTCCAGACTTATGCTCTCCCTATTAGTTTCGTATGTCTCACTGCTTCCTCTCCCGTCATCCCTCCTATGTCATTATCCACAGTTCCAACTCCCGTACTTCCCATCTCACCACCAGCATGCCTCAAGGCTCTGTCCTTTCCCCTCTCCTCTGTCTCCTGTATACTGCTGATATGTCCAAACCTCCCCTGCCAGTTCATCTCTTCCAGTTTTCTGATGATGCCACTTTCCTAGTCCTTTATCCTACCCTTCAACAGTCCCAGCGTACCCTCCAAACCCAACTTGCCCAGTTCATCACTTGGTGCAACCAGTGGTTCTTCTTTATCAACCTCTCCAAGACCCAGGCAAACATCTTGGCTTGCACCACCTGCTCCTATGTCTCCATGATATGTACCTAACCATTTATGGCCATCCTATCCACCTCTCTCCTACCCTCAAATACCTTCTCCAGCTGTACAAGGGGACTGCATCCTTCCACCATCCTTCACGACTACAAGTCCTTTATCTGCCACATCCTTTGCAATACAAATATCACTTGGATATCCACCCCTTCCAGATTCTGTACAGCCCTCCAAATTTTGGAACGATGCACACTCTACCTTGCCTTCTGTATTTGCCTTTTGTCCCCCACACACATCCTCTAAGACCTCATCCCCTTCCTCACCTTCTTTTCCTTGAACACTTCTGCAGCCTGTCCATCATCCACTGACTTGATGCCCGCCACCCCAGGTGTCCCCCTTTGTCTCCATCGCCAGCCCATTGCCGTGCCTTTACCATTCTGTCCCACACTCTCTCCAACTCCACAACCTCCACCTCCTTTCCAACTCAACTGCCAGCACCTACCCCTCCTGGATGTTGAACTTCACCCTGACATCTACCCCTTCTACCAACTCTAACCCCACTTTCCTCCCCCTACTCCTCAGGGTTCCTTCTCTTCTCCTCTTCCCTTCCCCAGAGCGGTTTTCCTCCTTCCTATACTCCCTTTCCTGTGCTCCCCTTCTATGTCTCTGCACTCTCTCCTGCCTTGTCTTCCCTCTTCCTCTCCCATCCCACCCATCTCCTGGCCTCCTTTTTCCTCTTCCTCCTGCCCTCCAGCCCCTCTCCGCATCTTCCTCCCCTCTTTTTCCCTATTCACGACCTCCAGCCCCCCGGCAGGGCCCTACCTGCAGTTTTTATTCGTGGTGAGTCCTAAATCGTTTCCAGCGTTTTCTTAAGTGTCTCGCTCTGTGTGATTTTTATACTGTGGCCGACTTTTAACTTGTGTGGCTCCAGTGTATTTTAAGTGTGCCACGAATTGCCAGCTGTGTTCTTTTATATCGACTTTTTAACTGCCCTCAGTGCATGTCCCTGTGTTAGTGAATATTTTAACTTGCATCACCTTCATTTCTGTGTTTTATATCCTCTTTTTTCGCCTTTTATGTATGAGTTCCCCCTTTTTATATTTTTGTAAAGCCACTTGGCTGAAGAGTGGCAGGCTGTGCCGCTGCCAGTCCTCCCCTGCCCATACGGGGCAGGAGCATGAAATTAGAATAAAGGAGAAAAACAGCAATTAATAGACTTTGAGACAGAATGGTAGTTGGAGCTAGATACAAGGGAAATTCCATTTAGGAAACCGTTAGGGAATTCAATACTTCGAGATCCACAGTGTTGATAGTATTCGTAGAGTTGTCTGTGCTAACAGACAAGCACCACTGTTTGAAAGAACCACATAAATATGTATGGGATGTTCGACGAACGTATCAGATTGGAAAGTGTAGCGAAATTTGATGTTAAAAAGCGAGCACCTTTTGTATCAGCAAATCATGACCTGCAACGGCTCTCCTGTGCTCGTTACATACCGGTTGGATCCTAGGCGACTGTGAAACTATATCCTGGTCAGATGAGTCGCGATTTTGGTTGATAAGAGCTGATGGTAGGTTTCGAGACCCCATGAAGTGGTGGACCCAAGTTGTCAACAAGCCACCGTGCAAGCACGTGGTTGCTCCATAGTGGTGTGGGATTTGTCTATATGGACTGGGCTAGAGTCCATTTGCAGCCATTCGTGGACTTCATATTCTGAAGCAATGATGGAATTCTTATGGAAGTTCGCGACTGGTTTCAAAACATTTTGGACAACTCGAGTGAATGATTTGCCCAACCACATGGCTCCGCATGGCCGGCTGGAATGGCCGTACGGTTCTAGGCGCTGCAGTCTGGAGCCGAGCGACCGCTACGGTCGCAGGTTCGAATCCTGCCTCGGGCATGGATGGGTGTGATGTCCTTAAGTTAGTTAGGTTTAATTAATTCTAAGTTCTAGGCGACAGATGACCTCATAAGTTAAGTCGCATAGTGCTCAGAGCCATTTGAACCATTTTGGCACCGCGTGAATCCCATTGAACATTTATGGGACGTAATCGAGAGGTCAGTTTTTGCAGAAAATCCTTCACCGGCCACACATTCGCAGCTGTGGATGGCTATAGAGGCAGCATGGGTCAATATTTCTCCAGGGGACTTTCGACTTCTTGTGTCCAGTCCATGTCGAGCTGCTGCACTATACTGAGCAAAAGGATATCTGACACGATATTATGATTTTTGATCTCAGTATACTTGTCTCTAAGACCTCTAAACATGCAGACATGTGCTATAGTGGCAGTGGTAGTTCCTCCTATGCACACCCTTAAATTTCTACTTGCTTCCTCGAAGACGACTTACTATGAAAATAACGTATCGAATGTTTTGGAAAGCCACCCTACACAGGTGCCGGTGGTTTGAAAACTACAGACGAACAATTCGATAGGCAGTTTCAGGGCGACTGTCTGCACGGGAGCATTGTCCCAGAACAGAATTAAAGAGAATTAGAAACATAACTGGAGTAACTGGAAGGTGGCTGAATTGACGATGGCGCTAATGTGGCAGGTGACGGCTGTCGCTCAAGACAGGCACGTTTGGCAGTTTAGGGCGCTCTGTCAGGTTCACAGGGAGAATGTAATGAACCGGCGTAACACGGCGCTAACCGCATCAGCGTCAGCGTTTTTAATTAACAGCGCGGCTGCACGCCCCGCGCCACCTGCCTCCCACCAGGGCGCAGTGTGGGGGCGGCGCACAGGAATGCGAAGCCGGCTACAGAGGGCGTCGCCCAGCCGCAGCCGCCCCCGCAGGCCGTGTAATTAATTAGGGGCGGCGGCGACACCTGCTGTGTTCTCACCTGGTAAACAACCTGGTCCCGCGCCGGGCTCCGTAAATCAGGAAAACGGCGCAAAGCGGCAACAGTTCAGCAGATCGACGGTGGTGGAGTGGCGGGTGCTTCACATCGTAGTCTTCACGGCCACAGTTAAATTTGCTGGGTGTATTTTCTGTCTTAAGGGATACATTGAGGTGACAAAAATCATAGGGTGCGTCCTAATACCTTTGCGAACATTCTTTTACCCGGCACAGTGCAGCGGCAACCCGAAGTGGCATGAACCCAAAAAGTCGTCGGACGTCCCCTGCAGAAACATTGAGCTATTTTCCATCTACAGCCGTCCGTAATTGCGAAAGCCTTGCCAGTGCAGGATTTTGTGCACAATCTGACCATTCGATTATGTCCCATAAGTGTTCGATATGATTCATGTCGGCCGGTCTGGGTGGCCTAGTAATTCAAATTCTCCAGGAGGTTTTTCTAACCAATCACGAACATTTGTGGTCCCTTGACAGTAAGCGTTGTCATCCATAAAAATTCCATCGTTGTTTGGGAACATAAAGCCCATGAATGGCTGAAAATGGTCTCTAAGAAACCTAACTGTTTAGAGTCAATGATCGGTTCAGTTGGACCAGAACTCCCAGTCCATACCACGTAAACAGTCCACACCATTATTGAGCCGGTCGTGCGGTAGCGTTCTCGATTCCCACGCCCGGGTTCCCGGGTTCGGTTCACGGCGGGGTCAGGGATTTTCTCTGCCTCGTGATGACTGGATGTTGTGTGATGTCTTTAGGTTAGCTAGGTTTAAGTGGTTCTAAGTTCTGGGGGACTGATGACCATAGATGTTGAGTCCCATAGTGCTCAGATCCAGTTGAGCCATTATTGAGCCTTGTTGACTTGTTGGATCCATGGATTTTTCGGGTATGTGCCCTCAGGAACCCTATCACCACCTCATAGCAACTGAAATCGGGATTCATCTGACCGGGCCATTGTTTTCCAGTCGTCTATGGTCCAACCTATGTGGTTAAGCCCAGGAGAGGCGCTGCAGAAGATGTCGTGCTGTTAGCAAAGGCACTCGCCCTTTGTCGTCAAATTTCACCGCACGTTCCTAACGGATACGTTCGTTGTACGTCCCAGATTGACTTCTGCGATTGTTTCACACAGTATTGCATATTTTTTAGCTCTGACGAATCTACACAAACGCCGATGCTCTCGGTCGTTAAGTGATTACCGTCGGCCACTGCGTTGTCGGTGGTTAGAGGTAAGGCCTGACTCTGCGTGTCTCGGGATGATTCCGAAATGGAATGTCCCATGCTTCTAGCTCCAACTAAAATTCCGCGCTCAAAATCTGTTAATTCTCCGTCGTGCGGCCACAATAAAGTCGAAAATATTTCCACGTGACTCATCTGAGTACAAATGACAATTCCGCCAATGCACTCTCCTTTAATAGCTTGCATACGCGGTAGTACCGCTATCTGTACACATGGTTATCCCTATCCCATGACTTTAGTTACCTCAGATTATGAATTATTACGGCCCAGTAGCCAAATTGTAAACGCGATATACCCACAAATAATGAATAATTGCCACCGAACGCACAGAGGTTCTTAAATAGGCGCTACCGTAAAATAATTTGCGTAGATATGTACTTAAGCATAGAACAATAGGGGATCACTCATCTAATCCTATGCAAAAAATTATTCAATATACGAGGGCTTGCTGAAAACTGATGCCTCGGAATTCCTTATGTGAAAAATCTTTTTGAACAAAACAAAAATTATTAACATTCTACAATTTTATTCTTCATGGCTACATAGTTATTTCATAACATAGTCATCTAGGCAACGAATACAATTATCCCAACGAGATACCTGTTTGCTGCTACCGTCAATGTAGTATGTTTGAATTTTTTGACGGAGCCACAATCTTATCTCCACTTGTTGCGCATGGAGTCGATTAGGGACTGTATGGAGGACAATCGATGACTGTGAACCTGGTACGTCGGGTTGTTGCAGATGTCGCAGCGCTCGGTATGATGTGGCATTGTCATGCTGAAGGAGACCTCTTAGAATTCGAAACTCGATTACATCATCTTGTTTCTGACGGACAGACACAATTATGTTACAGAGTCACACGCTACAAGTCGGAGCCCTCTAGCAGCAGAAGGCTGGAAATATGTAGACATGAAGAGTACAGTTGTAGAATGTTGATTTAATAATCTTTAACAATTTTCATATAAAAAATTGGAAAAATTGCTTTTCAGAAAGGTCCCATATATACTTTCAGCTTATAGACAAAGACAGTGCCATGAGAACGTTCCCTCGTATCTGTAATTACTGAAACGCATCATCAAACCAATAAGACCATGACGTAACTCAAGAACAAAAACTGCACAAACTACTGCAAATGGAGAATGCCTCTGTAGCACAAAGTCAATGAAATACGAGGGTTGTCCAGAAAGTAACGCATCGCATTTCTTTACTTCAACAACTCTTTATTGAACGTAATGAGAATTACACACATGAAAAAATGTTGTTTTATTTACACACCCTATTTTTCCACGTAATCTACATCCCGTTCTATGACCTTCCTCCAGCGCGAAACAAGGATGCCCTGTTGGTTCTAATCCTTGTCCTGGTGAATTCAGTGTGTGAATCACCTCCTTATCGTCCACAAAATGTCTGCCAACTGCCGAGTCGCAATGCGTCTGTCCTCGGGATTGACAACATCAGCTCCCTACGACATGTCAGGTGTGTCAGCCGTGAATGGTCTCCCCGACCGCTGCAAATCGCAGAGCTTCGCCTAACCGCCTTCTGATGACCTCACCCTCCGTGCCCAGTGTCTAACTGTGCTTCTGGTCGTCAGCAGATGCTCCTTAGACTTTCACAAGCGTCTGTGAATATTCCCCACAGTTTCTTTCTCTGCAGTGAGATATCCGATGATTGCACTTTGCTTGTAAAGTAGAGCACCTACAGACGCCATTTTGAAACTGTATTGCAGCTACGCTAACTGTTGGAAGTGACGGAAACTTGGCGCGGTCACTCACGAGACTTCAGATAATACATACGTCGCGTTTCACATTCGTTCTATTGTTTTCGGCTGGAAAAAAATGCGGTGGATTACTTTCTGGGCAACCCTCGTACATCACCATTGTACAAGGAAGTGGAATGTACAGGGTGTTAGTAAATTAGTTATACAACAGTAACCTGTAATTGTGAAAAAGATGAATAACTTACAAAAATGTCTCATCTGTACTCAGTTTTCTGCCAATTCCTATTAAGTAACTCTTGACGTATGGTGGCAACTGCTTGTATTATCTATTGTTGCAGTTCGTCAATAATTCCCGGGAGCGAGGAACAAACATTTTGTCTTTAATGTAATCCCGTACACGAAAGTCCATTGGGGTTAAATCAAGTGATCATAGTGGCCAGGGCACTGTGCCACCACATCTAATCGAAGCCACCACATTCCTGCGGAGATATGCTTCAAGTTCACGACGATAATGTGGTGGCGCTCCATTCTGCGTACATACCGTAACATTAGATATATTGAATTTTAAGGCCGCATGTCTCGTTGGTTTACCATGAGTATGAATGTAAGACCCTGCCCCAGCGACCTATGTAATATACAGCCAGTTTCGGTGAAACGGTGTTGTTGTTGTTGTTCTTGTTGTGGTCTTCAGTCCTGAGACTGGTTTGATGCAGCTCTCCATGCTACTCTATCCTGTGCAAGCTTCTTCATCTCCCAGTACCTACTGCAACCTACATCCTTCTGAATCTGCTTAGTGTACCCATCTCTCGGTCTCCCTCTACGATTTTTACCCTCCACACTGCCCTCCAATGCTAAATTTGTGATCCCTTGATGCCTCAAAACATGTCCTACCAACCGATCCCTTCTTCTAGTCAAGTTGTGCCACAAACTTCTCTTCTCCCCAATCCTATTCAATACCTCCTCATTAGTTACGTGGTCTATCCACCTTATCTTCAGTATTCTTCTGTAGCACCACATTTCGAAAGCTTCTATTCTCTTCTTGTCCAAACTAGTTATCGTCCATGTTTCACTTCCACACATGGCTACACTCCAAACAAATATTTTCAGAAATGACTTCCTGACACTTAAATCTAAATTCGATGTAAACAAGTTTCTCTTCTTCAGAAACGCTTTCCTTGCCATTGCCAGTCTACATTTTATATCCTCTCTACTTCGACCATCATCAGTTATTTTACTTCCTAAATAGCAAAACTCCTTTACTACTTTAAGTGTCTCATTTCCTAATCTAATTCCCTCAGCATCACCCGATTTAATTGGACTACATTCCATTATCCTCGTTTTGCTTTTGTTGATGTTCATCTTATATCCTCCTTTCAAGACACTGTCCATTCCGTTCAACTGCTCTTCCAAGTCCTTTGCCGTCTCTGACAGAATTACAATGTCATCGGCGAACCTCAAAGTTTTTACTTCGTCTCCATGAATTTTAATACCTACTCCAAATTTTTCTTTTGTTTCCTTTACTGCTTGCTCAATATACAGATTGAATAACATCGGGGAGAGGCTACAACCCTGTCTCACTCCTTTCCCAACCACTGCTTCCCTTTCATGCCCCTCGACTCTTATAACTGCCATCTGGTTTCTGTACAAATTGTAAATAGCCTTTCGCTCCCTGTATTTTACACCTGCCACCTTTAGAATTTGAAAAAGAATATTCCAGTCAACATTGTCAAAAGCTTTCTCCAAGTCTACAAATGCTAGAAACGTAGGTTTGCCTTTTCTTAATCTTTCTTCTAAGATAAGTCGTAAGGTCAGTATTGCCTCACGTGTTCCAACATTTCGACGGAATCCAAACTGATCCTCCCCGAGGTCCGCATCTACCAGTTTTTCCATTCGTCTGTAAAGAATTCGCGTTAGTATTTTGCAGCTGTGACTTATTAAACTGATAGTTCGGTAATTTTCACATCTGTCAGCACCTGCTTTCTTTGGGATTGGAATTATTATATTCTTCTTGAAGTCTGAGGGTATTTCGCCTGTCTCATACATCTTGCTCACCAGCAGGTAGAGTTTTGTCATGACTGGCTCTCCCAAAGCCGTCAGTAGTTCTAATGGAATGTTGTCTACTCCGGGGGCCTTGTTTCGACTCAGGTCTTTCAGTGCTCTGTCAAACTCTTCACGCAGTATCGTATCACCCATTTCGTCTTCATCTACATTCTCTTCCATTTCCATAATATTGTCCTCAAGTACATCACCCTTGTATAAACCTTCTATATACTCCTTCCACCTTTCTGCCTTCCCTTCTTTGCTTAGAACTGGGTTGCCATCTGAGCTCTTGATATTCATACACGTGGTTCTCTTCTCTCCAAAGGTCTCTTTAATTTTCCTGTAGGCAGTATCTATCTTACCCCTAGTGAGATAAGCTTCTACATCCTTACATTTGTCCTCTAGCAATCCCTGTTTAGCCATTTTGCACTTCCTGTCGATCTCATTTTTGAGACGTTTGTATTCCTTTTTGCCTGCTTCATTTACTGCATTTTTATATTTTCTCCTTTCATCAATTAAATTCAATATTTCTTCTGTTACCCAAGGATTTCTAGCAGCCCTCGTCTTTTTACCTACTTTATCCTCTGCTGCCTTCACTACTTCATCCCTCAGAGCTACCCATTCTTCTTCTACTGTATTTCTTTCCCCTATTCCTGTCAATTGTTCCCTAATGCTCTCCCTGAAACTCTGTACAACCTCTGGTTCTTTCAGTTTATCCAGGTCCCATCTCCTTAATTTCCCACATTTTTGCAGTTTCTTCAGTTTTAATCTACAGGTCATAACCAATAGATTGTGGTCAGAGTCCACATCTGCCCCTGGAAATGTCTTACAACTTAAAACCTGGTTCCTAAATCTCTGTCTTACCATTATATAATCTATCTGATACCTTTTAGTATCTCCAGGGTTCTTCCACGTATACAACCTTCTTTCATGATTATTAAACCAAGTGTTACCTATGACTAAGTTGTGCTCTGTACAAAATTCTACTAGGCGGCTTCCTCTTTCATTTCTTAGCCCCAATCCATATTCACCTACTATGTTTCCTTCTCTTCCTTTTCCTACACTCGAATTCCAGTCACCCATTACTATTAAATTTTCGTCTCCCTTCACTATCTGAATAATTTCTTTTATTTCATCGTACATTTCTTCAATTTCTTCGTCATCTGCAGAGCTAGTTGGCATATAAACTTGTACTATTGTAGTAGGTGTGGGCTTCGTATCTATCTTGGCCACAATAATGCGTTCACTATGCTGTTTGTAGTAGCTTACCCGCATTCCTATTTTCCTATTCATTATTAAACCTACTCCTGCATTACCCCTATTTGATTTTGTGTTTATAACCCTGTAATGACCTGACCAGAAGTCTTGTTCCTCCTGCCACCGGACTTCACTAATTCCCACTATATCTAACTTTAACCTATCCATTTCCCTTTTTAAATTTTCTAACCTACCTGCCCGATTAAGGGATCTGACATTCCACGCTCCGATCCGTAGAACGTCAGTTTTCTTTCTCCTGATAACGACATCCCCCTGAGTAGTCCCCGCCCGGAGATCCGAATGGGGGACTATTTTACCTCCGGAATATTTTACCCAAGAGGGCGCCATCATCATTTAATCATACAGTAAAGCTGCATGTCCTCGGGAAAAATTACGGCTGTAGTTTCCCCTTGCTTTCAGCCGTTCGCAGTACCAGCACAGCAACGCCGTTTTGGTTAATGTTGCAAGGCCAGATCAGTCAATCATCCAGACTGTTGCCCCCGCAACTACTGAAAAGGCTGCTGCCCCTCTTCAGGAACCACACGTTTGTCTGGCCTCTCAACAGATACCCCTCCGTTGTGGTTGCACCTACGGTACGGCCATCTGTATCGCTGAGGCACGCAAGCCTCCCCACCAACGGCAAGGTCCATGGTTCATGGGGGGGGGGGGGGGGGGGGGAAACGGTGTTACCAGTGATATTTAGTCCTAAATTGTCTCTCCTCTGTAGTAGCGGATTTGAATCCATGAAACCATAAACAACTCTGCTCACGCTCTGGACCGTTATACGACTCCGTGATGACTGATGGAATAACTCATTTGCGCATTCCTTCTTGGGGGAACGTCGGGAGCCAACAGTCTTAGGCTGGATGTTTTACGGCATTCAATGCTGTATCAAACATTTCTGTAAGCTATTTACCCTTTTCACAACTGAAGATTACTTCTGTATAATGAATTTTTTAAACACACTGCGTGATCGTCTGAATTCCAGAACAACGCCCAGTAACCTCCAGTTCTGCATCTTGATCTCTCTCTCTCTCTCTCTCTCTCTCACACACACACACACACACACACACACACACACACACACACACACACACACAGAGAGAGAGAGAGAGAGAGAGAGAGAGAGAGAGAGAGAGAGAGAGAGAGAGAGAGAGAGAGAGAGAGAGAGGGGGGGGGGGGGAGAAAGAGAGAGAGAGAGAGAGAGAGAGAGAGACAGAGAGAGCAGGCTTTTAGTATTAATGGGCTAAAATAGCAGTGTGCAATTGAATATTTTGATTATTCATAAACTGAATTACCATTGATGAAACAAAGGCTGTAGCAAACAACATTGCTGTCCGTAAGATGGCGTCATTCTAGCATGTAGTTATTTCATGTGCAATAATAAATTAATGACTTGGGTTAGGCAAAATAAATCACATGAATATTGGATTTATCTGATGTACTGTCTAAGACAGATTATAAAAGCTATGTTGATTCTCATTACAGGTAACACGAAGATCTAACAAAAACCGTGAAATAGCATATTCTCCAGATACCTCTTCCAGAAAGACAGTAAACCATACATAATACAGAAGAGGATTATAAGAGCTGCTGTATAATGCAATGGATTGAACAGATATTTCTCGACTCCATAAATTATCTTCTTCTTGTTTGCGAAATATGAGCGACTTGTGAGCTTTTGTGCCGATAAGCGCGTGGGTACTACTTCACATTATAGTCCAAAACAAGCTCTGTATGGGGAATGATTGCAACATATCTGTATGAATATTTAGATCACGCGACTGAAATGATACACACTTCGCCTATTATCCATCACGGCAAAGTAACTGTGAAGATCGCACTCAACGTCTCCAACGCTGCAGCGCTCCGAATCCTCTCACGCCGGCGCTGGAACACAAAGCAGACTGAAAAGAGAAGCGCGTTCGAGTCTCTACACTCAAGCGCATCACTCATTCGCTAACGCTAGACGTAGCTTGCCAGAGATGCAAACACACTTCGTTGGTGTCACAAGAGAGTTGCCTCAAAGGATCTGGCTGGACTAATTGAAACTGACAATACGATGTCTTTGCCTAATATTGCAAAGATCATCCGTAATTTTAGAAACTAAAAACTGTGGACAAAATTAAAGTATTATTTGGAAACTGACTTCAGTATTATACTAGAGTTTGTCCAAATAGTAAAAACCAGAAAGAATGGTCCCATGTTATGTCTGGGAGGACGTGTAGAAAAGTCTGCCAGCTATGCAGATTGGAGAGAAACAGCGCACACAGTCTGCTGGTACCATTCTACAACGAAGTGTTTACTGCAGTGGAATTTCATATGAGGCTACAAAACGCTTGCCTTTATTGGGAGCTGTGTAATCCAGCTAACTCCACGGCCACAATTAGATCTCCCAACACGTCTCTCTTGTACTATCCAGATGTAGTCTCACAGCAAGTTAAATACCACGTTCAGTTCTTACTCGTATATGGATGGCCCTCGGTGTTGACAGCCTAAATAGTTGTTCAATTTCCTTGTCTATATCATCAGCTGGCGTTCGTTGCATTAGAAAAAAAAATCTGACACAGAAACTGTGTATCACAGAAGTGGATGACTTACACTGAAGGGGAGTGATATACTGTACTCTGTCACATTCTGTTATCAGATTATCACAAAGATTTCAAAAGCACTGAGTGCTACTTTATCTACTGAATCGACATAGGCAGAGAAATCAATGTCATTACCTGAAACGTCCTGAAAGATTAAACCGTAACCTGTCTCACAACTCGAACCTGGAATCTCGTCTCTGGACAGTGTTCTTACTCTTATGATCATATGGCTTTTCAGTAAACTTGACATAGGGTTTCGCAAGGCTCGACCTCAAGCAATGCTATGCTGTGTGACGTATACATTTTCGGTGCCTACAGTGTCACGTCTATCAGTGTCACACAAATTTTTATTTTTAAAGGGGATCGCTTAAGACTATTTCCATGGGTTCGCCCCTCAAATTCCTCCCTCATATCACAAAATTGTCGTCTGATGTGGTACAAACTGAAAAAATAAATTCCCTTTAAAGCACAGTTTGGTATACAATTTATATTCAAAACCTTACACCTGTGTCACAGAACAAATTCTACACCGAGAAAACTTTACACAAGTTTAAGGGAAGAAATGCTTCCGATAATTATTACAGTATTTAAAGAACATCAAAATATGAACAGGCTGAAATGGACAAACAGTACATGAAACTTTGTTAATGAATTTAACTGTAAAAAGCTAAGGAGTATTTTATTAACAAAATGAGAAATACGCAAAAGAGAAATGTCAAAATGAGCACTTCTCAATTAGGAGTAAATCAAAACAATCGAAATGGCTAAAAGAGAGCACAATAACATGAGCCATAGACGAATAAGACCTAAGCAAATAAGCAAATAAGAGAATAGGCAAGAATGAGATGCCAACAAAATGAGAGCTGGCTGAACTCCGTCGGCACTTACACTCCTGGAAATGGAAAAAAGAACACATTGACGCCGGTGTGTCAGACCCACCATACTTGCTCCGGACACTGCGAGAGGGCTGTACAAGCAATGATCACACGCACGGCACAGCGGACACACCAGGAACCGCGGTGTTGGCCGTCGAATGGCGCTAGCTGCGCAGCATTTGTGCACCGCCGCCGTCAGTGTCAGCCAGTTTGCCGTGGCATACGGAGCTCCATCGCAGTCTTTAACACTGGTAGCATGCCGCGACAGCGTGGACGTGAACCGTATGTGCAGTTGACGGACTTTGAGCGAGGGCGTATAGTGGACAAGCGGGAGGCCGGGTGGACGTACCGCCGAATTGCTTAACAAATGGGGCGTGAGGTCTCCAAAGTACATCGATGTTGTCGCCAGTGGTCGGCGGAAGGTGCACGTGCCCGTCGACCTGGAACCGGACCGCAGCGACGCACGGATGCACGCCAAGACCGTAGGATCCTACGCAGTGCCGTAGGGGACCGCACCGCCACTTCCCAGCAAATTAGGGACACTGTTGCTCCTGGGGTATCGGCGAGACCATTCGCAACCGTCTCCATGAAGCTGGGCTACGGTCCCGCACACCGTTAGGCCGTCTTCCGCTCACGCCCCAACATCGTGCAGCCCGCCTCCAGTGGTGTCGCGACAGGCGTGAATGGAGGGACGAATGGAGACGTGTAGTCTTCAGCGATGAGAGTCGCTTCTGCCTTGGTGCCAGTTATGGTCGTATGCGTGTTTGGCGCCGTGCAGGTGAGCGCCACAATCAGGACTGCATACGACCGAGGCACACAGGGCCAACACCCGGCATCATGGTGTGGGGAGCGATCTCCTACACTGGCCGTACACCTCTGGTGATCGTCGAGGGGACACTGAATAGTGCACGGTACATCCATACCGCCATCGAACCCATCGTTCTACCATTCTTAGACCGGCAAGGAAACTTGCTGTTCCATCAGGACAATGCACGTCCGCATGTATCCCGTGCCACCCAACGTGCTCTAGAAGATGTAAGTCAACTACCCTGGCCAGCAAGATCTCCGGATCTGTCCTCCATTGAGCATGTTTGGGACTGGATGAAGCGTCGTCTCACGCGGTCTTCACGTCTGCACGTCTGCTGGTCCAACTGAGGCGCCAGGTGGAAATGGCATGGCAAGCCGTTCCACAGGACTACATCCAGCATCTCTACGATCGTCTCCATGGGAGAATAGCAGCCTGCATTGCTGCGAAAGGTGGATATACACTGTACTAGTGCCGACTTTGTGCATGCTCTGTTGCCTGTGTCTATGTGCCTGTGGTTCTGTCAGTGTGATCATGTGATGTACCTGACCCCAGGAATGTGTTAATAAAGTTTTCCCTTCCTGGGACAATGAATTCACGGTGTTCTTATTTCAATTTCCAGGAGTGTATATACGGCTGCGCTTATACACGGCACCTCGCGGCCCGGACGCAACACGCGCGCCTGCGACCGCAGTGCACAATTAGCGCTCGAGGCGGCGTCTAGCGGCCCGTATGCAAGTTGTGCGATTGTTGTCGCAGGTCAACCCTTAATCTATGATGTTACAGCTGCTACACTCAGATATCTGCTTTACGTAACGCTAAAATAATATTTCATTTACGATACTGTCGGTTCGACGAGCTAAGAAATCATTAGAGAAGTTCTTTTCGAGTCATTCCCACATTCAGCTCAATGTACGAAAGCTCAGATTACAGTACACACTCGTGTGTAACGGCGGTGGTAATCATTCAGAGCGATAAGATTCACTCTGGATTTTTCCCAGCTGCTTCCTGGAGGAAAAAAAAAGGTGTGTGAAGCGACAGTGGTAATATGACGTTTTTATCGGTGCTTTACCCCTTCAAATCGGCGGGAATTAATTCGCGATTTGACGCGCCCCTCCCCTTCCCCAAGCTATTATTTAAACATCGAACCCGGCGTGCCTCTACCCGCCAAAGGCTGGGGCATGGCCCACAAGCTCGCCCCCTCCCCCAACCCCTCTCCGCCTTCACCTTGCAACCCCTCTCCTCCCATCAGCCCTCATTTGCATTCTAATAGCATTCGGTCTATTCGATTTGAAATTGAAATCAGCGTCTGCCGAACCGCTTTCGGCGCCGACAGGACGCCTTGGCGAGTAGTTCCGCATCCGCTGCACGGCCGCACGGGGCTGTATACTATACTAGTAGACTTCGTCGTAGATAGACTGTCCGGGAATTTAAATAGCAACGCCGTGTTGTTCCACACGCGACGCAGTGCTCCGAATACTGAATACGAGAAGCGTATGTGCTGAGAGGTACAAGAGTCCGCTACTGTGATCACACGTGCGCAAGAATTACTCGACACAATTTTTTTTTCCTTCTTCACTAGAAATTTGTTTTTCCTTTTGTTGAGTGTTACACTACATTAGAAACAACATAACTGTAAAGCGAAACAAAATATCTTTTTCAGCATTCAGATTAATCTAAGAGACCATAATGCCCCTTTTTATGAATTCATAAAAGTTGCCTGTATTCATCACTTAATAAAATTCACTTTCAGACTTTGGCTGATTGGAACAACAAATTACTGAAACCAGTCACATTTATTCTACTTCTCATAACGCATTTCGAAAGATTACACTTTCACCATGTGGTGGATTACTTCAGTTAATAAGGCATGGATGTACTGTATTATACTGCTTTGTAACGTGTCTTTCAATTAACGTTCAAGCCACCACTGACAAATGTGGCTGCAGATACGCATCGAAATGCGAAATTTCAAAAGGACCTATGATTACATACTTTTCTTTATCTAGAGCTTAGTTGGTTTTATATGTTGGCTTCGTTGCGTACAGAGTATGATTGTTGTCTCCGGATATTCCTGTTGTTGTTGTGGTCTTCAGTCCTGAGACTGGTTTGATGCAGCCCTCCACGCTACTCTATCCTGTGCAAGCTTCTTCATCTCCCAGAACCCACTGCAACCCACATCTTTCTGAATCTGCTTAGTGTAGTCATCTCTTGGTCTCCCTCTACGATTTTTACCCTCCACGCTGCCCTCCAATACTAAATTGGTGATCCCTTGATGCCTCAGAACATGTCCTACCAACCGATCTCTTCTTCTGGTCAAGCTGTGCCACAAACTTCTCTTCTCCCCAATCCTATTCAATACCTCCTCATTAGTTATGTGATCTACCCATCTAATCTTCAGCAGTCTTCTGTAGCACCGCATTTCGAAAGCTTCTATTCTCTTCTTGTCCAAACTATTCATCGTCCATGTTTCACTTCCATACATGGCTACACTCCATACAAATACTTTCAGAAATGACTTCTTGACACTTAAATCTATACTCGATGTTAACAAAATTTCTCTCCTTCAGAAACGCTTTCCTTGCCATTGCCAGTCTACATTTGACATCCTCTCTATACGAAGAAATCCTGAAACTTTCCAGGACTGTAAAAGCCCTATAGATTAATACTAAGTAATAAATGTTCACAATTTTTACTTTCGTATTCTTAAACAGTTGAAATAACTGGTTGCCAAAAATAACTTCCATGTGCTGCCATGAGCTACGAACTCCATTTAGATACAAAACATGTCTACCCTTTACAGACGACATCGCAAGGGTCTCTCAAAATGTTCAAATATGTGTTAAATCTTATGGGACTTAACTGCTAAGGTCATCAGTCCCTAAGCTTACGCACTACTTAACCTAAATTATCCTAAGGAGAAACACACACACCCATGCCCGAGGGAGAATTCGAATCTCCGCCGGGACCAGCCGCACAGTCCATGACTGCAGCGCCGTAGACCGCTCGGCTAATGCCGCGCGGTGCAAGGGTTTCTCCTACAACTTTCCTTCCCGCCAAGTGACAGAAAACAGCGATTGCATTTTTGGTAAAGAATCTAATTATTTACATCGCTGGCAAAGATAGTATTTAAATTACCTTAAAAGACGTAAAGATTAACAGAATTTATTAGAAATTACGGAAACAAATTTATAAAATTTACAGATATGTTTCTGTTCACAGATTAAAACTGTGTGCCACACCGAGACTCGAACTCGGGACCTTCTAATCTGCCAGGAAGTTTCATATCAGCGCTCACTTCGCTGCAGAGTGAAAATCTCATTCTGTAGTAATAACCTGAATGCGAGAGGTGTCTTGAAATTTAAGTTCCGGTCGGTAGTTACTGTGGTCCAACCACAGTGAAAATCCGATGAAGCTTTGCACTGATGTGCTGGGCAATGTCTTTAGCTAGAAAATAGTGTTTCCCACCAAATGTGGTTGCGTGTTGGGATATTTCGCCTGATTTAATGCAACCCCACATACCGTAATTTTCATGCGTTTCCTTCTATGTGACAATATTCTCGGGTTAAGTAGATACCGGAGTTGTCTCTTCTGTCGGACATATCCGACAGTGCAGACACCACTCATATCTATAACAGACTTTTTCATCAGAGATGTGCACAATAGCTATTTGATGAAAAAGTTTCAGTATGGATGCACAACCAACGTCCGAGCTACTGTGGGAATCAGAAATCTGTGAGTAGGTGGACAACGGGACGGGGTAGTTGCATTATACCGAACGGGAAGTTGGGAATTTTGGTCTGACGGAAAACGTGTCCGGACTGTCGAGGCGGTTAAAGTAACCATTTAGAGAAGCGGAACATTCAGGATGGAGACCCGGTCCGGCACAAGTTTTCCACTCTCGCCGTTGCACTGCCACAACGCCCTGTGCGGCTGGAAACCATTATTTCCTTTCTGTCTCTTTCCCATCCTGTTTGCCTTTTGTTCCTTTCATCTCAATTTCTCATTAATGTTATCGGCCGCACAGAGCAGGGGCAATGAAGAGTTCCTGTGGAGTTTTACATGGGAAGTGTTTGGTAACCCACCATACAGCCCGGACCTGGCTGCCTCTATATTCATCTTTGCTCTCATAAACTGCTAGCTGTTAAGATACATTTTTGGCACAGACAACGAGCTGCAGATCAGCCTAGACAACTGGCGGAAAGCGCAGGCGGTTGCCTTCTATGAGGGTTGTATTGAACAACTGGTACAACCCAACGACAAAACTGTATATCGGATCGGCAACTATGTGGAGAAGTAGCTGGAAGGAGTAGTTAATTGTTGCAGATAATGTATTTCTTATTTTCACCGTCGTTTCTATTTCCCGACCGATCGGAACTTGCTTTCTAGACAACCTTCGCACTATTCAGTGGCCGCAAGTTTTTTTCCAGTCATACTTCTATCCATGTGCACTTTCTACAGCTAAAGCAAGGAGCACCGAGTTGAAGGGACATATAAATCATAATGCTGCAAATAGGAACGCAATTTTTTGGTTTCTACTGTTCGACAGTGTCACACATTTCCCATCGCCGTACGTATAATTCGTGCATTTGTACCTTATTAATTAACATAAATCCACTTGTTACTCGAACACTGAAAAAAAGAATGATTGCAGTAATTCATAATTTCAATTGATATTCATAACTGTCACGATCAAGGCTGTCCTAATATGTTCGCATTATAAAAAATTTCAAGTTTTGGAATAGAAATTGTGCCACTTGTTACTTATATGCCAAGGGGCGTTAGGATAGCTTAGGTAAAAAAAAAAAAAAAATCTTGTGTCGAAACAATACCATTAGGCTTGTTTGCCTCTTTGCTGCAAGATTTATCACGAAAGTGTAAATATATTTGGACAGTTTGAATCTTAAGTCCTTGTCCTCTTGACTAAGCCCACGTTTCACTGGCATTTACCGCCGTTTAGACATTTGTTGTAGCCTGCACTCACCTGAAGAGCTGTGCCTTCACCTCGTTAGAGAGGCTTATTACACAGGAAAGCCCATATTGCCTCATGGCGTGGGCGCCGGCAGTCGTGAACCACGACCGACTCGTGAAGCGGTGGGACTTCCTTTCTCGAGCGTATCTACAGATCGTGAACGCGGACTTTCGCTCTCGTTCTCGTTGGAGTTATGCAACACGCTTTCCTTATTTAGGAACAATTATGGCACTCCGTGCACGTATTTGAGTTGTGTCTGATTGAAATCATCTTCAAAAATATAATAGAGGCAGCATCAGTATTTCATTTATAAACATCTGAACGTATTTCGAGAAAAACCTATAATGAACAATTAGACGTGAAAATGTGCAGTATTTACATACAGATGACACATTTCATGTATATAATAACTGCTCGTTCTGCAAATTTTCACGTCTGACTGTTGACCTACATCTGTACTCTGAAAGAGATCTTAAGCTGTGTGGCTGAGAATATACTGCTGTAGCACTAACGACCCACCCCCCTCCTCGTTCATCCACGTCTCCTGCTGTTTCTTACTTCAGTTACGAATTATCTGTTGGTACGTTTCCATACGAATTACAGTCTCTCTCATTTTATCTTCATGGTTGTTTCGCGAGAAAGCTTTATGTTGGGTGAGTGTCTTAGCGACGTACGCTCTTAGAATCTTAACTGTAAATCAGATGGTGATGCACTACTATCTCTTCTAGTGTCTACATAGGAACTGGTTGAGCGTCTCCGTAACGCTTCCTGTCTTACTAAACTAACTCATAGCGAATTGCACTGCTCTTCTTTGGTTATTCTCTACTCCACCTATCAGTCCTACCTACTACGGGTCCAAGACTAAGGTGCGAAAACATCGATCCAACGATAGTAAGCTGTATCATACATGAATGGACTACGCTTCCAGATGAAGTTTCCAATTAAGCTGTCTGACAACTACCTATCATATAATTATTTTAATGTGGCTAGTCCACTTTATTCGTTTAATAATCGGTTGACAATAGGCTGATTCTCAATCATATGAAGGTATTTACAAATACATTTTTGGTACAGTCCATTGTCTTGCTGAAAATGTCATTCAAAAAAACATTTATTGGGTGCAAGGTATGATTACACAATTATATTTTTTAATATTTTACGTTTACCTTCTTACCAATTACCTATTCTATCTTTCTGCACCGGCTCCAGGAGCAATAGAAGAAGTTACCTTTACTGAACAGAGTTCAGAGATTTACATCTACATCTACATGACTGCTCTGCAGTTCACACTTAACTGCCTGCCACAGAGTTCATCGAACCACTGTCACATTATTTCTCTACTACTACACTCTCTAATGGTGTGCAGGATAAAAGAACACTTGAATTTTTCAGTGTGATCTCCGATTGGTTTTTATTTTATTGCAGTAATCATTTTTCCCTATGTAGGTGGGAGTCAACAAAGTATTTTCAGAGTTAGAGGAGAACATTGTTGATTGAAATTAATTGAAAAGATTTCGCCGCAACGAAAAACACCTTTGCTTTAGTAATTGCCTTCACAACTCGAGTATCACGTCCGTGACACGCTCGACACGCTCCCTCCTACAAAATGAGCTGCCGTTCTTTAAACTTTTTCGTTCTCCTTCGTCAGTTCATTCCGGTAAGAATCCCATACCGCACAGCACTACTCTGACAGAAAACTGACAAGCACGACGTAGAAAGTCTCTTTCGCAGACCTACTGCGTCCTCTAAGTGCCCTGACAATGAAACTTTGTCTTTGGTTTGCCTTCCGCACATTATTTATGGGATCGTTCCAATTTAAGTTGTTCGTAATCGTTTTTCGCACCACACAAATATCTTCTTGATGCAATAATTTACCAACAGCCGTATGATTTATAGAAGTTTATTTTATTTTATGAACTTCTATGTGCTACCAGTTTCGGCATTACAGTGATGCCATCTTCAGGCCCCTGTACAATGAGTAGAAGAAATGTACTAATATAAAAAATTATAAAAAATATAGAACATTTGTTAACAATTTATAGGTATCATGTTAACTACGTAAATGGCTCAAAGAGATGTATTGTATATCATTAAAACTATATGTAACATTAGGTCACATATGCTTCTGCCTATTCATGCTGTTGTTAATAGTTGTCTGTGTCGCCTGGCCACCAAGACCTGTTGCAGGACGCTTGATTCACGGATCCAGTTATATAGCTCCTTCCGTGCATAGCAATTTTACGACTATGATGAGTGGGGCCTGAAGATGGCATCAATGTAATGCCGATACAGGTAGCACATAGTTCATAAAGTAAAATTAACTCCTACAAATCATACGGCTGTTGGTAAATTATTGCATCAAGAAGTTTATGCCAGCCGTCGTCCCACGATCCATAATGGATCAACGAAGACACAAATATCTTGTCTCAATAATTTTACAGCTGGTTTTCACCTTCTGATGACTTTTCTAGATGATAAGTGACACCATCATCTGCATAAAATCTAAGATAGTCGTTCAGATTATCTCCTACATCGTTTATATAGATTAGGAACAACAGAGGTCCTATTACACTTCCTTGAGGAACGTCAGATATCGTTTCTGTTTTACTCGATCACTTTTCGTCAGATTTTAAAAACTGTGACCTTTCTGACAGGAAACCAAGAAACCAGTCACACAACAGAGATAGTACGCCATAGGCTAGGAACTTGATTAGAAGCCGGTTGCGAGGAACGATGTCAAAAGTCTTCTGGAAATCCAGAAATATGAAATCAATTTGATACCCCCCGTCGACAGTACTCATTGCTTCGTGTGAATAAAGAGCTAGCAAGAACGTTGTTTTTGAGTCCGAGCTAACTGTGTGTCAGTAGATCGTTTTCCTCGAGGTAATTCATGAAGTCTGAAACGAGTATATGTTCCAAAACCCTTCTGCAAATCGTATTATTCCTGTTTTCTTTCATGAGTGTTGGTGTGACCTTTTCAGTCTTTATGTATGGATCTTTGGTCGAGCAAGCTATTGTATATTGTTATTAAGTATTGTTATTTCAGCATACATTGAAAAGAATCTAATTCGTTTATAATATAGACGGGATTTAAGCTGCGTTGCTACACTGAGGACATATAGTTGACTCACGCCTTGACGTTTGCAGGAGGTTTGATGATTAGAAACTTTACGTCACCATTTCTCCTCATCTTACATCGAGAGAAGTGGCGCTGTGGTAATAGACTTTAAACAAATTTTAGAGCACAAAAGCTTAAATCCCGTTCCGGACGCCAGGTTAGGCTCTCCATGGTTCCCATGAATCTTTTAAAGCTAATGCCGATACTATACTTCGAAAAGGACACGACCAATTTCCTTCCATCCTTTCTCAGTCTGCCTCGTGATGACTGGGTGTTGTGTGCTGTCCTTAGGTTAGTTAGGTTTAAGTAGTTCTAAGTTCTAGGGGATTGATGACCATAGATGTTAAGTCCCATAGTGCTCAGAGCCATTTGAACCATTTGAACTTTCTGTCTGAGATGTTCCTTTTTCTTACGTTGAATTTGTTTTGCCCACGAGAATCGTATTGTCCCTCATACTTCACCTAAGGACCAAGTTTCCAGTTGCCGTGACGTTTCATTCGCACACTGTTTGTACTTGTTACGAGTAACGCAGCAGAACTGTGTCTGCGGGGGACCCAGAATGCATTGTATTCTCTTCTGACAATGTGGCATTCATACGGCATAAAAGTCTTAGCGAGGAACAACAGGGGTAATTTAATTTTTGAAGTAGTCTCGTAGTGAGATGTCTTCAGTTTTTCTGCATTTATCCATCTTGGGTTAAATAGTAAACGTAAATGTGGTGTGACTAGGGCCTCTCGTCGAGTAGACTGTTCGCCGGGAGCACGTATTTCGATTTGACGCCACTTCGGCGACTTGCGCATCGATGGAGATGAAATGATGAGGATTAGGACAACACCCAGTCCCTGAGCGGATAAAATCTCCGATCCAACTGGGACTCGAACCCGGGCCCTTAGGATTGACATTCTGTCGCGCTGACTTATCAGCTACCGGGGGCGGACGAGTTAAGTAGTGATGTGCTGCAAATACCATCAACAAAACTCAATTTTTTTCAATTATTGTTTTACTGTTAAACAACGTTGTATACACAAATTGTGAATGAATGCGACGATTGTATATCATAATATGTTTGTTTGGATGGCTGTCTTCCGCAGCAGCTGTAATATATCAATTGGTCTTGGTTTTTCCATCTTAAGCTCACTGCAGTTGAATAGTTTTCATTATACGCGTTTCAGATTTACTTATAAACCATCTCCTGTAGAAAAATGGAATATATAATACGTCTCTACCTTTTGATATTGATATATCAAGAACTGCATTTTATTACGAAATGGGCGTAAAACATATTTACGGTTTTAACCCATGTGTCGACTTAGTTTCGTGGGATACATGTGTCTCTCCTCACCGATTATCAAAATCGGTCAACTTAAAATTCTTTTGATAGTGGAAGTGTGTTATTTATCACAAGGGAAGAGTTTCTGACATTTTATTTTCCAAATACATGCAAAATAAATTTTAATTATGGAAGATATAGTACATACTATGATTGTACTTAATGGTATGTAGAGTTCGTCACGGGCGTACGGAACCATCATTGTACACAGGCGTGCATCTCTTCACCCGAAGAAAATTGATGGCTAGGGATGTCTTTCTTCAGGACTCCATAAACATGGAAATCTCATGGAGAAAGATCGCTACTATACGGAGCATGCGTGAAGGCCTCGCAGCCCAATTTTTGCAGGCAAGACATCTTAGGCAATGTGTGGGCACGGATGAAGAAATGGTTCAAATGGCTCTGAGCACTATGGAACTTAACATCTGAGGTTATCAGTCCCCTAGAACTACTTAAACCTAACTAATCGAAGGACATCACACACATCCATGCCCGAGGCAGTATTCGAACCTGCGACCGTAGCAGCCGCGCTGTTCCGGACTGAAATGCCTGGAACCGCTCGGCCACCGCGGCCGGCTGCGGTGATTTCTACAGGCTAATAGACGTGGGGCTGCTGAGCAACTGACCGTCCACATGAAGCAAAGGCCTAACAACAGTGTCTCCTCAACGACTGTTAAGCGAACGTTGTTGCGTATGAGCCTCAGCAACAGCCTCTTGGTTCAAGCACCCATGCTGACTACTGTTCATCGGTGACGAGCGCTGGAATTTGCATGCCAGTAACGCAACTCTATGTCCATTTAGTGGCGATAGGCGGCCCTTACAGATGAATCACGTTTCATGCTCCATCGTACACCATTGGCATTTTGGGTGTAAAAGTCTGAAAGCGAACTCCTGCAGCCGTTACGGTCTACGGAATGTTTTCGTAGCGTTCCCTGGGTGATCTCGTGATTTTGGGAAGCACAGTGTATCAACACGAGTATGCACCTATCCTTGGGGACCATGAACACCCTTATATGCAATCCGTTTTCTCCTCGACGCTATTGCATCTACCAGCTGGAAGAGCAACGTGTCCCACATCTCACTGTGCACGTGCGTGATTTGAAGAGCACATTAAGGAGTTTATGGAATTATTCTCGCCACCAGACGCCTCGGATTAAAACCCAGTCGAGAATCTGTGGCACCGCGTTATTCGGGATGTTGTCCTCGATGGCGAGTGTTCATCGGAGGTAACGGTATCATCTGGAGTGCCCAGGGAAGTGTGGTAGGTCCGCTGTTGTTTTCTATCTACATAAAAGATCTTTTGCAATGTGCGGCTGTTTGCTGATGATGCTGTGGTGTACGGGAAGGTGTCGTCGTTGAGTGACTGTAGGAGGATACAAGATGCCTTGGACAGGGTTTGTGACTGGTGTAAAGAATGGCAGCTAACTCTAAATTAGATAAATGTAAATTAATGGAAAATGGCTCTGAGCACTATGAGACTTAACATCTGAGGTCGTCAGTCCCCTAGAACTTAGAACTAGTTAAACCTAACTAACGTAAGGACATCACTCACATCCATGCCCGAGGCAGGATTCGAACCTGCGGCCGTAGCAGTCACGCGCTTCCGGACTGAAGCGCCTAGAACCGCATGGCCACAGCAGCCAGGAAGTTAATGCAGATGAATAGGAAAAAGAATCCTGTAAAGTTTGAATACTCCATTAGCAATGTAGCGCTTGACACAGTCACGTCGATTAAATATTTGGGCGTAATATTGCAGAGCGATATGAAGTGGGACAAGCGTGTAATGGCAGTTGTGGGGAAGGAGGATAGTCGTCATCGGTTCATTGGTATAATTTTGGGAAGATGTGGTTCATCTTACCGCTTACAAAACACCAATACGACCTATTCTTCAGTACTGCTCGAACGTTTGGGATTTCTATCAGGTCGGATTGAGGGAGGACATAGAAGCAATTCACAGGCGGGCTGCTAGATTTGTTACTGGTAGGTTTGATCACCACGCGAGTGTTACGGAAATGCTTCAGGAACTCGGGTGGGAGTCTCTAGAGGAAAGGAGGCGTTCTTTTCGTGAATCGCTACTGAGGAAACCAGCATTTGAGGCTGACTGCAGTACAATATTACTGCCGCCAACTTTAATTTCGCGGAAAGACCACAAAGATAAGATAAGAGAGATTAGGGCTCGTACAGAGGCATACAAGCAGTCATTTTTCCCTCGTTCTGTTCGGGAGTGGAACAGGGAGAGAAGATGCTAGTTGTGGTACGAGGTACCCTCCGCCACGCACCGTATGGTGGATTGCGGAGTATGCATGTACATGTAGATGTAGATGTTCGCGCCACCGACCCTCAACCGTGAAACCTTGCGCAGCTGGCCCTGGTGCTGAGGTCTGTATGGTTCCACATCCCTGTCGTTACCTTCCAGAACCTCTCGGAGTCTCTTCCTGCTCGTCCGCGCTGCAAAAGATGGTTATTCAGGCTTTTGACAGGTGGTCACGTTAATGTGACTGGACTGTGTCTTATGTACAAGGCAGGCTATAAAGTTCACTCAGAAAATAAATGAATGTAAAAGCAAATATTTGATTTTGTATTTGTTTTAGTAATATCGCGAGAAACCGACAAAAAATTGTGAAAGGATTGAAGACCGTACGCCGTACGGTATCTCTCTTGCTGTGTGGAATGATAAGAAAATATTGGAGGAAGAAACCCAATCGGGACGAGTCAATCTCGGGGAGAAGATTGTGGTTGTAACACTAGCTCCGGAGGAAGGACGCGCTACGGCGGCCATCCGAGAGGCGCTCCGAAAGAGCACGACCACGGCGACGGCGCATCGACCGCCAGTTTACGAGGCGGCCGCGGCGCGGCGCGGCGATAGCGGCCTCCTCAGCGTGGCGGCGGATACGGCCGAGGTTAAAGGCGGGCGCGGTGAGGCGTGAGCGGCGCCGGGGTGCGTGCCGTGCCGTGCGGCGCGCCGCTAAAGGCGGTCACCCCGGGCTGAGGCAGCCGGCGAGCCGGCCGCGCTCGTAAATCGGGAGGCGATGGCGGCGGCCGGCCCGAGACCCAGGGGGCCGTAAGCGGGGCGGGGCCTGCTGACGGCGCGATCCGCTCCTCTGGCAGATGGCTACTCGGAGGCCACAGCTTTACTGTGTCCATCCTCTAACTGGGCGTGACTGACAAGCGTCTGCAGGGTGGTTCAGGAGGAATGTCACGTACTTGTCGAGGTGATTATACATGTGAAAATAAACTATCAACAAGTGTTCGAGTTTCGGTAATTAATGGAACTGGAGCGGGTTGAAGACTACACACATCCATAAATGATTATGAAAACAATTGTGACAACTACAGTACTGGTCATTATAATTGCTACACCAAGAAGAAATGCAGATGATAAACGAGTATTCATTGGACAAATATACTAGAACAGACATGGGATTACATTTTCGCCGGCTTAGGTGGCCGAGCGGTTCTACGCGCTACAGTCTGGAACCGCGTGACCGCTACGGTCGCAAGTTCGAATCCTGCCTCGGGCATGGATGTGTGTGATGTCCTTAGGTTAGTTAGGTTTAAGTAGTTCTAAGTTCTAGGGGACTGATGACCTCAGATGTTAAGTCCCATAGTGCTCAGAGACATTTGAACACTCTCTTCTATCGAAATTCCATCGTTATATGGAAACATGAAAGCCATGAATGGCTGTAAATGGTCTCCAAGTAGCCATACATAACCTTTTCCAATCAATGATTGGTTCAGTTTGATCAGAAGAACCAGTCCACTCCATGTAAACGCAACACACATCATTATGGACCAACTACCGGCTTCCAAAGTTTGTTGTGGACACTTTGGATCCATGGCGCCCCGCTCGAACCCTACCATCACCTGTTACCAACTGATATCGGGGCCCCTCTGATCAGGCCACGGGTATCGAGTCGTGTAGGGTCCAACCGATACGGCACGAGCCGTGGAAGGCGCTGAGGGCGATGTCGTGCTGACACTAAAGGCACTTGCGTCGGTTGACTTTTGCCATAGCCCATTAACGCAAACTTTCTCAGCACTGTCGTAATTGATACGTTCTTCGTACGTCCTACATTGATTTCTATGGTTATTTAAAGCAGTTTTGCTTGTGTGTTAGCACTAACAACGCAAAGCAAACGCCTTTGCTGTCGGTCGTTAAGGCTGTCGGCCACTGCATTGTCGGTGGCGAGAGGCAATGTTTAAATGTGGTATTCTCGGGATACTATGGACACTATTGAATCCCCTAACGATTTCCGAAATTGAATGCCTCATGCTCCAACTACCATTCCGCGTTCGAAGTCTGAATTCGCGCCATTCGGCCGTAATTGGATCACCTGAGTGCAATTGACCGGTCCGCCAGTGCACTGCCGTTTTATACCTTGTCGTACCACCGCCGCCTGTTTATGTGATATTTTAACCTCAGTGTATATGAGGTGGTTGTGACAAAGACCTTGAATAATGTCTACGCAGGTGATGTGACACCGTTTGCCACAGACAGCACGCCAGATGTCGCTTCCTTTTTTTAATTTTTTTTTATAGTGTCTAGTGTGGACTGAAGAGATCATCCTTGATGACTTATTCTTCTAGGATGGGATGTAAGAATAAAAGGAAAACACTTTATTTATTACACATTCAGTTAGGATTGGGCACGCAATGGGTCCTTTAGCCTGCTGTCTTTGGTGATGTTTATCTCCTGTGGAGGGTGAAATGTGTCAAGGCTGTCATGTGTGACTGCTTCCTCGTGTTATGACAGATTGCCTATGGGGGGGGGGGGGGGGGTGAAACGTGATTGACTTCGGTACTCTATACTTGTGCCATCGTGCAGGGTTTACCGTTCCTACCTATTCTAATTGTCGAACTTCGTCCCTAAGGGCATCGATTTTGTCAAAAACTCTTAGAGCCTTGTCATGGACCTTCTCTTGTATAGTGGTCTTGTGGAGTGCGGTGCGGATGTCGACGTTTCTTGTCCACCGTGGAGCTCCTGTGATTCATCGATAGCAAATGTTTTGCAGAGCTTGGAGAATGCTGTAGTTGGAGATGGTTCAGATGGCTCTGAGCACTATGGGACTCAACTGCTGTGGTCATTAGTCCCCTAGAACTTAGAACTACCTAAACCTAACTAACCTAAGGACATCACAAACATCCATGCCCGAGGCAGGATTCGAACCTGCGACCGTAGCAGTCGCACGGTTCCGGACTGCGCGCCTAGAACCGCGAGACCACCGCGGCCGGCATGTAGTTGGAGACGCACGTAGTTCCCCACGAGGTGGAGCCATACAACATTGTGGGTTCCACCGTTGCCTTATACAGTTGGAGTTTAATCTTAGGGTTGAGATCCTTACTCTTCAGGAACGGAATCAATGACTTGATCATCTTCTGGGCTGCCGTCTTCTTGTCGTCAATATGCTGCGTAAAGAGTAATTTTTTTGTCAAGGTAGACACCGAGATACTTCACTCCCGGCGACCACCCGGCGACCATGGGATAAATTGGTCAGCTATTTTCAGTCTGTCGTTCAGAACTGGTTTCCTCCGTGTGAATAGCGTCGCTTCCAAGTTAATAGGCAGGCACCAGAATAACGCCGCCAGAGGCCGCCACACGGCAAACGTGGTCGCCAAACGTTGGCCGCTCCACACATACGCCCTCCTCGGACGGCGTAGGCAGGGGAGCTATCAAAGTGTCCTATGGACAGCTGCACGTTATTATCAGTCTTGTAATATCAGCCTGTCGGTACTCAGCGCCTCTCTGTCGGTGCAGTTTAATACCGGCGTGTCTACGGACTAGGGCACTCTCTGAATTGCACTTTCGATTTGACTGTACTGGTAGTCTTCAACCTACTGTCAATTAAACGATTTTTACCTAACTGTTGTTGTGTTGTGTCAGAACAGTTAAATATTGTTTTAAGGATTTCATGATGTCTTCAGCTGCCATTCCCTATATTTCATGTAAGATTGTACAAATTCCGCCTTAGGCAATTTTCAAGTATTTTATGGATGATTTTTTAGTAGTAAATTACGCCATGTTCGTCCTTGCTCTCATGGCTCCATGTTATGCTCTTAATTTCGGGAGGTTTTACGCATTTTCAGAAGCGCGTTACTTTCCAACAGTTGTTGCAAAGCGCTTATATATGCGAGAACTGCTCGAAAGTAACCCGCTTCTAAAATAGCGTAACATATGTAACTTATTTTATAAACATAATCATTCAGAAAATTCATCGCAGCTAAAGACCCTATCACATTGAAAATTATATTTACATATTGCTTTGCGATTGTAAGTAAATTTCGCATCTTAGTGATAACATGAAATTACAGTTTCCTGTTACCACTGAAATTGAATTTTCCTGTGTCGAACTTTCTCGCAGAAGAACTCCGCTCACAGCTGATAAAATTAAAATTTTACCAGCTGCGAGCGGAGTTCTGCCTAACATCATGGCTTTCATCGGCTGAGGTTGCTCGGATTATAAAATAGCCACAGTGCTTAGCATGAACGGCCGTGATAAAAGCGATCGTGATTTTCTTGTTGCCGCAGATTGTTTACCGTCGTTTTCTTGGACGCTTTGCACATCACTAGGCTGTAGTTAGCTTAGGACGTGAGTTTAAATTCTGGGCTACAAAACGCGTCGTTTGCTACAGTTCAGTCAATGGTCATTTAAAATTAGCTGTTGACAGAGCGTATCCCATTTTCGTCATACCACGTGGCAGCTGCTTCCAAGAATGCTCCGCGTTGCACGTTGAGGTGAGACGTGTGCGAAGTTGAAATATTTTGTAAAAAAAAGTAACCTTATAAAGGCCAAAGTTGTCAAGTCATCATCATTTTCTCGGGCCTTGTTACTATGGGTTTGGCGATGTTAGTGTCGGAGGGTGGCCGGATGCCCACCCTGTAGCCACCCCGTACCCCCTGTCACAGAATTAGTGCACTTATGCTGTCTGCGTCTAGTGTAAGCCATGAAATAGTGGGAACGTTATTTGAAATGTCTGCGTGTCGTGTAACTGGAGCGGGACGTGGAGACCAGCCCGGTATTCACCTAGTGGGACGTGGGAAACCGCCTAAAAACCACATCCAGGCTGACTGGCACACCGGCCCTGGTCGTTAATCCACCGGGTGGACTCGGTTCGGCGCCCCAGTGCAGGAAGCAGCGCATTAGTGCCCTCAGCTAAACTAGTGGGTAAAAGTTCTGAAGTTAATGGTAACTAAATTGGGCACAATTGTTAAGGAATGTTATATGAATACACACATACGTTGTCACGCTTATTGAAATTACACTTTTGAATTATAAGCAACTAATTTTTTCAGCAAAAAATATGAATACAAATGTTCCTTTTTTGAAAAGCGTGTCACAAGGAAATTAACATATTTTTGTACGAAGTTTGATATACCATCATTACAAATATCTGTGGAGCAGAATATTAATATCCTCTTTTGCTCCCATTTTACAGCTCTTTAGATTTCTGTAAAAAAATCTTAGGGCTTTTCTGTTACATACATGCCTTATTATTGTGGTGAATGAAAATTCCTTCCACATTTTGTTTCACTATAGTATTGGCTAATTGCGTGCCAAATTTAAGTACTAAAATGTCAGTGGTTTGTGACGAAAAGGTACATAAAGTTGTTAAAATGTAAGTGGCGGAGAACCTGAATCAAGATTTGACAGTGTTTGTAATATGCCTTACCTTATCTAGGTTAACTAGTACAACCGATATGCATACTTCGCTTCATTCTCAAGCAGTCTTTTCTTTTCTTGTCCTCTTATGTTAGCTTGATTTACGAAATGAGGAACAATAACATCCACTACTCCAGCTATCCTGTTATCAGTTTCCTTCAATATCCTGGATCAAGTCCTATCCTCTTTAGGGTCTGTAGTCTGCCAAGATTAGCACAGTTAAAAAGTATACAATCATCATAAGCTGCAACTTCATCAGCGGCTGTGGAAACAAATGTTGCCTAGGGCATGGTTTTACTATCATAGAGTTGTAACTTTCGATAGGATAATTCCATGGACTCACTGTAGTAGACGTTTTGGATCTGCTAAACATTATGGCTGCATAACACTGGAAGAAAACACCGCAGGAATCATTTGAGGAAACATTGAACAACAAAGCTTCAGGGCTCCGTGCAAGCTTCTCTTAGTTATTACTTTTATCACGTTCGCGAGTGGAACTGTATGGTAATAATCAGGAATTGAAATATATGTAATAAATGAAGAGTGAATAAATTTTATTCACAGTTTGGTCGCTCTCGCGTACGCGTCCCTCCCCCTGCGCCCTCTATCAGCATTTGTGAAGTGACCCGCCCTGTTTGTGTGTCGCCTACAAATGAGCGGTGGCCGGCAGCCGAAGTTGGCAACACTTTAGTAACAAGTGACAGACGTTAACGGTCAAGTAGTTAGTAATTTTAAGCGGACGATGGTAATAAATGGACGGTGCCCGCAGACGGTGTGGCCTTGGACTGGTCTGGTAGCGCGGGTGAGCGGAGGAGCAGCAGGTGAGTCGTGTCCCGTCCCCTGCGGGGAGGACGGCCCGCGCTCTTGCCCCGGCATAATTGCGGCGCCTGCGTCGTCGCCGACGCCGGAGTTGCGCGCCTAATGAACTGCGCGCTCCATTATTGGCGTAGCGGCGCCGCCTGGTGAGTGGTGAGTGAGCTCCTTGGCGATTATTGCTGCCGCCGGCAATTACACTGTGGGGTAGGAGCAGGCGCCAGCCTGAGGGTGGGAAAGGCGGTCAGCTGGCGGTCCGCCGTCGCAGGAAGGCGTTCCCCTATGCACACAGGCCAACGCACCAACCCTCATCCGTAGTTGATATCGTCTTCAGTCCTGAGACTGGTTTGATGCAGCTCTCCATGCTACTCTATCCTGTGCAAGCTGCTTCATCTCCCAGTACTTACCGCAACTTACATCCTTCTGAATCTACTTAGTGTATTCATCTCTTGGTCTCTCTCTACGATTTTTATCCTCCACGCTGCCCTCCAGTACTAAATTGGTGATACCTTGATGCCTCAGTACATGCCCTACCAACCGATCTCTTTTTGTAGTCAAGTTGTGCCACAAAGTACTCTTCTCCTGAATTCTATCCAATACCTCCTCATTAGTTATGTGATCTACACATCTAATCTTCAGCATTCTTCTGTAGCACCACATTTCAAAAGCTTCTATTCTCTTCTTGTCCAAACTATTTATCGTCCATGTTTCACTTCCATACAGGGCTACACTCCATACAAACACTTTCAGAAACGACTTCCTCACACCTAAATCTATACCCGATGTTAACAAAGTTCTCTTCTTCAGAAACGTTTTCCTTGCCATTGCCAGTCTACATTTTATATCCTCTCTACTTCGACCATCATCAGTTATGCTCCCCAAATAGCAAAACTCCTTTACTACTTTAAGTGTCTCATTTCCTAATCTAATTCCCTCAGCATCACCCGACTTAATTCGACTACATTCCGTTATCCTCGTTTTGCTTTTGTTCATGTTCATCTTATATCCTCCTTTAAAGACACTATCCATTCCGTTCAACTGCTTTTCCAAGTCCTTTGCTGTCTCTGACAGAATTACAGTGTCATCGGCGAACCTCAAACTTTTTATTTCTTCTCCATGGATTTTAATACCTACTCCGAGTTTTTCTTTTGTTTCCTTCATTGCTTCCTCAATATACAGATTGAATAACATCGGGGAGAGGCTACAACCCTGTCTCACTCCCTTTCCAACCACTGCTTCCCTTTCGTGTCCGTCGACTCTTGTAACTTCCATCTGGTTTCTGTACAAATTGTAAATAGCCTTTCGCTCCCTGTATTTTACCCCTGCCACCTTTAGAATTTGAAAGAGAGTGTTCCAGTCAACACTATGAAAAGCTTTCTCTGAGTCTGAAAATGCTAGAAATCTACGTTTTCCTTTTCTTAATCTAGCTTCTAAGATAAGTCATAGGGTCAGTATTGCCTCACGTGTTCCAACATTTCTACGGAATCAAAACTGATCTTCCCCGTGGTCGGCTTCTTCTAGTTTTTCCATTCGTCTGTAAAGAATTCGCCTTAGTATTTCGCAGCGGTGACTTATTAAACAGATAGTTCGGTAATTTTCAAATCTGTCAACACCTGCTTTGTTTGGGATTGGAATTATTATATTCTTCTTGAACTCTGAGGGAATTTCGCCTGTCTGGTACGTCTTGCTCACCAGATGGTAGAATTTTGTCAGGAGTGGATCTCCCCAGACTGTCAGTAGTTTTAATGGAATGTTGTCTACTCCCGGGGCCTTGTTTTGACTCAGGTATTTCGGTGCTCTGTCACTCTTCATGCAGTATCATATCTCCCATTTCATCTTCATCTACATGCTCTTCCATTTCCATAATATCGTCCTCAAGTAAATCGTCCTTGTATAGACCCTCTATATACTCCTTCCACCTTTCTGCATCCTCATCCGTAGATTCAGTAAATCTGTCATCGAATCGACGGTTGGATTCAACTTTACGGTACAGAATGATTCCTAGGTGCCTCCAGGGTTACAAAGGTACCTAAGAATTACACAGACACAGAGAACAATAATACACATAGGTTGACAGACCATCTCTCCGAGGTGCAGTTCGTCATATGCGCCGTGACGTAGTTGCAGAGCTCATCAGTAGGCTGCAGGCATGTCTGAACATACGTAGGGCGTCCCAGGAAATTTGCAATGAACTTCGAGGAGTTACAGAGTATAGGAACCCACCACCCAGAAACGTCATCCAACGACGCAACGGATCACCGAAGTTATAGGCGCCGGCACCTTGACATACGTTTCCACGAAGTAAGGATTTATTTCGCTGCTGGTAGTCCTGTGTGGCCGCACCTGTTGTCGCCTCGATAGACAATGAGTGCTTTGGGAAATGACTGGTAAATTCAGATATTGGAGTAAAGCCACGAGAAGTCCAATGTCAGAGAGGCGAGAAGAACGGCCCCATGCACATGCGCAACAAGATTAATTAAATCCCTCTAGCAAAAACTAGCTGTCTCTCTGTTATCGTGGTATGTGGGCCAATGTTGGCTGTAGAGTCGGCGTCAACTGACGTGCCTACGGTTTGTTCCCAATGGCCTGTTCCAGGGCTCCATAGTTCTGCTTTGGCAGAAGTCGATAGGAGGCGGCCGACTTCGAGCCGCTTATGGCTGCTACCAACACTGAAGATCTAAAAGTACAATACCCGTTTACAGTAGTCATTACGGAGTGATTGCCAGTAAGCTCATGAGCAGTGGCAGCAATGCGTGACAAAAGCGGGCCTTTTTCTCCTGTACCGTCTTGTCCCCTCTCGGCTGACGCGCTATGGGAGTGGGTTTACTTCGTCGCCTTCCCTTATACCCCTGAGAATTTGTTCAGAACGTTGTGAAGAAACTATTCAAGCCCACTTCTCGTGCTGTATATATTTCCATTACCACCGTCTTGTACCACCTGTGCATCTCATATATGCTGTGCTGACGACATGGGTGTTGCGTTAGGCTGGGGCCTGCTATCAACACATCCAATTTTTTCTCATTGAATCGAGAGACACAGATCAGACCTGCTAGCATAGAGTAACGTGTAACACTAGCTTGTGGGACTGGGAGATTAGCTGTACCCTAACATCCAATGGGGGGGCTCAGAATACAAGTGGTACACGTGACATTTCATATGAAACTGATCAAAGTGCTAAAGTGTGGATCTCTTCAGAGAAAAAAGATGTAATACTGGATTCCTGCAGGGTGCTGCACTCTGTGATGCTAAAGTGTAGGTTGGAAGACAATGTCTGGACTGCGTTAGAGTATAACTAGTACAAGTGGAATGACGATTGAAAGGAGAATGGCTGCTATCTTGAATGAACTCTTAGGTATGCATTTTTGGATAGTGCATAAATGGTGTATCGTGTAAGAGTACTTGTAGAATTATTTAATGTATGTTTAAATAGGTCCTATGGAAAACATTTGCTTGTCTGAATAGGTAGCTTGTCTTTGTGAATTGGCGTCATGCGACATGGACTGAGTAGAATCAGAAAAAAAATTGAAAACTTTCTTTGAATTAAAGCCATAGATTCCATTACAAAGAACCAAGTTGCTAAAGACACTGAAGGAAACAAGATACACTGGAAGAATATTGCATGGATTCAAATTAGCAAAGAAACACCTCTAACAATGCGTTCCACTTACAAACACAACAACTAAATAGTGATCTTGAGGTTATAGAAGATTATTTTAGGACTCACAATATGGGTCGCCCATCAGTGCCCCTTCTTCACCCTTTATATGAAGATGTCATTAAAATAAAATTTAAGAAGTGGAAAAATCTTCACGATATAAAGAACTTCATTTCTCTCATTAATTATGAGTTCTATAACAATACATACCAGATTACCAGACAACAGTTACTATGAGTGGATGAAGGTGTGGAAAAAGAAGAGGATACGCTGAAAGAACGGCACGAGGAAGAATGGAAAGCGCACAACACAATGGTAGAGCATCACGGGTGTTTCCCCAGGAAGTATATTCTTAAACAGATACCACAGAATGGAAAGATGTCGATTTTGTAGTCAGCGACTGTAAGGAGATAATAAAAAGTGAATGTGAATAACCTATCGTACATGTTCGAGCCTCAGCAACATATTTTCGTTTTGGTGTTATTATTCTGTTTCTTTTTTATCTACTGTGTTTCAGCTTGATATAGCAGTGTTGCATTATTACTCAGCTTTTATTGTTCTATGATGAACATAAATTGTACTGTGTGTGTCATAGGTGTTTTGCCTAAAATCTTCAAATTAAAGTATAGTAAATAAAATGTGTTTGCAATTACATCTGTTTTACTCTAAAAAGTTTCAAGGCAGGAGTGTAAGTACACTGACGGAAAAAAATCGCAACACCAAAAAAATAGTTAATGTAGAATAATTAAATTTCAGGAATATGTTCAACTAGGTAACATACTTAAGCGATTAATTGCAGTGTTAGAGGTTAATGAAGCGCGAGATAATAGGCTGTAAATGTGAAATCCTGGTACATTAACAACAAGTGTAATCGCCAGAATGTTGAATACAAGCATGCAAAAGGGCATGCATGGTGTTGTAAAGGTGCCAAAAGTCAGGTTGTTGGACTGAGTTCCATGCTTGTTGCACTTCGTCTGTCAATTCAGGGATGGTTAATGCTCTTTGTGTATGACACTGGAGTGATAATCCAGTGATGTCCCATATGTGCTCGATTGGTCACAGATCTGGTAATCGAGCAGGCCAAGGCAACATTTTGACACGCTGTACGGCTTGTTGGCTTACAACAGCAGCATGTCGGTTAGCGTTATCCTGTTGAATAACACCCCATGCAATGCTGTTAATGAATGGCAGCACATCAGATCGAATCACCAAATTGACATAAAGTTTTGCAGTCAGGGTGCGTGGGATAACTACGAAATCGAACCTAGACCATAAATCCAGGTGTAGGTCCAGTGTGATTGCATGCTAAGGGGCGTCTGGCCATGACTCCAGGTGTAGGCCCAGTGTGAATGCATGCTAAGGGGCGTCTGGCTCGTAGCTGTCTTTGAAGTAACAGATTTGATACAGCTTGTGTCACGGTGGTACCAACTGACGATCACACTGTTAGTGTAGAGGCAGTATGATGCAGCACACGATGAACACGATGGTCTTCCCTCTTGCTAGTTCGACGTGGCCATCTGAATCCCAGTCTTCTTGCGACCATACATTCTCGTCAGCATCGCTGTACAGTGGTTACATTCCTTGAAATATTTCTGGGATATGGCAGAAGCAACATCCAGCTTATCGTAGTCCTATTACAAGACCTCTCTCAGACTCAGTGAGGTGCTGGTAATGGGGTCTTTGTCACCTTAAAGGCATCCTTCACTAATATCAACTCACCAAGTGCAGTCTCAAAGATAACTGGCGCTCACGACCGTTACAGCATGTATTTAAAGCAAGCGTGATTTGCGTCCTCATACTGGCGCTAGTACCGCCACTGTAACGCGACTGGCGCTAAATTTGACTAGACATCATCTTTCAGATGTACAAACACGCCTATAAACTTTTGCTTATGTCACACATCTCCTTCTTTGTGTTGCAGTCTTTTTTCCGTCAGTGTATTTAATATGTTACGTAAAATAATACAGGGCTACTACAATCTGTAACCGTATCTATAACTATACAGACTGACTAGCAGATAAAACTATTTGATGTGACAGTAACACCTCAGATAATTTATAAATGACTAGTTAATTGTGGGAGCCATTTACTCAGTCTGCTTAAGGAAGTACTTTATCACTTGTACCCTCATCCCTTCAATTGCTGAGTGTGGGCCACTACACCGGCCAGTCTGACTGTGGTGTTTTGGCGGTTTCCCACGCTCGTCTAGGTCGGCACCAAATTCGACCTCAGAGAGTACGATACTCAAACTATTGAATTACGGTAGCACACAGAACAAAGTTTTCACTACTCACAGAGATATGGAATACACCGTTTCCCTCCCTTATGTTATCTTGATGACTCTGGCATCAGGAAAGCCATCCAGCTCTGTGGTTAAATGATAAAAGGAAATTTTCCAAATCCTGAAAAAGTAGACCTTGTATATGATGGGATAAACACTAGTTAAAATAACGAACGATACACCCATTGCTTTATACCATATGCGTACTTCACATGATATCTCCTGCTACTCTCCACAGAGTAAACATTAATCATGTTTTTGTTTGTTTGTGGAGGGAGACAGCCTTGAGAAAAACTCAGTTTTTCTTCTAGGTCTCTCTGAAGCTTCAGCATCATCAGTGTGCTCTATTATCGTTCTACTAATCAGGAAAAAATGTTCTTTACTGCTTGCACACAAATGAGTTTGAGTAAGTATTTACAGATTTTAGCAACAGACCAAGTTTTGTGTATGCATACTGTGTTGCCACATGCTGTGGTTTTCCTGACTTTTTTTTTCAACTACGCTTATTTTTCTATCCTAGTCTGTCAGCTGTAACCATATAGAACTTAATGTAGAAACGTTATTTACTTCAAAATTTTACAGACAGGACTGTTGTGATTAGTCCTAACGTTAATTAATTCTATAATTATAATGAATGTCTTAAGTAGCACGACTAAATGTAAGTCTTTTCAGATTTATTTGACTTCACTACAGTAGTCACCCCATAGTCACAGTAAATTAGAGGAAGTTTACATGAGTAATTTCGGTGAAGCACAGTCACCATTAACAAATGCAACAAGTATGAAGTAAGTCTGCTATTAGTTATAAAAATCTGAAATACAAGTAAAATCTGACCACAACACTTTCGACATAGGAAACTATACTATGAATTTGTCATGTTAAAATAAACGTCGATATGCAGTAATGGCAAAGAAGCAACATCATTGCAAGTGATCGCTGTGAAGCCTTTATTTATACGGAACCTTAAAATCTTAACGTCGTAAGATCGGGGCTGTCCAGCTGCTTGCATAACGAACCTGACAAGTGAAAATCTTGTCTTATTAGTCTAAGCAAATCTGCTGTTATTTTGAAACATACATCGCCCAAGCATGAGGTGGAACCGTTAACTGAAGTATCAGAACGCACCTGCAAAAAATTAACTGTCGTCAATTTTTTAAAAATAGTAAAATTTCCTAATAACACGATATGTATGTCTTCAGGTAAGTAAATTTCCTTACGTTGTGTTAAAAACTGTACCTTGATGTAGTTCATGAAATGACAACATCCGAGTATGAATACTGTATATTATTATCTGTATATATTGTCTCCAAACCAACTGGTCAACTCTGAGATAAAAATATGCCACCAGCATAATTGCACGTGGATGATTGTGTGTTGGGGTGATTGATGGGTGTGGGTGTGTTTATGGGTTGGTGTTGTGTGTTTGGTTTTTGGGGAAATCCGCTGCATAGAACTGTTTGTTCAATTATTGTTTGTTTTCCTGAACTATGGAGTTGGAAACGGCCTTACCGCAGTGGATACACCGATTCCCGTCAGATCACCAAATTTAAGCGCTGTCAGGTGTGGCTGGCACTTGGACCATCAAGCCGCCATGCGCTGTTGCCATTTTTCAGGGTACACTCAGCCTCGTGATGCCAATTGAGGAGCTACTCGACCGAACAGTAGCGGCTCCAGTCAAAGTAAACCATCATTATGACTGGGAGAGCGGTGTGCTGACCACACAGACCTTCTATCTGCATCCTCGGCTGAGGATGCCACGGCGGTAGGATGATCCCGCTGGGCCACTAGTGGCCTGAAGATGGAATGCTCTTTTTATAATATGGATTTATGAATTTGGCAGTTTTGTGGGGGACTGTTGCTGTATTTGAGAATTTCAACTTGGCGTCGACGTCTGTTTTGCTGTTTCATGACCATAATGTGTTCATCAAATGTGGTATGACAGTTGTTGCTGTTTAGAGCTCTCCTGTGTTCTGTGTATCTGGTATTAAATTTTTCTTATCTATCCTATACAAATTGATCCATGAAGTGAATATTTCAGTCTGGCGCAAACGTCATTTAACGTCTGTGTCCCGATTTACTGTGTATAAAAAAAAAATTCCCTCTTGACACCTGTGAAATAATTTTGAGTTTTCAATCTTCGACAATTTGGTTCACTTCTGTCGTCACAGGAACGTCTGTGGTGGGACGGCGCGATCGGGGCCTGCTAATTGGCTCGGCAGCCGCGTGAACAGGAAGCCCTAATTAACACATGATACCGTGGAGGTTAGTGTCATCGCTGAAATCGCATCACTGGAGCAAAAAACACGGCACGCGCCAGGTTTATGCTCCACGTGCGAGCTTTTTATGGCTGTCTGGCCAAAAACAGTTTCAGGTGAACACATTGAGCCATACAGTAATCGGAAGCTGCATTCTAAAATGTCGCGTCTGGCAAATGATGTCCCACCATCGGAAAGCTGTTTGTTTGAGCGTAAATTTCATTCGCAGTCGAATCGTGCGAATATTTTTGGTAGGTCGCTGGAAATTTTATTGTTAACTTCCATTTCACAAACAATGGAAGTTTTCCGTCAGAGCTTCCGTTGGACATTTGAACATTTTCGCACTCATAGTGGTAATCAAGAGACGTATCAACTGACAGAAAAATTGGCTATATACATTGATGAGAATTTAAATTGAAAAAGGGACACATTGAAGCATTTAAATAACACAGTTTAACTGAGTTTCGTCTAATTGTGAGTCTTGGACAGAAAGATATCATTTAGTTGACGTGTACTGCTTGTGTGCGTTCTGTAGTTTCTGAAGTGATTATATTTTTAGATAACCAATATCTAAAGAATAAATTTTTTAAGCCACAAAGCCACGTCGGATGAAAAATTATTCGCTGCTCAACTACTATGATCAAGAGAACTGTTTAACGTGTTAGATATTTTAATTACAACATCATAATAACGAATTTTATTTTGAAACTCGTTGTAAATGGAGCTTTGAAGAAATATCGATGTCGATAATTATAAAACCGATATAAAGCCTACCATTTCATTCTCATGGAAATGCGGGACACCTGAAACGGCTGTTGTCGCCTGATCAATAACAGAACGTTATGGTGACGGAAAAATGATACTGAACGGATGAACATTGCATCAGAACAATGTTTATTAATACACTAATCGACGGGCACTTAACAAATCCTTCGCATTAGCAGAATTTTTTAGTTTTCATCTAAATAACTTTGCCCACGTTGCTGCTTATGGTCTATCGTACAAGAACGAACATGAAATTCTTAGACTATACTTGACAATCATTAAACTGGCAATTGTACTATCTGAAGCGTTTTGTTATATGACCAATAATAATTCATTTTTAATGCGATCGACTCCTGGAAGCATAGAGCAAGTTCTACAATTTTAGGCAGGATTTTGATTTTATGATTTTACCTTTAACATTTTAAATATTTCACCACATCTGTTATGCACCTATTCCTTGTAATCGTTCCAGTAATATATTTTCTCAGCTACAATCGTTTTGCAGAGAAGAGAGTGCACAGAAGAGGGTAGTACTATGTGGAGAGAAGAGTTGAAGACCTAGAAATCGAAGGATCAAGGAGAAGTGAAAGACCGAAACTGAGATGGAAAGACAAGGTAGCAGGGGAACTACAGGAGAAAGGATGTCTCAGAGAAGAAGCACTGAACAGGCATCTATGGAGCAGAAGGATCCAGCAAAGCAACACCGACCTCACATGAAGTAGGAAAAGGCTGAGACGGCGATGATGATGATGAATCGTTTTGACAATACAGTATTAATCGAACAGTTCCGCACTATCAATTTTTACACTGCTTACTTTTTCAATCAATGGTATACTTGATTCTACATGACTTCAATATAATTTGTTTTTCAAACTGGCCCAACAAAATGAATTATAATTTGAAAACTGCTTTCCCCATGAAACCATAAACTCAAGTGTTACATTGTAGAATGAATGGACATTGGAATAAAACATACTCTGAGAAGCTTGATAACCGTCATACTATTGCTTCAGCATAGATTTAAAATTAAAATGTACAAAATTGTTTCCTTTCCTACTTTTTATCTTTGTTATGAGTAATTCATAATAACGTATTGTCTCTTAAAGGCAGGCATTCCGCTTTTAAATTTCTCGAATACTAGTTTTAAAAAAACTGACTATGACGAAATCACAACTGTAATTAAAATTACTCAAAGTTGAAATCGAATTTCAAAGATAAAGGCCAACCTGATTCAAAGCGGAAAAAAATTGTTTTTAGAGCAGGATATAAATTCAAAATTCTTTCAAGAGCAGGAAGCAATGTCAGTCATCTTGTGCTGCTGTAAGCTGAGAATTGACGGTTACTGATATTTGCAAAATCACAAAACTCTTTCAGTTTTTTCACCCATACAATACAAACATAAGACTACTTGTAAATTTGACGAATGGTATTCTCTTTATCAGGTGGCAGCTTCCCAACGGCTGTTTTCACAATATTGTGGATGGTATGCGCCATGTAATCCGTACCTATAAGATAATTTCTACCTAGGGTTTACCGAGCGAGGTGGCGCAGTTGTTAGCACACTGGACTCGCATTCGGGAGGACGACCACTTTAATCCCGCTCCCGGCAGTCCAGATTTAGGTTTTCCGTGATTTTTCTAAATCACTTCAGACAAATGCCGGGATTGTTCCTTTGAAAGAGGACAGCCGATTTCCTTCCCGTCCTTCCCCAACCCGAGCTTGTGCTCCGTCTCCAACGACCTCGTTGTCGGCAGGACTTTAAACGCTACACTTCTCCTCCCCCACCAAGGGTTACTCGTAGTTTATCAAAAACATATTCTCTATCACTTCTGTTTATTCCACCAAACATAATGTCGATACTGTCAGCAGATAAACACACTTGATACTAGGGAGTGGTCATGCATAACTGACATGAAGTTTTTAGGTATAAGATTGAAAGTTTCTTTTTAATATAAATTAATGCCAATATTTTTTGATGTACCCCCTTTCTGAAATGAAATATTTTACTAATCCTAGAAAAAAACCTTGCTGATGTGTAATTACTGGTATAAATTGGTACACGTACAAAGCCTACATGGTCAAGATCTTACTAAAGAAGTTTTTTGCATCAAGGAGTTAATACGTTATTGAAAATGGCTTCAGCTTTTGTGCAGTCTTTGAAACTGTAGCTATGGTTACGACACAGGGTATGGTATGCGAAAGTTACCTCGGCTGCACAAAATGTAGCCTCATTTCCTGGAATTCCACAAATTAGGCTTTTGCTATTTACCCATTTTATTTTGATAAAAAATAGAATTCATAACTGTAACGTGTGTTGTTCTCACTATATTGAACCGAGTTTAATTTAAAGTCTCATAGCATTTACGATGAAGTACCAGTTCACTCTTCAACGATAGTGTCATATGTTTCGTTATGACAGTTAATGGTAAAATTGTGTGTGTCTAAATATTGAGGATTTGACTTCATTATGGCCCTTTAATAAAGTATGTTTATGCTGGCGATGTTTTACATTTTTTAAAATGTTTTTCATAGGAACAACATAAGCAGTATTTTTTAAGATGTTTGAAACAAACTTATCCACTATTATTTTGGTGAAGAAGTCATTGATTTTAGAAGTTGTTGCAACAGCAGTAGAAGAAACCAGCTTATGTCTGTTTGATTTGCCGTGGTGAACAATACCAAAGTTCCCTCAACGTGGAGTCGAAAATGTGGTGTTGCACATTTTGCAGTGAACTTCATAACTGAGCTCCGTCTCATCGAGAAAAGGGTGTTTCTCCTGTAAGTTAGAAGAAATGCTGCATTTGCATTTAGGCATAATAACTTGGTTAATGCAAATAACGACACACCACATCAAACGTCAAAACTAGAATAAGAAAATGTCGCCTGTTTTCATTGTTCACATATGGCACTAAACGAGAACAATAAGCAAGATAAGCTCCCATCCAGCCTTTCCCCACAACGAGAAATGGCAGAAGTAATTCGGTTTTTAAAATAGGAAAACGGTGTCAAGGAAATATGAGACCCATACGCATCCCAACATAAATTCTGGGAAAGCAAAACGAGAAAAGGGATTGTTCTGTTTTTACGAGACGAATGATAGGAAATTATTTCTATTACTATTCATGAAATCGAGATTAGTTCAAAATGTGATGAATAATGCTGCTGCCTAGATATATCATAATATAAAAAGAAAATCTAAATTTTATAACAAAACTAAAATGTTCCTTCTGGATATTTTCCTAAATTTCATATGAGAGTCGTTTACAAAACTTATATCTCAAGTAAAAGGAGATATTTTCACTTCTGTTGTTAAACTACATATATTTTCGTGGTTACTAGTAAGCTGGTGAGGTCAACTGGTATACATTTTTTGATTACATTTCTTTCAGTGTCGTACACCCATTGTTAGTTTTGTTTGTAGACTTGTGTCAAATCAAGACGTAACTCGAGTTTTGAAGAACTGCCTTTGTTGACATAAATAGGTGCTGAAGGACAGCAAGCGTCTATTTTTATATGAGACAGTATCTGGAGCAGCGTGCTAATCTTTCAGTGAAACAAGCATACACAAAACCTGATATTAAGCACAGGGATTCTAGTTACTGCTATACAGCTACATTTTATAGGGAAAACCTCCTCTGCTGAACAAATGTTCATAGCTCTTAAGAAGTATGGATTTTAGAGCCCATGTTTACGAGGCTTTTCGCTACGAATGATCGCTCCTGTCATATCGTTGAACATTGATCATTCTTTCTTGGACACTCTGTATGAATGATGTATACAATCTGTCCCGGAAGGAATGTACAGCGTACTCTGCGAATTTCGTATAATACATCTAGTATCTACATTTGATTTATTCGGAAAATTTGCTTTAACCGTTTTCTTGGGAACATTTTTTACGTGGATGATTGCTCCAGAAATGCGAAAGATATTTTAGAGAGGAGAGTGGCTACTGTGTAATACTGCCCAGATCATACGTGGCCTCTAATTTTCCAAGAACATGGTCATGGGCACCAGTTTACAGCGCAATAGAAACAAGAATAATGATATTTGTGAAACAGAGAGAACAGCTATCTAATAGAAACGAAACAATGCAATGGCATAAAAATACAGTGGCATAAAAATACAGTGGCATAAAAATACAGTTGGGAACAGACGCTTCATGTGTGCCGTATTGTATACAGAGAAGGGAGCACGAATGGTCACAGGTTTGTTTGACCTGTGGGAGAACGTTAGAGTGATTCTGGAGAAACTGAACTGGCAGACTCTTGAGAGTAGATGTAAAATACCCCGAGAAAGTCGAGTAATAAAGTTTCAGGAAACGGCTTTAAATGATGACTCTGGGAATATACTACAATCCCTAGGTATTGCTCACATAGGGATGGTGAGGACAAGATTAGAAAAAATTACTGCACGCACAGAGGGATTCAAACAATCATTTCCCCACTCTACACACGTGAATGGAATGGGAAGAATTCCTAATAACTGGAACAATGGAACGCGCCCTCTGCACTTCACGGTGGTTTGCACAGTATGGATGTAGATATAAATGTGTTGTTCATTTTATCTTAATGTGAGGTGTGTAAAATTTTAGTTATACAAGCGATGCATGCTGACAATGTAGTGCTTTTCCATGTTGGTTTTACAAGTACTTGACAATGACAAATAGTCGAAATTAGCTATTCGCACAATTAAATAAAAATCACGTTGCAGCCTACTTAGAACCCTATTTACCTTTATTAAATGTAAAAACGGACGAAACTGTTTTCGGTGACATAAACTACAACTTATTCATAAAGAACATATAAGTAATTGCAGCTTATTCCGCTCAAAACTATATACACTCCGGGAAATGGAAAAAAGAACACATTGACACCGGTGTGTCAGACCCACCATACTTGCTCCGGACACTGCGAAAGGGCTGTACAAGCAATGATCAACGCACGGCACAGCGGACACACCAGGAACCGCGGTGTTGGCCGTCGAATGGCGCTAGCTGCGCAGCATTTGTGCACTGCCGCCGTCAGTGTCAGCCAGTTTGCCGTGGCATACGGAGCTCCATCGCAGTCTTTAACACTGGTAGCATGCCGCGACAGCGTGGACGTGAACCGTATGTGCAGTTGACGGACTTTGAGCGAGGGCGTATAGTGGGTATGCGGGAGGCCGGGTGGACGTACCGCCGAATTGCTCAACACGTGGGACGCGAGGTCTCCACAGTACATCGATGTTGTCGCCAGTGGTCGGCGGAAGGTGCACGTGTCCGTCGACCTGGGACCGGACCGCAGCGACGCACGGATGCATACCAAGACCGTAGGATCCTACGCAGTGCCGTAGGGGACCGCACCGCCACTTCCCAGCAAATTAGGGACACTGTTGCTCCTGGGGTATCGGCGAGGACCATTCGCAACCGTCTCCATGAAGCTGGGCTACGGTCCCGCACACCGTTAGGCCGTCTTCCGCTCACGCCCCAACATCGTGCAGCCCGCCTCCAGTGGTGTCGCGACAGGCGTGAATGGAGGGACGAATGGAGACGTGTCGTCTTCAGCGATGAGAGTCGCTTCTGCCTTGGTGCCAATGATGGTCGTATGCGTGTTTGGCGCCGTGCAGGTGAGCGCCACAATCAGGACTGCATACGACCGAGGCACACAGGCCCAACACCCGGCATCATGGTGTGGGGAGCGATCTCCTACACTGGCCGTACACCTCTGGTGATCGTCGAGGGGACACTGAATAGTGCACGGTACATCCAAACCGTCATCGAACCCATCGTTCTACCATTCCTAGACCGGCAAGGGAACTTGCTGTTCCAACAGGACAATGTACGTCCGCATGTATCCCGTGCCACACAACGTGCTCTTGAAGGTGTAAGTCAACTACCCTGGCCAGCAAGATCTCCGGATCTGTCCTCCATTGAGCATGTTTGGGACTGGATGAAGCGTCGTCTCACGAGGTCTGCACGTCCAGCACGAACGCTGGTCCAACTGAGAAACCAGGTGGAAATGGCATGGCAAGCCGTTCCACAGGACTACATCCAGCATCTCTACGATCGTCTCCATGGGAGAATAGCACCCTGCATTGCTGCGAAAGGTGGATATACACTGTACTAGTGCCGACATTGTGCATGCTCTGTTGCCTGTGTCTATGTGCCTGTGGTTCTGTCAGTGTGATCATGTGATGTATCTGACCCCAGGAATGTGTCAATAAAGTTTCCCCTTCCTGGGACAATGAATTCACGGTGTTCTTATTTCAATTTCCAGGAGTGTATATATATTTTCATGCGTGAGAAGCATGTATATCTGCTGTTGTAAGTGCGCAACTGGTTAACATCGCAGCCCCGGGAATTTTATGAGATAGCCATTCACCGCCTTGTATCACAGTGGGACAAGTGTCTCAACTGCCAGGATCGATACTTCTAACACACAGGTACTGGTTTCTCTAATTATGCCTCTGGCTCGTTTATTTTTGAACGCCCCTTATAACTTCCAGTTTTCTTAGCAAACTTGAGAAAGACAAATTTGACGATTTGATGTAGTATTGTTTTAGTTATTACCGACATTTATTGAACTATATATGCTCCCTTTTGTAAAAAAAAGTGTTATAAGTCAATATAGGACACACTACTCGCACTTACCTAATACCGTTTTCAAAAGTGTCGCTCAGTGACCGCTTGGAGCGCTGCTGTCGCAGTGTGTAACAGAAATGAGCAAGAGTGCCGTGACTGTATATGTTAGAGCCCTAGAGCCACTGCACAAGAAGCCACTGAGAAGCTCTTCTCGGTGGCGCTTCTCCTAGTGAACCACTGCTTTAAATGGCGTCCTCCCTGCGTGCAGAGGCACCGGGCTTCTGTGGCGCTGAGTGATGGTGCATCGTCATCGGTGGCGCAAAAGAGCCATTGGGACACCGCCAGCGGAACATTGCTTCCAAAGCGGCCTTCACACGACGCCACTTACCACCGGCCACACGGCGGGTAACGTCGCATGTTTACAGTTGGGTCATCACGTATTGGGGTTGCTGCCTACTGTTGTTAGGTAGTACGGTCGTGTAGGTCATACTGTTGGTTAGAGATGGAAGTCAATACAGAAGATTTCATGGCTCTGAATGTTGTGCATCCTCTATCGACGATGCAAGCATCTTCTAGATTTAGCGCCATCATTCGAGAAAATACCAGACTTCTCCAATTGTACGGTTCTGGAACTATTAAAGCAGCGCCACGTGGAAGAATTGGGCAGTTCCTACCTGAATAATAATCTGATAGGACGATTCTTTCTAAACGTAATACGAGCAATGAATGAAAGTAAGTAAAGGTTTAAGTGTTTACTGCAGGTATATAGGGCGTGAACCGCATAGTGATGCCTGATTCAATGACTAGAATGTTATTGGCGACCGTTTCTGTGTAATAAAATTATCATAGCTTACGAAAATGCCTAAATATGGAAAGAGAAGTGTCACTTTTCGGATGATTACACAAAAGAGTTGTCTTTTGTCAAGAATGGACGTACGTATGAGGATACTTTATGAGAGATTTGTGGCTGTTTTACCTCAGTAACTCACGGAGGTAAAGTAGATGTGAGGAATCACATTTCTACGAAGAATCGTACACATAGATTCGCGATCTCATCGACATCAAACCCTATTTCTACATTCATGATTAAAGACGGTACCCAGGAAGAATTTCTCGTCGCTTCTGCAAACCTGACAACAGCTTATAAAGTTACCAAGCACCATCAGTCGCTCAGTTCTCTTCACTGTACAGTAAAACCGAACGCCGCACTGTATCCTGACTCCAAAGTCGCCGCCGAGCAGTCTACAGCCAGGGCCAAAGCCACAGTGAATGTTGAAAATGTTCTCGCATCACACTCCGTGTCCGAATGCATAAAACAACTGCAAAAAGTTTCATTTTGCGGCATAGGCACCGATGCATCGAACCACAAGGCCTAAAAGATGTTTCCTTTAGTTGTTCAGCAATTTACTGAAACTGACGGAATCCAGCAGAAGCTGTTGAAGTTCGATTTGCTGAATAACGAAACATCTGAGAGAATTGCCAAGTTTTGTCTAGACAATCGAAGACAACTACAGATACCTTTACACACATTCATCGATTTTTGTGGGGAGAATACCATCACTAACTTCGGAGGGCTTCATTGACTCGGTCAGAGGAATGTGTTTCACCAAATTAAACAAGAACTAGGAAAAAATGCAGAAGGAATTTGATGCCCTGCCCATATTCAACACAATACTACTTCAAATGCTGCTAGAGAATTAACTGTCGACAGTGAAATAATTGTCATGACATTCTTTAAATTTTTCGATACACACTTTAAGCACAGGGAACACCAAAGAGTTCTGTTTGTATGTTCCTGTCGATCGTCAGCCTTTCTATCTCACTCAAAACAAAGATGGCTGTCATTAATGCCCGCATTTCAGAGAATTCTTAAGCTCTGGATCCCATTAAAATAATTTTTTGAAGCGGAAGATGTCACCTGAAATAGTTATAGATTTCTTAGAAGTCCTATCAGTGAGATTTACTTCATGCTTCTGCACTCATACTTGGGTCTGTTTAAAAATATACATATATAAAAAGAGTGGTGAAGAACAGTCTCGATAATTGAAATAAGAAATATACTAATCTATACTGAAAGACGCCTGAATGAAAGGAAGACTGAAAATTTTATTGGCGTGCAAATTAAGATGAATTTGAACAAATTAATTATCACCACATTAACCAAGGAATAATTAATTAGACTTTGAAATATGAGGAAGAGACAATGGCTTTCTATGCCATACCATTTGGTCACTTAGCGGGGAGGAGGACGAGGAGGGGGAAGTTAGTGTTTAACGTCCCGTCGACAACGAGGCCATTATTAGAGACGGAGCACAAGCTCGGATTAGGGAAGGATAGTGAAGGAAATCGGCCGTGCCCTTTCAAAGGAACCATCCCGGCATTTGCCTGAAGTGATGTAGGGAAATCACGTAAAACCTAAATCAGGATGGCCGGGTGTGGGATTGAACCGTCGTCCTTCCGAATGCGAGTCCAGTGTGCTAACCACTGCGCCACCTCGCTCGGTACTTAGCGAAATGGGCTACTTCTTTTAATGCTCAATAAATATCAAGTATTTAATTGGATGACGCTATCTGAAATCCCCGGATTGGGTAATGATTGAAAACACTATTATATACCTGACTAAAAATGGTGTGAAGATTTTAGGTCCCGGCAGAGGTTCGAATCCTCCTTCGGGCATGTGTGTGTGTGTGTGTGTGTGTGTGTGTGTGTGTGTGTGTGTTTTTGTCCTTACGATAATTTAGGTTAAGTAGGGTGCAAGCTTAGGGATTGATGACCTTAGCAGTTAACTCCCATAAGATTTCACACACTTTTTATTTATTTTTTTTATTTTAGGCGATAGTTGTTTCCAGGAAAATATGTATCTGAAGTGCTTTTGAGCAACTAATCGTGAGTTGGAAGAATGGAAGTCTAAACACTCCGTAGAAGAAAACTGGATTTACTTTCGTAAGGAAACAGAAAATCTTGAACGCAAGTGCCAACTGCTAAAATTATGCGAGTATTTGTTTTCCATTCCCGCACACAACGCCACTGTGGAAAAGAGTTTATTCGTCGGTACCGGCCCAGTGGACTGATGAAACACACTGACTGCTGCCAGGGACTGTGGAATCACTGTCCCAGTATTATTTTAAATGCAAACTGACTTGCATGGAGTTTTATAAATACGTAGAAGGAAAAAAGCCACTGAAAAGGGTGAAATCTTCCGAAAAATATGGTGTACCAACTACTTCTGCCACACAGGTCCCATGTAATTGTGTTCTAAATAAAAAGTAATTATATTAAATAAATTTTTTACTGAGTCCTATACCACCATCTCACATCTCAGAGTGCCCCGAAGAGGTCCCAGCTAGAGATGGCAATCCTAGGTCTGTTGACATTTCTTGTAACCCGAAAGTATTCAGTGTGTCCTCAAATATCTATTTGCCTTGATCACGAACAAAATTGCACAACACACGGTGGGTCTTAATAAAATGTTTGGCAAATGCTGCAGATACATTCAACGGTCGATGAAATATACTGTACTCTTTAGCAAGAATAACAACAATACATTCGACATATGTCTCTGTCCTACAGAGACCATATCTAAAAACTCCTTGAAAATAAATGTGTCCCTAAAGGCAGTAAGAAATATGACATACCGAAACTGTAATCAATAATCGTCCACTATTAAAAGCTGAATGTAATGGCAGCCTACATACATCCGCCTGTTTCGAGGAAATTTCCTTGTCAATTAACTTTTTATGGGGCAATGAATTCTTGCGCACAGACCAATCTGGCGATCTTTTATTTGTTCCAATTTCAGTGGGAATCACACATAGCCAGCAACATGGAGAAAAACTTTTTGTTGTTGTTGTAATAAAGCGACCCACAGCCATCTGGCTTGATGACACGCGTCTGTTTACCTTCTGTACCCGACACGCGGTTCGGTAAATTGGCTGCCTTTTTAGTAAACCTTTAACTGTTGTTCCTTCGAAGAGTGGTGACGCCCAGGATTTACTTTTAAATTGCCTCTCTTTGATTTCCTCATTCAGTAGGATAAGTAACAGAGAGGCATCTTGCTGTCATCGGATTCCATAACGGAACCGAAACGCGACTTTACGGACACAGCGCCAGATCAAAGCTGCGCAGCATGACGACAAAAGAACCGCTTCTCATTCGAGTAGTGCAGTGCTACGTCTCGCAGTCGCGCGAGATGGCTCTGAGAGCTGCAGTAAAACGCTTCCCGGTGGTCGCGTGTGTAGGGGCCTTATGCCGTCCTCACACGGGACAAGGCAGCTAACGTGGACGCGGACGCGGACGGAACATCCGACCTCACGAGATACAGCGTCGTCGGCACACGGGACGAGTCGTTTAACGTGATTTGCGAGCTCAGCGCTCTCCAGCGGCCGTTGTCGGATTTGTTCGGCTCGAAAATCACAGTTTCATTACGAAAACAGACGCGCGTAAAACAGCTGCTAAAACTCGTTAGCGATTGTCAAAGAAGAGCGGAGAAAATTGAGAAGAAGATTCAGGACTTGTCGATGAACTGAGCAGTGAATTGGTGGTAGAGGAACAGTACGTAATGCTGAATGAATTTTCACTCTGCAGCGGAGTGTGTGCGCTGATATGATCTTCCTGGCAGATTAAAACTGTATGCCGGACCGAGACTCGAACTCGGGATCTTTGCCTTTCACGGGCAAGTGCTCTACGAGAGTTTCGGTCCGGCACACAGTTTTAATCTGCCAAGAATTTTCAGTACGTAATGCTGTACTACGATGTGAGATAGCCGGCCCGGGTGGCAGAGCGTTTTTAGGCGTTAGTCTGGAACCGCGCGATCGCTACGGTCGCAGGTTCGAATCCTGCCTCGAGCATGGATGTGTGTGATGTCCTTAGGTTAGTTAGGTAAGTAGTTCTAAGTTCTAGGAGACCGATGACCTCAGATGTTAAGTGCCATAGTGCTCAGAGCCATTTCCTTCTATGGAATAGACCATTTGTACAAATTCCATTGTTTGATATTTAAATACAGATGCGAACTGTGCTAGAAAGACGCGCTTTTGATAAATCGCAATTGTACCGTAGCACTGAAATGGTATACCTTCATCGTACGTAAGTGTAACAATAAAAATGTCAACTGCAATAAGGCTTGACCTACCGATATGTAGATTCCTGTCTTTTTATTATAACAAATCGTAGCTAAAACTATGTGTTTTCGAGAGATCCAAAATTTTCTGATACTTTGAATCTAGTGTTGACCATATTACGTTCTCTATGAGAAAGAAAACCCACCAAATGAGATGTTTAACGCCGTAGAATGTGGAAGCTCGTCTGTCCTGCTTGTGACGTAATGCGATGTGTATTTATTGTTGGTTGTGTTCCTTTCCTCGAGGCACATGCATAAAAAGCCAGATTCTTTATTCCTGGCTCCGCAGTACAGTGAAACGTGGATTTCCTCGCTGTGACGTCACCAGTTTCTCGTTAACGTGCGTTTTGACGTCGCGTGAGAGGGCGGTATATGAGACTACAATGATATTCTTTGTCCTACCATTTACTCGATAATGGCAGAGCACGGAAGTTTGAGCTTTGAGGGGCTTCCGGGCACTGCAGCACCCTCAGAGTGGTCGGCGAAACTGGTACAACAGACGGGGATGTAACTGCAGGCCGCAGGCGGCGGCGTGTGGTCAGCTGTTTGACTCGCCACGCCCGGCCCGCGGTGGTGTGCGGTGAGGACCGGCAAAACGGCTGCGCAAATTAATTATTCAGCAGAGCGCGGCAGAGCTGCCCTGCGGTGCGTTTGTAGCGCTGGTGGCGGCCGGAGCCCTCGGCGCGCGCCGCTCAGTTTTCATTATTCCCCTTTGCGATTGATGTCGCGCCGCCCGAATCGTGCGCATGTCTTTTTTGCACTTTTTTCTCGTGTATCGTTTCGGGTTCAGTGCTGAGCGTCAACTTGACATTTTATGCGCATACATTGCTACCCGTCAAAAAAAAAGCGTAACATTTGAACAGTAATTTTTTTTGTACCCCGTCCTCTTAACAACATCTAACAAAATCACATCGACAAATCGAACGTATCGGTGATCGAACTGACCCACTGAAGTAGCTTTGAGTACGAAAATTTCATTTGCTCAAATTATAAAAGCCTTCTTTGAAGGTCTACTATGTACCAGTCGTTTGAATCACCAAAAAATGTTGTTAATGTGCTGCCCGATGCAGTTTATACCAGCGCTGTAAAGAAAGCAGAAAACTTCACTGATTTCACATTAATGTGTTTTCAGATTTCATTTAATCATCCAACCGCTTGCACAGCAGCACGCTTACATCCTCTGCAAACCACTGAAGTACACGGAAGAGGGTATTTAGCGCGATACACGTTTTACATCTACATCCACTTCCACACTCTGCAAGCCTCCTGACGGTGTGTGGCGGCGGGTACCCTGAGTACCTCTGTCGGTTGTCCCTTCTATTCCAGTCTCGTATTGTTCGTGGAAAGAAGGATTGTTGGTATGCCTCTGTGTGGGCTGTAATCTCTTTGATTTTATCCTCATGGTCTCTTCGCGAGATATACCTACGAGGGAATAATATACTGCTTGACTCCTCGCCGAAGGTATGTTATCGAAACTTCAACAAAAGCCCGTATCGAGCTACTGAGCGTCTCTCCTGCAGAGTCTTCCGCTGATCTATCATCTCCGTAACGCGTTCGCGATTACTAAATGATCCTGTAACGAAGCGCGCTGCTCTCCGTTGGATCTTCTCTATCGCTTCTATCAACCCTATCTGGTTCGGATCCCATACCGCTGAGCAGTATTGAAGCAGTGGGCTAACAATCATACTGTAACCTACTTCCATTGTTTTCGGATTGCATTTCCTTAGGATTCTTCCAATGAATCATTCAATTTTAAATCACTCCTAATGCGTACCCCCAGATAATTTATGGAATTAACTGCTTCCAGTTGCTGACCTGCTATATTGTAGTTAAATGATAAGGGATCTTTCTTTCTGTGTATTCACAGCACATTACACTTGTCTACATTGAGATTTAATTGCCAATGCCTGCACCATGCGTCAATTCGCTGCAGATCCTCCTGCATTTCAGTACAATTTTTCATTGTTACAACCTCCCGATATACCACAGCATCATCCGCAAAAAGCCTCAGTGAACTTCCGATGTCATCCATAAAGTCGTTTATGTATATTGTGAATAGCAACGGTCCTACGACACTCCTCTACGGCACACCTGAAATCACTCTTACTTCGGAAGACTTCTCTCCATTGAGAATGACATGCGTTCTGTTATCTAGGAACTCTTCAATCCAATCACACAATTGGTCTGATAGTCCATATGCTCTTACTTTGTTCATTAAACGACTGTGAGGAAGTCAAGAATCACGGCATCCACATGGGAACCCGTGTCTATGGCCCTCTGAGTCTCGTCCACGAATAGCGCGAGCTGGGTTTTACACGATCGTCTTTTTAGGAACCCATGCTGATTCCTACAGAATAGATTTCTAGCTTGCTGTCAAAGCCTGTATAGAGAGCGTTAAGAATCACTGCCTAAATGATCAGCACAGGCTATAACCAAACTGTCCAGTCATATTATGGCGACCATCTGTCAGAGGCCTGAGTAACCACCTTTTGCAGATCGGGCCGCTACGAGACGTGTAGGAAGAGAGTGAGTGAGGTTCTGGAAGGTACCGACGGGGATGCGGAGCCATGCCGACTGCAGTGCTGTAGCCAGCTGCTCTGGGTTGAGGATCCGTGCCGCGAACAGCCCGATCGAGGTGGCCCACAGATTCTAGACTCGGTTTAAATCACATAATTTAGTTTCTGGGGGAGTACGGTAAACTGATCCTGGTGCTCTTCGAGCCACGCACGTACACTGCGAGCTGTGTGAAACGTTGCGTTGTCCTGCCGCTAGATATCGTGCCGACGAAAAACAAAAAACATGTACGGGAGGGCATGATTCTCAAGGATAGCTGCATAATTATATTTATCCACTGTGCCATCCAGAATGACGGGACCACCCAGGCAATGCCACGAAAACATTTTTCAGGTCGTAATGCTCCATTTTCCGGCCTGGACACTTCCGACGATTGTTGCAGGGTATTTGCTTTCAGGTCACACTACACGTCAACGACCATCTGTCTGCAGGAGAGTAGAAGACTACGTATAGCACCGACCGAGGTGGCGTAGTGGTTAGTATACTGGACTCGCGTTCGAGAGGACGACGGTTCAGTCCCGCGTCCGACCATCCTGATTTAGGTTTTCCGTGATTTTCCTAAATCGCTTCAGGCAAATGCCCTTTCTTTGAAAGGGAAAGGTCAATTTCCTTCCTCATCCTTCCCTAATTTGATGGGACCGATGACATTCTGTTTGATCCTCTGCCTTGTAGCCACTTAGCGGGCAACCATTTCCGGTATCGGTGAGGAAATTACAGCCTGCAAATTACAGGCAGTCGGCATGGGTGCATGAATCAGACGCCCGCGGCGGAAGCCCATATGCAGTGATGTTCGCTAAACGGTCATTGAGGAAACACTGTTGCTGGCCCCTTGGGTCTCTAGGCGGTCAGCTGTTCATGTGTTGCACGTTTATTTACCTTTATATGTATTTGCAGACGTTGTGCATATATATATCATCTATTGCCCGTGGTGCTTCACAGCTGACTAGGTGCGTTGCACGTTTATTTACCTTTATATGTATTTGCAGACGTTGTGCATATATATATCATCTATTGCCCGTGGTGCTTCACAGCTGACTAGGTGCCACATTTCGATAGCTCTGTTTTACCATGCACGGTACTCCTTAGCCACGGCGATAAGCGACGTGTTTATAAAATTAGCCGTTTCGGAAATGCTTCCACATTTGGCCCGAAAGCCAGTGATCATAAAAGCAAGTCTTCTGGTCCAGACTGTGTACCAATTAGGTTCCTTTCGAAGTATGTTGATGCATTAGCTCCATACTTAACAATCATATACAACAGTTCACTCGACGAAAAATCCGTGCCCAAAGAGTGGAAAGTTGCACAGCTCACACCAATATTCAAGAAAGGTAGTAGGAGTAATCCACTAAATTACAGGCCCATATCGTTAACGTCGATATGCAGCAGGATTTTGGAACATATATTGTGTTTGAACATTATGTATACCTCGAAGGAAACGGTCTATTGACACACAGTCAACATAGGTTTAGAAAACATCGCTCCTGTGAAACACAACTACCTCTTTATTCACATGAAGTGTTGAGTGCTATTGACAAGGGATTTCAGATCGACTCCGTATTTCTGGATTTCCGGAAGGCTTTTGACACTGTGATACACAAGCGGCTCGTTGTGAAATTGCGTGCTTATGGAATATCGTCTCAGTTATGTGACTGGATTTGCGATTTCCTGTCAGAGAGGTCACAGTTCGTAGTAACTGACGGAAAGTCTTCGAGTAAAACAGAAGTGATTTCTGGCCTTCCCCAAGGTAGTGTTATATGCCCTTTGCTGTTTCTTATCTACATAAACAATTTGGGAGACAATTTTAGCAGCCTTCTTCGGTTGTTTGCAGATTACGCTGTCGTTTATCGACTAATAAAGTCATCACAAGATCGAAACAAACTGCAAAACGATTTAGAAAAGATATCTGAATGGTGCGAAAAGTGGCAGTTGAGCCTAAATAACGAAATGTGTGAGGTCATGCACATGAGTGCTAAAAGGAACACGTTAAACTGTGGTTACACGATAAATCAGTCTAATCTAAAAGACGTAAATTCAACTAAATACCTAGGTACTACAATTACAAACAACTTAAATTGGAAGGAACTCATAGAAAATGTTGTGGAGGAGACTAACCACAGACTGCGTTTTATTGGCAGGACACTTAGAAAATGTAACAGTCCTACTAAGGAGGCTGCCTACGGTACACTTGTTCGTCCTCTCTTAGAATACTGCTGCTCGGTGTGGGATCCTTACCAGATTGGACTGACGGAGTCCATAGAAAAAGTTCAAAGAAAGGCAGCACGTTTTGTATTATCGCGAAATATGGGAGAGAGTGTCACAGAAATGATACAGGATTTGGTCTGGACATCATTAAAAGAAAGGCGTTTTGCGTTGTTACGGAATCTTCTCACAAAATTCCTATCGCCAACTTTCTCCTAAGAATTCGAAAATATTTTGATGACATCGACCTACATAGACAGGAACGACCGCCACGATAAAATAAGGGAAATCAGAGCTCGTACGAAAAGATATAGGTGTTCATTCCTTCCGAGCGCTATATAAGAATGGAATAATAGAGAATTGTGAAAGTGGTTTGATGAACAAATGGTTCAAATGGCTCTGAGCACTATGGGACTTAACTTCTGAGGTCATCAGTCCCCTAGAACTTAGAACTACTTAAACCTAACTAACCTAAGGACATCACACACATCCATACACGAGGCAGGATTCGAACCTGCGACCGTAGCGATCGCACGGTTCCAGACCGCAGCGCCTAGGACCGCTCGGCCACTTCGGCCGGCTGGTTTGATGAACCCTCTGCCAGGCACTTAAATGTGATTTGCAGAGTATCCATGCAGATGTAGATGTAGATGCCGTTTTGGACGCTCCGTGCCTGCATTACGGCAACGACTGTACTTTTTCCACATGCCCTGGGCACGCTTTATATATTCTCCACTGACGTCTGTTTGTGGTTACTGGACGTTGACGTCGAACATATGCGGTGGTCACGTTAATGTGACTGGAACGTGTTGATTGATTAATGAAGCAGTGAAATAAAAAGATTCTTCTTCATAAAAACGTTTTCTGTTGTTCAAGTCCTTGCACGTAGTCCTTGTTCACCGTACTGCCAACCCTCCCTACTGGACTACTGGGCCTATAGTTTGGGTTGTGAGCTCCCGCTGCCGTCAGGCGAGCTCAGCCTCACTTCTTACCAGCTTCTCTTCGGATTAACCGTTCAAACAGGAGGATTCCGACAAGAATGCTCTCTGCTTCGTCATACCACTGTCGGGTAACAGTTTAGCTGTACATTTCGTTGAGCAGAAGGTAGTAATGTGGCTGGTGACAGGCAACACCATTTTCACGCCGAAACCACCTTCCTTTATCGCCTCTCTCTCTCTCTCTCTCTCTCTCTCTCTCTCTCTCTCTCTCTCTCTCTCTCTCTCTATATATATATATATATATATATATATATATATATATATATATAATTCTCACTTGTATTCAACTCTTTCTAGCACGTTAGTAGCGCAAGTGGGATTTATGGCATTTTGTAATTTAATGTGTTAATTCCTGTACTTTCTTTTCGATGTCTCTAATGTCTCCCACTTATGTAAGTAATATCAGAATACCAGTGAAGGCCACTCTCTGCTGTATGATTATGAATTCTGGTAGAATACGTGAATCTCATTCTTCATCGTTAACCCGTTTGATTGATGAGTAATGCCCTCTCCACTTTCCCCATTCTCCTCTTTACATGAATTGCCCTGTAAGTAGGGACAAAGGCGATTGCCATTCCAAGTTGATGCTGATTAAAATGTCAAATAAATCCATAGGTGGAACTTCCTGTCAGATTAAGGGGAGATTTACTATCTATTGATTTAAAAAATCATTTTTAATTGCATTTTTGAATCCATAAAAATGTTTAGAATTCACCTCTGAAACGGTTTTTCCGAATACGGAACGGAAATGTTTGTTATTCGCGGTTGAAAAAAAAAAGCACCTATCTGAAATCAGCCTTTTTCACGAACCATTTTTTTGCTTTCGGAGGACGAGTTATTGACTCGTGCTTGGGAGGAAACACACAAAACTTAAATGAAAGATTGAACGCGTGTGTTTGAAAGTTAGCCCCCAAGCATCTGTATTCTGCTGCGAAGACTGTGGTTGCGAATTTCCTGGCAGTGAGCAGCTTCAACGAAGGGTATTCAGCAATTCTGCAGACCATGACAGCGATGGAAGTCAGCCTGGGACTCTATTGGACGCAGTCCGCCAAGCATTCGGACGACCACCGCTTGTCACCGGCCTTACGAGCGGCTCTGGGGCCGCCCAGGATGGACCATATCCAGCAGAACGCCCTCTATGAGAAACAGGGAGGACTAGTTTATGTACCCGGAATAGCAGATTGAACGTAAGTTGCATAACATTGCATTTATATGTAGTCAAAACTTCAAACGCGTTTTTTTCGAAATGACGTTTTTTTATCGCGCAGTATGGTAACTTCATATCTACTGAACCGATTGGCTTGAGTCTTTGTTTCCGACAATCTAACGAAATTGTCTAGGAGTTGTACCATTTTTATTCCGATCCATCAGCTATAATTATTTTTACTTAGCCGACGAAGTCAAAAAATCGATGAAAACACCCATTTTTTTCAAATGGCTGCCATTTTGTTTCCTATGGTGCAAAGAACTTAAGAGAAGTACAACTCGTAAATAATCTAATATACTTTGCTTACGTCAACTCCATTTTTATTTGAGACGAGTCATCTGACCTGTGACATACCGCACGTAGTGGTCTACATCGAAATTTTGTTTCGTTCCGACGGCACTTCCGCCTTTGCTCTTTGACATTTCCTGTGGAAAAACTTTCAGTTTGTAGAGGAAACGTCAATAAACATTTTGACCAAATTTGACACTGATATTTATAACACACTCCGAGAAAATATTCTCAAAGTACATGCTTTTTTCGGGCCAAAGACAGTAAACCTCCCCTTAAAACTGCGTGCCGAAACGAGATTCGAAATAAGAACCTTTGCGTTGGCTAAGCCACGTATCCTCAGTATCTTTTCTTCCAGGAGTCTTTAGTGTTGCAAGTTTCGCGGGAGAACTTCTGTGGAGCTCGGAAGGTATGTGATGAGTACTGGAGAAAGTGAAGCTACGAAGACGCGGTAGCTCAGTCTCTGCAGCAATTACCCACGAAAGGTAAAGGTCCCGATTTTAAATCGGGAACACAGTTTTAATCTGGCAGAAAATTGCATATCGGTGCACATTCCGCTGCAGCTTGGACTTTCGTTCTGGAAATTATTTGCTACTTGCAAGTTTTTCTCTCCAAAACCCCTGCGGAGTTGCTGCGGTGTGGAAGTTTGGAACGATCAGTTTAAAATCTTAAATGTAATTTCCAGTCTGCACGGTGTGCTCGCTGATATGAAACTTCCTGCCGGATTAAAACTGTATGCTAGACCGATACACGATTTCGTGACCTTTGCCTTAATTTGTTCTTTATTGTTAATCGACTTTGCTCAGGGAAGACATGACACCTTTTCAAGTTCATCTTTGATCCATTATTTTTTTCTATTTTTGGAGGCAGCCAGCCCTCTGACCCAACACGCTGAGCTACCGTGCCGGCGTCCAACTCAGTTACCCAAGCACAACTCACGAGCCGTTCTCACAGCTTTATTTCCGCCAGTACCTAGTTTCCAATGTTTCCGTGTACAATTTGCCACCCAGTGTTTGGACACAGCGGAGGGGGCAGGGGCAGTTAGACAGAGCACAAGCTCGAATTGAATAAATGTATGGAATGGATACTGTTGCAATAATATTCGACCAGAACTCCTTTTTTGTGTTTTATTTACCACTGCCATGTTTGGGCGATGACTCTTTCTCAAGTGGTATATAGATACAGTCAATATTTTATCAGTACTATTTTTGTTTGTGTATATGATTTTTACTTATGTTATAAGACGTTGTGTTATTTGTCAACTATTACCTAATTTAGTTGTGTATAATTGTGCATGGCTGTTACAAGATCGTTTTATGAGTCAGATAACTGGTTTGTCATTAAATTTATGTCTTTGAAGAAAATTGATTTATATCGTATGTAAAATTTGAGATTACCGCTTTTTTTAAAAATTATCTATCACCGACAATAATTTTGTCAAAAATATATTTTTCCAAATTCATATTTTATTTGTGAGTAAGCCGTCATCAAGAAAAGCAAAACTGGCATTCTGCGGATCGGGACGTGGAATGCTAGAGCCCTTAATAAGGTAGGCAGGCTAGAAAAATTGAAAAGGGAAATGCGTAGGTCGAAGTCAGAGAAACTGGGGATTTGTGAAGTACTATGGCAGGATCAACAGGAGTTCTGGTCAGGCGAGCACAGGGTTATAAATAGAAAATCAGATGTGAGTAATACAGGAGTATGTCTAATAATGAATAAGAAAGTAGGAATGCAGGAAAGCCGCTACGAACACCATAGCGAACGCATTGATGTAGCCAAGATAGACACTAAGTCCACGTCCACCCTGTAATACAAATGTATACGCTCGGAAGATTAAGAAGAAGTTGAAGAAATGTGTGATGACATAAGCCGAATTATTGAGATAGTTAAGGACGATGAAAAATTAATTGTGATGGGTGGGTGGAATTCGGTATTAGGAAAGGAAGAGAAGGAAAATAGTAGGTGAAAATAATAGGGGAAGCCACCTGGTAGAATTTTGGACAGAGCACCATTTAACCATGGCTAACGCTTGGTTTAAGAATCATGAAAGAAAGTTGTATATGTGGAAGAGACTTGTATACATTGAAAGGTTTCATAATGATTACATTACGGTAAGAGGGATATTTCGTCACCGGATTTTAAAAGTAAGACATTTTGAAGGCCAGATGTGGAATCAGACTGTACAATAAAGTTTAAGAAATTGGGAAAAAAATAGGAAATTAAGGAGATGGGACCTGGATAAATGGAAAGAACCATTTTGTTGAGAGTCACAGAGGGAGTATTAGTCAACGATTGACTACAACAGGAGAAAGGGATACCGTAGAAAACGACTGGGTAGCTTTTACAGATAAAATAGTGGAAGCAAGAGAGAAGAAAATATGTAAAAACACAAGACCTAATAGAAATCCTTGGACATCACAGGATATTTCAATTTGACTGATGAAAGAAGAAAAGTTGAAAATACAGCAAATGAAGCAGACGAAAGGGAATAGAAACGCTTAAGAAATGATACTGGCGTGAAGTGCTGGAGGACAAATGTAAGGTTATAGAAGCATGTGTCACTCGGGGGAAAGATCTCTAGGGGAAAGATAGGTAAGTCTTATAGGAAAATAAGAGACCTTCGGAAGAGAAGCTGCTGTATGAACGTCAAGAGCTCAGATGAAAAATCAGTACAAAGCAAAAAAGGGAAACCTGAAACGTGGAAGGATATTATAGAAAGGGTATGTAAGAGAAATAAACTTGAGGGCAATATTATAGAAAGGAAAGAGAGTGTAGATGAAGATGAGATGGAAGATACGACACTGCCAGAAGAATTTGGCACAGCACTGACAGACCTAAGTCCAAACAGGTCCCCTGGAATAGCCTAGTGGATGACATTCCGTCACAACAGCTGGTATCCTTGGGATATACAGCCATGACAAAACTTAACACCTGGTGCGGAAGACGTATGAGACAGATTTTAAGAACAACTTAATCCCAATTTGAAGAAAACAGATGCTGACGTGTGTGACGGGTGTGAATGTTATCGAACTATTAGCTTATAAGTCATGGTTGCAGAATACTGACACCAATACTTCACAGAAGAATGGAAAAACTGGTAGAAGCCGACCTCGGGGAAGATAAGTTTCGATTCCGGAGAAATGTACGAACACGCGAGAAAATACTGACCCTACGACTCCTCACAGAAGATTTCCGAGAGTAAGAACTGGAATAGAGGCGTTAGGAGTGATAGAGAAATTTACCTATTTGGGAAACAGAATTCCAAGGGATAGTAGTGGCCGGAACGCAATCTTGAGCACAATACAGGGTGCCAAAATTGCACTTAATTTGAAAAAGAACTTGTTCTCCAGCAAGAACATCAATATATAAATAGGGAAGCGGATGATGAAAGCACCTGTTTTGAATGAGATCCTATACGGGTGGAAAACAAGAGAGAGGACCGCCAGAAGAGCTTGAGATTTGGGACTAAAGAGGCTTGATAAAGATCAGTTGGAGAGATAGAGTTATCTGTGAAAAGGTGCAGGAAACACATCTCTCTGACAAACTTTTAGGACCTACTTTAAGTCACAATAACATCATTCGAACAATAGCGGAAGAAGTTGTTGAGGGAAGGAATCACCAGACTAGCGACGAGCAAGTGTGTAATACAGAATGATGTGGGTGCACTTCATATGCGGAAATGAACAGGAAGGCAGGCAGACAGGAGAGTAGAAAGGTGCACTGCTGCAAACCAACCTCAGGGTTGAACACTGAAGGAGGAGACTTTTTCAAGTCTTTTATGACGTAAGAACGCCATCGTCGTTTACTGTTTGCAGTTACTGCAATCACATGCCTGAAAATATCGACTAGCGAAGTATGCAGCATTTCCAATATTCCATTGATGTATACTCATGAAGATTTCTTTCAAAAAGCCGGCCAGGAATTTCATCTCAAATATTCACTTTAATTATTTTATTCAGGCCGAAGAAGGAAACGGGTATAAATTGTTCTAACCGTCTGGAAGAAAATACGAACAGGAAATTGCATTTCCTCCTTTCCTCCTCCTAACATTTGACATTTGCCTTAGCGAATCCATAAAGAATGCATACTGCACTTCAGCTTCATCTGCTTCCATGAAGAAATGTGTTAATCGTTTGTCTTTTGAGGTCCATAGCTAATCGCTGTCTCGAAATGCGTCTGATCGAATTCGAATTACCACAATATAAATTACGAAAGAAATCTCAGGTCGTGTTTATATTTTGTTATTCTGTAGGTAGCGACTAAGAAAATAGACTTTTTTTAACAGAGACATTATTCCACTGAACTAGAACCTTCTACACCTACGTCATACTCCGCAAGTCACCTAATGGTGTGTGGTAGAGGGTACTTTCAGTATCACTATCTGAACGCTCCAACCCTGTTCCACTCGCGATTAGTGCTTGGGAAGAATGATTGTCGGCAAGTCTCTGTATTGGCTCTAATTCCTCGAATTTTCTCCTCGTAGTCAATACGCGAGATGTATGTGGGACGGGGTGGGGAAGTAACATGTTTTCCGACTCTTCCTGAAAAGTGCTGTCCCGAAGTTTCGATAGTACACCTCTCCGTGATGCACAACGAGTTGTGAGGGGTCCATTTGTTCGTTGAGCCCGATTTTGTAATATACTTTCATGAAAAATGGCATGGAATGGTTATCATATGTAGAAGAGATTGTATATGTGACACCACTGAACCAAATGTCCTAGCAGCGCGTGGATAGCAGAGGCAGTTAGTTGCCTTTGCACTCTGTTAAAGTTAGGATGTAAGACTTGAAGCTAGTGGGTAGCTGTGCGAATTTAGCTGTTGGCCTATGGATACAGCATAGTACAGTTTTGTAAGGTAATGAAATTTTATATGTTTAGTTTTAAGTATGCAACAACGCAATGTGGCTTTTGCTAATTCTAACAATACGGACCCTTGAATGTAGGAACGAAGTATCTTCCATCAGATGTCATGTATAGGTGGATTAGGTATAACCGATTTGTAATATTTTTTGTGTTTTGTAATCCTGATACAGAGTAGTTAAATTTTGGAATTATTTTGTCAAACGGTGTTAGACCTTTCGTCATGTAACAATCCAAGTATTGTTAATTTCGTCAGTTAGTAAGAATTGAAGAACAGATGAGACGTTCACTGATTTTGAAGTTAATGTAAAATGTTTCATATTAGATTTTGTGAAGGAGGAACTTTATTTTGAATATACTTTTCAAACTGAAGCATTCGGTCTTAGCATATCCCGTTATCAGTACCTCATACTCTTGCATGTCGTGTTTGTTTAAATCCAATGAGCATTTTTTAACAGAATTGATTTTTCAAACAAAATTATTAATGTGTCAGAATCACAAAAGTATTAATGTTTGTTACAGTTTCAATGCGGGCAGCATTGCACAAAGCTGAGCCAATATCCAAAGATATCACTGAACATTTGCAAGGTTATTCATTTATCAACCAATCTACTGACATTATTTGTGTGAAGCATCCTCTATGTACTGCTACATTTTGCACGCTCTTATGGAAACACCTCTTATATACGCGTCAGAGTGGCGCTACGTGAAACATACGTAATGCCTTCAGGTGGAATTTTTTTCATCGCCCTTAATACAAACGGACGAATTTGATGTGTTCTTCAGTTTGTAGCACATATCGCTTATTAAACATATACATACAATCAGTATAAAGATCGGGAAAAATGTGAAGAAAAGGAAAAAGAAATGACCGTCGGGAAAAATGACTCAGCATACAGAAAAGTTAAAAGAACTTTCGATGAAATTAAAAGCAAGGGCGGTAACATTAGGAACACAGTGGAAATTCCACTGTTCAACGTAGAGGAAGGAACAAACAGATGGAAAGAGTACACTGAAGCCCTCTATGAGATTGTAGCACTTGTCTAATGACTTATAAGAAAGACATAGATCCGGTATTAGAGTCAGAATTTAAAATTGCTCTGGAAGACTTGAGAGCAAATAAACCAGAATGGGTAGAATTTTAAAATCATTAAGAGAAATGGCAACCGCATGACTTTTCAAAATGGTGAAGAGAATCTATTAGACTGACGACTTACGGTCAGACATCCGTTAAACTATCAGACACAGTTCCGAAGACAGCAAGGACAGATAGGAGCAAAAACTATTGAATAATCATCTTAACATCTCATACATTCAAGCTGCCGATGAGAATAACATACAGAAGAGTCGAAAAGAAAATTGAGGATATGTTAGATGGTCATCAGTTTGGCTTTAGGAAAGGTATAAGCACGGAAGAGGCAGTTTTGCTGTGCCCTTGATAGTGGATGAAAGACTGGAGAAAAATGAAGATAGGCTCATAGGAACTGTCAAACTAGAAAAAGCGTTCGCCAATATGAAATGGTGCAAGACACTCAAAATTTTGAGGAAGATAGGAGTGAGCTACAGGGAAACATGGGTGATAAAATATGTACAAGGAGCAAGAGGGAACAATAAGATTCGAAGACCAAGAACGAAGGGCTAGAATTAAAGATGTTGTAAGACAGGGATGCAGCCTTTTTGCATCTACTTCAATCCATACATCGAGGAAGCAATGATGGAAATACATGAGACGTTCAAGAGTGGGATTAACATTCAGAGTGAAAGGATATCAATGGTAAGATTCGCTGGTGGCATTGCTGTCCTCGTAAAAGTGAAGAAAATTCACTGGATCTATTCAATGGAGCGAACAGTCTAATTAGTACGAAACGTATAGTGAGAGGAAACCGGTAAACGACAAAAGTAATGAGAAGTACTAGAAATGAAAGTAGGGAAAAACTTAATATCAGAATTGGTTATCACAAAGTAGATGATAAGGGATCTGCTACTTTGGAAGTAAAAAAAAAACCGTGACGGACGATTCGAGAACCACGCATAAAGCAGACTATCACTGGCGAAGATCGCATTCCTGGCCAATGGAAGCGCAAAGAATTGTATAATAGTGAATCATGGGCAGCGGAAACGCGGAACAGAAGAGAATCGATGCGTTTAAGATTTGGTGTTACAGAAGGATGTTGAAAATCAGGTGGACTTATAAGGAATTAGGAAGAGCTTTGCATAACAGGATGACAGAACGTGTGTTGAGACAGCAGGGATTAACTCCTATGATGCTAGAGCGCGCTGCAGAGAGTGAAAACTGTAAGCACTGCGTTTCATTCGCAGTGAAGAGTAAATCTGTTCTCAGGTAGTGGTATGTTGATGTTACTGGTTACGCTATTAGCTACATTATTTACAGTACGTTCCACGACTTTCATAACAACACTTGCGTCATCTGCAAAGATAATATTTTTTGAAAAAGGAAACAGTCTAGCTTGCAAAACTGGATTTTTTATATTTTATTTATCCTCCAATGACGCGTATCGCCTTATACTAAGTATCTTTAGACTGGTTGGCAAAATACGGTGTTAAGCACATAGGACGGTGCGCATACCAATGTCCCAGTAGGGAGCCGCCTTGGTCATAATTTGACAGCTGTACTCGCGGCATCCTGTACGCTTAACATCGTATCCTGTCAGCCTAAAGAAGCCTTGGAAAAGGCGAAACGCGTCGTTGCGGGACAAAATTAAAAGTCCAGTTTTGAAACCAAGACTGCCTGTTCTTTCGTATTGTTACTAGTGAATGCTGTATCAAAGCGCCATGGATTCTAAAAAGTAGTATTTCTTGAATCAACTGTTACGTTTAATGGCAGATCACTGAGATGTGTCAAGAAAATCAATGGGCCCAGAACGGAATCCTGTGTCACTTCCACCTGTAGGTGGCCTCCGTCACACTCAAATGCCTTCCCTGTTTGTCGACACTGCGACCTACCTTCTGCTTCCTATTTTCCAGATATGAAGTGAGCCATTGTTGGGCAAACGATGTCTTGCGTTTTCTAGACGATAAAATGCTTTACGTTCCTTTAAAGATTTCCTTATGTTTCTGTAGTTCAAGAAATGGATGTTAAAGCAATAATGAAAATGGTGACGTTCCAGAAACAATGTCACATCATGGGTATAAACCCGTTCAGTTTGTAAAGGAAGAAAAGACGCCCAGAGACACGGTATTAACAACGGAAGCTGACCCTCTGTTGAAGCACTGCTGGCTGCCACGAGAATGATCTGTGCATTATACACGCTTCTGCCTGCAGTGAACTCCCAAGATCGTTAAGCAAGAGTAGCCGCAGTGATACATGTAAGAGACACCACGTGCTCCAAATAATTTATTCTGGCGATGAAGCGCGAACATCTGGTATATGGCGCTCGTCATGGGGAGACGAGCAGAGGTAAGGGAGAACTGCGGAGTGCGGAATGAAAATGAGGGAGAAGAGGAGTGCTGGAAGACGGCTCACGTCTTCTCCCGTCTCCTCGCCTCGCGCTGCCCCAGGAAAGCAGCGCCAAGTTGGCAGCGGTTCTGCAACTCGTCCGCCTCCGGAAATAAACTGCTCCCGAGCGTTCCGGTTGACCCTGCGCAGCCAGACTGCCGAAACGTGTTTATCCTGCAGCGAGCCCCGAGACGAGCAGGTGCTTGCCGCTACAGCGCAACATACCTTCGTCTGTGCTACAGCGTAGCACCAGTTCTGAATAACTTTTCCCGAAAAACCTAAGTTGCGTGCGGAGCAAGTTAGAGGATATTTATTTATTTCTGTGACCACTATGTCAGCAGATGCTTTGTGGCTGTTACAAAAGGTATGCTCGCCGAAAAACAATTTATCAGACGAGTGCGCACGCAGAGATGAATCATTAATTCTTTACAGCTGCAGCTATAGTCAGCTGCTCAGCCACTAACGCACTGCCTCTGCGTCAGCGTAAGGCAATAGGTATCACTGGGACATTTATGTTTCAAGTTGTAAATTTAAAGACGTGACAGAGCGGGAAAAAGGAGCAATCGTATTTGGTCGTGTCCATGGACACACCGTGTGTAATGTTGCTGGGGTTGTTGGTGTTTCGCTCAGGACTGTTTAACGTTTCAACATGACCACGAAACACGTCAGAATTGTGGTCAGAATAACATCCTGGTTGAGAGGGACACGAAACGCGCCTCACGACTTGTGAATCAAGATCACTTCCCAAACCCGACAGGAACTGCAGCCGGCAGTGAATGAAGGCCTATTCCGACTTATTAGCGACAGAACATTGCGACGGGAACTGCGTGCGATGAACATTTGGAGTCGATCACCTCGTAAAGGCCATTGCTCACGCAGGCACGTAGAGACAACAGGAAAGTTTATAGGGTAGGATGAATAAATGACTGGTTTTCTGAACACTACCCCTCCCCCCCCCCACCTTATTACATTTAGATTGACATGCAAAATGACCTGACCTGACCCGAACCCCACAGAAAATCTGTGTGACATGATGAAACAACGGGTAAAACGCCGACATCAGCATCCTCGCAATGTGGCGAAATTGCGCATCAGTTCCTCAGTGAGTGGCTTAACCCGGATGCGACGTACCTCGCACAACCTTGTGGACTCTCTTGCTTGCCGAATCCAGGTGGTTATCAAGTCCAGGGCCGAAATTGTATGCTATTAAACGATGCTTGTAACGATTTCTGGAGGGGCTACTAATTTTTTCTCCAGTGAGCTTATTTCAGTCTGACATTGCAACTGCCAAAAGTGAGTAAGACAGGACAGCGTGTTGGCAATTGGTGTTTCGCGAACAACCGACCCAACAACGTACAAGTACTGTGTTGAGAAGGTCGTTAATTATCAGTACAGACTGGGGTGGTGGCGTTTAGCATATTGATGCCTCACGGCTTTCTTTATGTCCAGTGAGATGTTTTCCAGAATTTTTAACTTCTTATCTGTTAGGAACTGTAGATACTTGTAGCTGTTTGGAGTCCCATTAATAAAGAAGGGATCAATGGCGCAGTTCTTGAGATGATTGCACCACACATTAGCAGACCAAATTCGTTTGTTCACTTCTTTCAGCCGGCGTGAATTTTGAGTCTAGCAGTAAATAACCTACGTTCCAAACACTGATTTACCCGCGGGTTGTAATTAATTCTTTATCCGTAAAAAAAACCTTCCTGAGAATTGCCCCATCATTTTATAGTTTCGGTGGCACTATTCGAAAAACAGCACTCGATTTTGAAAGTCATTGCCATAATGCTGTTGACAGAACGAAATATGGAAGGCGTGAAATGCGATGGATTGTAATATTCGCAGAAGACTCCGTTCATACCACTGACACATTCAAGTCGCGTCATAGTGATGTTTGATTGTCTGTTGTCTTAGTTGTGGTCTTCGTCCGAAGACTAGTTTGATTCAACTCTCTGTGCTAGTCGATCCTGTGCAGGCCTCTTAATCTCCGAACTACTCAAGCCTACATCCTTCTGAATCTGCATACTGTATTCATCACTAGGTCTCTCTCTTCAATTTTAACCCTCCGCCCCCAGCCACAAATTGGTGATCCCTTGATATCTCAGACTGTGTTTTATCATCCGCACTCTTTTTACAGTCAGGTTCTGCCACAAAATTCATTCCTCCCCAGTTCTATTCTGACCTCCTAGTTAGTTAATGTGATCTACTCACCCAATCTTCAGCATTCTTCTATAGTACCACATTTAAAAAGCTTATATTCTCTTTATCTAAACTGTTTATCACCAATGATTCACTTCCACATATGGCTACACTCCATACAATCTAGAAAATCACCGATATCATTCATATTAGCAGCACCAGATATTCATCCACTTCTAGAAACAGAATAGAATTTCCATAAAATTACATCTTGCACCGTATCGCCAACCTTCCATATTCTCTACACTGCTTCACACGTGATCAATGATGCCACATGAAACAAGTTACATATACAGATTCAATACACAATGCAGAATGCGCAAGTATATTAAAGTGCGAGCACCACAAAGCCTCTTTACTGCTCTTTACTTTAGGCCACTGCTGAGTAAATGAGCGAGGCCGTCCGTCTCGCAAAAGTTTTACATGCCTGTTGTCTTAACCTACATGTCGATACGCCGCACTCACTGGCCTCCGGCGTCTAATGCAATGTCCTACCATGCCTTCTCACAAATTTTATTCTTAACCCGGTAACGGCCTTACAAAATGATTGAAAGCAAGGATGTAGGTGTGTCAGAACATCGCTTGACTGATGCATTTCAAAGTTGCACATATATTTTGTCACTGAAGTCCATCGAGGTTCTTCTCATTGTGACAGGAGAAAGGTATATAGTTCGATATTTATTTTAATTGATTCCATAATTCGGCAGCTCTAAACGTTAAAAATTCCTGATGAACGTTAGAAAATCCGCCACATTCTCCGCCTGTAACTCAGCAGAAACTGTACCTCGGTGAAAATGATGGCAACGTAGTGAGGCACGAAACGGCGCTCTAACATCTACATCAATGTCAGGTGCATGGCAGAGGGCACCATTTATGAGGTGTTCATGCCGTTCCATTCTCGTAAGGAGTTCGGAAATAATGATCTCTTAAACGGAAATAATGATCGCCTAAACATCTCTGAGCTTGCTGTAATGTCTAATCTTGGCTCTACGATATCTACAGGAGCGATACATACGCGGTTGCACTACATTCATCGAGTCATTGTTTAGAGCCAGTTCTTGAAAATTTGTTAGCAGACTTCCTCTATGTAGTTTCCTTGTACAAGAGTGTGCCAGTTCAGTTTTTTCAGTATCTCTGTAACACTTTCAAAAACCTGTGACCATTCGTGCTGCCCGTCTCTGTATACATCTCTGTTAGCCCTATTGGTACGGGTCCCACACACTTTAGTAACATTCTACGATGTCACAAGCGTTTTTAAGCATCTCCTTTGTAAACTGATCGCGTTATATTGGAGTTCTACAAATCTATAGAAGCCTGCCACCTACTGATCTACCACTGAACCTACTCGATTGTTCCATTTCATATTCCTGCATATTGTTTCGTACTTGATCGATTCCAGTTGGGATTCTATGACACTGCAATGATACGAAGAGCATATTTCACATTGGGGAACATCTAAAGCACGATGACAATCTTTGCGCCACTTTGAAATCTTATTAAAAGAATGGCTCAAAGCACTATGAGACTTGACATCTGAGGTCATTAGTCCCTTAGACTTAGAACTACGTAAACCTAACTAACCTAAGGACATCTGCGACCGTAGCAGCCGCGTGGTTTCGAACTGAAGCGCCTAGAATCGCTCGGCCACAGCGGCCGGCTCTTATCAACAAAAAAATAAAAAAAAAGGTTCAAATGGCTCTGAGCACTATGGGACTTAAGTTCTGAGGTCATCAGTCCCCTAGAACTTAGAACTACTTAAACCTAACTAACCTAAGGACATCACACACATCCATGCCCGAAGTAGGATTCGAATCTGCGACCGTAGTGGTCGAGCGGTTCCAGAATGAAGCGCCTAGAACCGCTTGGCCACACCGGCCGGCTCTTATCAACATCTGACTGGAAATTTATGCGGCTTTTTCCAGACAGTACTTCATTATAGATAATTGTTTCGATGTAGACATCTACATACATACTAGGCAAGCCATCGTATCGTGTGTGGTGGAGGATACCGTGTACCATTACTAGTCATTTCCTTTCCCATTCTACTGGCAAATGAAGCGAGGGAAAAACGACTGTCTATACGCCTCCGCACGAGCCCTGGATTCTCTTACAGTGTCTTCGCGATCGCGAAATGTAAGTTGGCGGCAGTAGAATCTTTCGAGAGTGAGCTGCTAATGCTTGTTCTCTAAATTTTCTCAATAGTTTCTTGCGTAATGAAGGTCATCTTCCCTGCAAGAATGCCTGTCAAAGTTCATGAAAGTCCGTAGTTTTCATCGAACCACCGGTAACAAACCAAGCAATCCGTCTCTGAATTTCTTCTACGACTCCTTTAATCCAACCTGTTGGGGGTCCCATACATTCGAGCAGTACTTAAGGATGGATCGCACATGTTTTATACGCGATCTCGTTTGTAGATGAGCTACACTTTCCTAAAACTCTTCTTACAAAACCGGCGTCGACTGTCCGTCTTCTCTAATACCGACTTTTAGAACTCGTCTCATTTCATATCGCTTTCCAACGTTACTCCTAGATATTTAATCTGCAAAAGTCTGAGTTCACTATTAATATTTTCTGTAATATAATTAATCCAGATCCAACAGGTTCTCTTGGGCCCATCTGAAGTTACTTCCACGTCTATCGACGACCCTACATTCAAAGAACATGATGCGTCGTCCTTACCAAGAAATCCTCAATCGCGTCGCATTTTTTTCTATGAGCAAACACATCATCGTACGTTCGATAATAAGCGTAGGTGTGATACTGAGTCAAATGCTTTTCAAGAGAAACTATCTACTTGACTGCATTTTCCATGGATTTCGCGATGTCAAGTAGAATATCGCGAGTTAGGGTTCACATGATCGACGTTTTCAGAACCCAGGCTGGTATAGCTCATTACGTCTGATCTCGGAATACAGTGTAAGATTCTTCAAAAGGAGGATGTCTCCAGTATTTTTGTGAATCACTTCTACTACTTTTTGTGGTCTGGTCTGACCTGTACTTTCTTCCAGCCAATGAACACGGTATTTTGCTGTAGGGCTCTAAAGCATATTACGGTTAAATGAATAACTCAGCTAAAAAAATGTTTGGAGTACTCTCACACAAGAAATAGAGCAGCGTCGATTACTGAAGTCTACAATATAGATGATGAACTAGCTGCTGGCTGCGGCTGCGCTCACAGGTCAACAGGTTTGTTACAATGAATGATGTTGAGTAAACACGCTTGTCATTTATAGATGTATGTGTACTCTGTGGTGTACAGAGGTATGTGTGAATACGTATGCAGTGGCAGCGTGTAGACGCATAACGAATGATTTTCTATTATTTTGCTGTATGTCGAATCCGAAACAACGCATTACATTTAAAAAATGTCTCGATTCATTACAGTCGTACAGAAGTAGAGTTTTTAGGGGTTCCTTTGACTCATCTAGTACTGGATGTGAGATTTTGCCACCAGAGCAACACATGACACCGCTCTTCCTTAAATTTCATTGCATTATAGTGCCTGCATTTTTGTCAGCCCCCTGGGATAACTAATTTATGGTTAAGATAGTCAATTAATAAAACGTGATCAAATTCAGTCTCACCAAAAGTCTCCCACTTTCCGCATGTAAAGATTCGACGTCACTCTGCATGTTGCACAGCCTTTAAATGACGCCTCGTTGAGAGTCTTAAAGCGTCTCGGAGGCTGTAACAGGCGCACTACTCTCAGAGCCTAACATCCGATGAGTTTGCGACTGTTCTACTGTCTCTGCAGCTCATAAGGTCGTCTGATTTTCTGCGTCGAAGTTCCGGCGGACCTAATATTGCTTCGAGATTTATTGGATTCAAGTAACTTTCGAAGCTTGAACTCTCTTAGAACTATGTGCTAAATCAGATTTACGTTTGCAAGGCTTAACTTAATATAAATTTCGGGCTTACCGTCGGATTTTATTTTTGCATCTCTGCAAAAACTTCTCAACTACGCCAGATAGCGTATGAACTCAATATCATAAACCACGAGCACAACAGCATTGGATTTGCACTGACATGGGATAATCTACAACACCAAGAGTCGTCAGCGTCGTCTGTATCCCACTCACGTATGGGTTGCTGAAAAAAGTTAGTAATACTCGTAAAGATAGGACTTTCTAAAGTGGCGTATGATCTTCCTCAACGTTCAAGCTGTCTCCGTACTAAATTTCATCAAAATCGGTTCAGCGGCAGAGTCGTGAATCGTAACGGACAGAGTTACTATCGCGTGTATAATATAGATGTTTGGATTAAGATGTTTGTATTAAACATGTTGATGGTTATAGAAGCATTGTATTCTGGCTGTTACCCGCAGCTGCACTCGCGTATCGGTAAAATGAAATGAAATGTCCGTATGACTGTATTGACCGTAAGACCCTGGTGAGAATATTTGTGAGCTTCGTGCCAGTCTTTTTACTTGACGATGGCTTTGGCGTTGATAATGACATAAAATGAGGACAATACACACATCCTGTCGCGAGCGGAAAAAACCCGACGCGATCAGGAGTCGAACCCTTGACCCCATGATCAGGTGTCATTAACGTTACCCACATTACCACGAGTTATTCAAGCAGATTTGAATGCAGCAAAGAATTTATATGACACACATGACGCTCCGGGGCTAAATGCGACAGGCTTGTGACTGATATTTATATGGAAATATGTATTGAGCACGTAGAGCTTTGTATAGGCATTATATTGATTATATTGAATCGTATTATACAAAACATGTCAAGCAACAGAAGTATTTTCCCCATATGATAAAGCTGGAAAGTCAAAGACTAAATAGCTCTTTCAGAGAGTAATTATTGTTCCACGCTTCAAATCAATAAATATGTTTTACTATGCACTTTCTGAAATAGGCTACGTTCTTCTGTATCACTCTGTGTAACTCCATACCAAATTTCATCAGAATCTTTTCGACGGGTTAGTCGTGAAAGCGTAACAGACAAAATTACTTTCGCATTTATAATATTAGTATGGATTTATTTAATTATACTGCATTGTAATTAACATTGCCTGGCATTATAACAGTTTTAAAACTGATAGCTGATAGCTGCTGTAAACGTCAAGTTTTCTTACTTTACTGTTGGTATCAGTAACAAGATGCCTGACGTTTATAAACCAAGAGCGTTCATGACCCATATGTTGAAACAGATACAGTGAAAGAGCAACCAATTTTACGAACATCAGACTGCTCTTGAACGTGTCATAATGAGATTCGTTTGCCAAACCCCAGTTTACAATCACTAGTAGACATGGGAACACTTTTCACTGCATAGATAAGAGGAAGGAAGGATACTGGCATTTTATTCTCCGTCACATAATGAAATGGTTCAAATGGCTCTGAGTACTATGGGACTTTACATCTGACGTCATCAGTCCCCTAGAACTTAGAACTACTTAAACCTAACTAACCTAGGGACAGCACACACATCCATGCCCAAGACAGGATTCGAACCTGCGAACGTAGCGGTCGTGCGGTTCCAGACTGAAGCGCATAGAACCGACCGACCACAACGGCCGGCGTCACATAATCCCGAAATCCTCTAAGTATCCCTCTCTCTGGAAGACCAAAATGACGGAGCAAAGTTTTCATACTTGTTTCACCATACGTCATTACAGGATTTTCAGTCGAAGTGGATGAGTTCAGCAGTTACGCACTATCAGAGGTAGCAGTATCTTCTGTCTGCCGAAGACGGTTCTTAATTCGTTGTTTTAGACAATGATAAAATTCGCTGGGCTCAAGACGTCTGATTTTTGGTCCCCTTTATTGTGTAATTCCTCTGAAGTTCAGTTATTCTATTGCTTTTAGATCTTCACGGTCATGAGGACCACTGGCTCAGTTTCCTTTTTTCGAACATCAATTACTTACTGATTTCTGATCCTCCATTGAACACAATACAGTGTGATGTTTCGTGACTGTTGTTGAAGACTTTGTTCTGGTAATTTTTGAAGTGTTCACGTTTACACTTTCACTTTTACCATCCACTCCCGACTTTTCATTCGGACAAGAATTTTTCTCATGTTTTAGCTTTTTAAATGCAGGAGAACAAGTACAATACTTCGTTATTTTGCTGCTCATCTTACCTTAATCTCTAGACTAATTTGTAACGAAAGGAAAGACACACCCTGCAATCACGCATACAACCAACAAGGGAAAAGTATGCCATGTCCCTCCATCGGCTCACTCTTAGAACAAGCAAAACTGACTCACTGAATAGCTGCCAGCGATTCAGCACTCGATAACGGTTGCCTGCTGCTTCGAATTTTCGAAACAGTTACATGTATCGCTTTTCCCACCAAAGACTGCTTTAGGGTATTGCAATTAGCAACATGAAAAAATGAAATAAATCCGAAGTTTATCCGCGACAAACTTTTAAGTTTTCCAACATCATAAAGACATTACTCTGCGGACAGAAAACTTTAGGGATACGCTTTTCCCAGCGTTCTCCCAGAAAAATAGCACTGTTAATGTATTTACCTGAGTTTACAGTGGTACAGAGTTACATTGGGGCAATATCCCGGGATTTCCATTTGAGGAGCAACACTTCAAAACATTACACCGCAGCGGTTGTGTGCTGTCGCTAGTAACCCCTACCTGGATACCGAGAGGACAGAAGCCCCCTGCGTAAGAGGTAGTTAGCGTCATTTCTACGCCTCGTCGCAAGAGAGAGCGACCGCGCTGTTTACCCGGACTTGGGTCGGCCGCGTAGCCGAGTAAACAGCGGTAATCACCCGCCCAAGGCCCGCGGACGTCAAGGCCGCCGAGCAGTGGCGCACATCTTGTTCAGAGGTGAAGCTGCCCAAGTCACGTTTGCGAACCGCTGGAGAGCGGGGCCGGAGGCGCGGGAGGAGGGGGCAGGACCAGGGGAGAATAAGTCTTCTACGAGGCGACGATGAAACGCAGAATCGCACTACACTTGTAAGACTTGAAGAACCAGACTGAGATACAATGGGAGAATCCACCCACGAAGGAGCTTCGGAACCCACATTCAAGAGATACTAACCACTGCTCGAGAGTCTTGGAGCCTTACCAGAGAGAACTAACTTATCAAACAGAGAAAATCCAAAGAAGAGCAGTGCATTTCGTAACCGATTCCTTAGCAAGCGTGGAACACTCACGGAGACGCTCAGCCAACCCCAGTGGCAGACGCTGCAAGAGATGCGTTGTGTATCGCGTTGTGTTTTGGATCTGTACAAGCACTAATGGTACACTCGAAGCTGCAACGTGAGTACACTTTAGATACGCGTTCAAGGAGCTGCAAGGAAGTGCCAGCGAAATGTGTCAAGAAATTAGCATATATAGTGCCGACAAATTCTACCGCATCCTGTTGGCTTCAAGAGTCTACACTCGTGGCAAGCAGTAATTATCGTCTTTTTTTTTCATCTCTGAATTCTCGCGAAGACTTTAATGCACTCACTCCGTTCAGATCTCTTCAATACCAGCTTAAGAGCCTGCATTCGTTTTACAATACTCCATTGGCCCATCAAGAATCTTTGCTCTGATTCTCTCTATGACGACCTGACCTGTTCAACATGCTTTTGACAGCACATTTTTCAATCAATTAATCCATAAACAAATAATCTCGAATATCAATAAAAATATCGCACTTGAGGCTGATTCTAAATGAAGGCTACTGAAAAATGAGAAAGCACAATCTCGGAAAACTTATTATTAAATCACAAGAGATCTATCGTGTTGCAGAAGAAAGCACAGTCTTTAGGCGACGGAAACCACATTTTTACACTCGCTCAAACAGAATGCATTGCAGGCTCACACAGAAAATACTGAACTTATCCTTATCGATGAAGAACAACAGCCTACTAACGGAAGTTCCTGGACACCCAAAAGGAATTGGAACTCAGGAAGAAAGCAAACAAGACAGAATAAAATTTAGACACCTAACTCACAAAGACAAAATTTGCAATAAGTCTTTTCGACAATATTCTGGGTGGCCAGTAGACTGTTTTTTTTAAAAAAAAGACAATGAGTGAATATAAAGGTACCAAGAGAAAAAGAAGAAAAATAATACAAAATACGTTCAAACGCAAGTTGGGCGTAACGGATAAAAAATCTCCACGGCTTTCTAACACATAAAAATAAATATTTAACAGCCTATCTACATACATACTCCACAAGCCAACGTATGTCGAGTACGGAGGCTACCTTGTGCCATTACGTTCCTGTTCTAGTAACAAATAAAGGGAGGAAAAAACGAGTGCCTACATCCCTCCGTACGAACCCAAATTTCTATCTTCGTGATCCTTTCGAGGAACGCATGTTGGCGGCAGTAGAATCGTTCTACAGTCAGCTTCAAATGCCGGTTCTCAAAATTTTATCGACAATGTTCCTCGAAAAGAACGTCCCCTTCACTCCAGAGATTCCCATTTGAGTTCCCGAGGCATCTCCGTAATGCCCGCGAGTTGATCGAATCTACGGGTAACAAATCCAGGTTGCCGCTGAACTGCTTCGACGTCTTGCTTTATTACAATCTCGTAAGAATCCAAAACACCTGAGCAGTATTCAAGAATGGGTTGAACCAGTGTTATATACGCGGTCTCCTTTATGGATCAGCTACACTTTCCTAAAATTCTTCCCACAAACCGTAGCCGACTATTCGAATTCCATAATACTGACCTTTCATAATCGTTTCATTTCATAACGCTCTGCAACGTTATGCAGCATAGTATTTGAACATTAGAGCATTGTTCATCCCATTCAGTTTACATTCACATAACATAAGACGAGGAATCTCTGTTTTCTCTATCTTAAAACGCCATATGTCACACAAACCACTTCGCCGTTGTCGACATTGTTCATTGTGTCCACCTAAAACTTTCGAGAATACTCTTACGACAAACTTGCTTACTAACACTAGCGTGGTTTCATTAAATGTAACCGAACGAGGTGGCGCAGTGGTTGCCACACTGGACTCCTATTCGGGAGGACGACGGTTCAAACGCTCGTCCGACCATCCAGATTTAGGTTTTCCATGACTTCCCTAACTCGCTCCAAGCAAATGCAGAGATGGCTCCTTCGAAAGGGCGCGGCCGGTTTCCTTCGACCTTCACACAATCCGAACTTGTGCTCTGTCTCTCGTGACCTCGATGTCGACGGGATGTTAAACCCAATCTTCATTCCTTCCTTCGGAACCGTACCACGCTTTCACAGATATTTAACACAGCTACGAATCTAGTTCCGTTGTTCTGGAGCTTAAAAAGGGTCACAATGGCAGGATAGATGTGAGGCTACGGCCGTTCCAGGCCGTTCTCCTCACATTTTATCATATTAGAAAACCGAATTTGTATGCCAGACTCTCTTGCTTCATTTATTTTCCAATTCAGTCTCAATCGTCTACTTTCCACCTGTATTGTGAGTTAGTTCCACGAATGTTTAGGGATTAGCGTGTAGCAATGTAGGTAGCCCACCCCTGTAACATTTCATTCTTGTGGTAGTTTTTTTTTTCATTAAATGCATCTGACTAGTGGAACTCCTTTTCGCTCAGGCGAGAGAAGAAGGAAATTTCACACGATGTGGAAGTGCTATCGGTCACTCAGAAGGCAGCTCCTGTGCTAGCAAGCCGTACGGACAGTCAGCCGAGCCTTTCGGGGATTATCCTCCTGGCTCAGCCTCTGCAGACAACGAGCGGAGGAATTCAAGAAACTGGAAATTTGTGGTGAGGTCTTATGGGACCAAACTGCTGAGGTCATCAGTCCCTTACACACTAATTAACCTAAATTATCCTAAGGACAAAAACACCCACACCCACGCCCACGCCCGAGGGAGGACTCCAACCTCCGCTGGGACCAGCCGCACAGTCCACGACTGCAGCACCACAGACCGCTCGGCTAATCCAGCGAGGCCCGGCTTTGGAAATCGCAATATCGTGATTTGTTGAGAGGAGTTCATCCCCCTTTTTTTCTTTTCGTCTACCTAACTGGATCTATGCGTTTCACGCACTGGTGTGCAAGTCCTTCCGCAATCTAATTCTTGCTTCAAAAGGGATTTTTATCTTAATCACCCATGTTTGTTTCGCTATAGAGTTGACTCATTGAAGCTGAACCCCCCGATGATGTTTCTTTTTAATTCTTTCTTTATACACTGTTGTGCCGTATGCTCTATTCGAATTCATACCTTTCTTGTGTAATTTTAACATTTTGCAGTCACGACTGAAAGCATAATTCGTGTCCTTTATATGTCAGGGCACCATCTAGACTGTAATTCTCCAGCATCATGCTCCTGGCTACCCTAACAAACACTCGTTTTCTTTTCATTGTTATATTTTATTTTCATTAAGTAAATTAACTCTCAGAATGTTTTATAACCTCGACGTATATGTTCATGAGAGATTGTTACATTTTTACTAGACTAAAATCTAATCATTCAGCAAACAGGAAAGTGAATTATTCAATTGATAGGCCCACGCTCTCCAACCGTAAGCAATAGGCGACGTCCCCGACGAGTTCAAGAACTCATCAGATAACCTTTCCCGGTATGCGCGGCAGTTGACTTTTCAAGTCACGTATTAACATCATGGGATAATCTATCATTTTTATGATCTAGGGCGGTAGATTCAGCATGAGTCTAATCTGCATAACTTCAAATGGTTCAAATGGCTCTAAGCACTATGGATCTTAACATCTGTGGTCATCAGTCCCCTAGAACTTAGAACTACTTAAACCTAACTAACCTAAGGACAGCACACAACACCCAGTCATCGCGAGGCAGAGAAAATCCTTGATCCCGCCGGGAACCCGTGCGCGGGAAGCGAGAACGCTACCGCATCACGACGAGCTGCGGAGCACCTGATGAGCGAGAGGCTGTGCTCACAGCACACCTGGCTTCTAGCGTGGAATGTGCCGTTTTTTCTGCCGCAGAAAGTCTTGCTTAATCCCACCGAAAGGGTATCGACTACAGAGAAACTTTGACAAATAGATCCGGTCAACGAACTCTACGCAGTAAAATTGGTGGCTGTAACAGACTGGCACGTGATTTAACATGGAGGTGCAACACAGTAGAGCGACGCTAAGTGATTGTCAGAGGCTCGTAAAGGAGGCGTGGAAGTGACGGCGGCGGCGGCGGCTGCGGCTGCGGCGTGGGCGCCGGCGGCAGTTGCGGGTGACGGCGGTGTCTAATAACCTGCGCGAGGGCCGGGGGGCGGGGGGCGGGCGCCGAGACGCCCCACAAGCGAGCCCAGGCCAGCCAGGCGCAGGGGTGGGGGCGGGAGGCGGCGCCAGTAATCGCTCGGCTCGGCTCGCCGGCGCGAATTACCTCCGCAGCGCCAGCCGGCCGGCGCGCACTCTGCGGCCTCCAGGCGACCCGGCCGGCAGACTGTAACCCCTCGCCCCGAGCCGTCTAGACTCCGTTACACCCCAGTAGGCCGCGGATGCCGCCGACTGCGAGTGCGTGGCGCAGCGCGGAGCGTCTCGCAGGCACGCCCCACTCGTAGGATCCAGATGTTCGTTAGAGAAGGAAAGGCTACACATGGAAGAGACAGTACCTACGCTGCTTGATAAAACTGAAATTCTATCCACCTCTCATTCTGAAATTAGGAAAATAATAAACTCATCCTTAAGCAAAAAGTCGCCGGGGATTTATGGCGTTTCCAACAGACTACGAAAAGCTTGTTCCTAAGAGATAAGGAAGACTTTTAGCCGCATACGTAATAGCTCACTGACTCAGGAAATTTTCCTGATAGACAGAAACATGCTGCTGTTAAACCAGAAAACCGCCAGTCCCGCTTCTGACAGCTTTTTTCCAAATTTTTTGAAAAAGTTGTGTATTCAAGAGTGGCTTCACATATTTGTAAATATAAAATCCTAACAAATATAAATTTCATTTTCAGAGTAGCTTTTAATCCGAAAATGCTACGACGCCTGTCCAGAAAGTAAGTTAAGATCGGTCGCGAAACGGAAACGACTATGAAAATCCGATTAAGCTTTGCAAAGATGTGTTGGGCAGTGTCTCTAGTATGACTCTAGGTAGAATTATGTCGCTCTTTTCGTTCCTGAGCTCCTAGTGAGCGCCTTAAGACGTTATAGAAAATAGTGTCTCCCGCCAAGTACGAGGGCCTGGTGACAATTTTCCCCTGAAGCTATGCAACCAACATTACATAACTGTCGATGTGGTTTCTTCTTCAAGACAATTCTCAGCCTCATTCTGCAGGGGAAATGAAGATGTTCCTGCATCATTTCAATTGGAAATATTTGGTTACCTACAATACAGCCGGTAGTTGTCTCCCACTGAGTTTCACCTCTGCTCAAACGAACCGCTGGCTATGAAGACAACATTTTGGCACAGACAACGAGCTTTAGGCCAGGGTAGAGAATTGGCGGAAAGCACTGGCGGCTGCCTTCTATGATGAGGGTATTGGAAAGTTGGTACAACGCTACGACGAATGTCTGAGTCAGAACGGTGACTACGTAGAGAAGTAGCTGAAAAGTGTAGCTAACTGTTACAAATGAAACATTTCTGATTTTCACTGTGATTTTCATTTCGCGATCAATCGTAGCTTACTTTCTGTACAGCCCTCGTATATATGCTTTCACTGATCAGATATTAATTGCTGTGAATAACTGAACATCACTATTGGGATTTTTTGTGACCTCGCAAAGGCTTTTCATTGTGTAAGTCGTGGAGTTATTCCAGTATTATGGTACGAGTGAGACAGCGCACAAATGGTTTAATCTGCAATTTACTGGAAGAGTGCAGAAGGTTGAAATAAATACACAGATCAAAAAAAGTTTTGCATCACCCCGTTCCCAGAACGTTGACTGTGGCTATTCTATCACAAAACCAGTGCCATTGACTGTTCAGAGATGTCACTAAACCTGCCCAAAGATGTAAACAACCACGTATGAGCAGCGACTATTAGACGGGGAGGAGGGGGGAGGGTGTCTGACAGCCGATCCGTTCCAGTCATTCCACCAGGAATGAGGTACACGATCGTGTTGTCTGTAGTTCAACCATGTCTAGACGGCCCATACCGCTGTTCGATCGCGCCCGCATTATTATTTTGTGCCGGGAAGGGCTCTCAGCAAAGGAAGTCTCCAGGCGTCTCGGAGTGAACTAAAGCGATGTTGTTCGGACATGCAAAAGATACAGAGACACATGAACTGTCGATGACATGCATCGCTCAGGCCGCCCAAGGGCTACTACTGCTGTGGATGACCGCTACTTACGGATTATGGCTCGGAGGAACCCTGACAGCAAAGCCGCCATGTTGAATAATGCTTTTCGTACAGCAACAGGATGTCATGTTACGATCCAAATTGTACGCAATAGGCTACATTATGCGCAACTTCACTCCCGACGCCAATGGCGAGGTCCATCTTTGCAACCATGACACCATGCAACGAGGTACAGATGGGCCCAACAACATGCCGAATGGACTGCTAACGATTGGCATCACGTTCTCTTCATCGATGAGTGTTGCATATGCCTTCAACCAAATAATCGTCGGAGACGTTTTTGGAGGAAACCCGGTTAGGCTGAATGCCTTTGAGACACTGTCCAGCGAGTGCAGCAAGGTGGAGGTTCCCTGATGTTTTGGGGTGGCATTATTTGGGCCGACTTACGCTACTGGCGGTCATGGAAGGTGCCGCAACGGCTGTACGATACGTGAATGCCATCCTCCGACCGATAGTGCAGCCATATCGGCAGCGTATTTGCGAGGCATTCGCCTTCATGGACGACAATTCACCCCCCCCCCCCCCCCCCCCCAGTGAATGACTTCCTTCAGGATAACGACATCGCTCGACTAGAGTGGCCAGACATGAACCCCTATCGAACATGCCTGGGATAGATTTAAAAGGACTGTTTATGGACGACGTAACAACCAACCACTCTGAGGGATCTACGCCGAATCGCCGTTGGGGAGTGGGACAATCTGGACCAACAGACCTTTGATGAACTTGTGGCTAGTATGCCACGACGAACAAAGACAAGTATCAATGCAAGAGGACATGCTACTGGGTATCAGGGGTACGGGTGTGTACAGCAATCTGGATCACCACCTCTGAAGGTCTCACTGTATGGCGGTACAACATGCAATGTGTGGTTTTCATGACCAATAAAAAGGGCGGAAATGATGTGTATGTTGATCTATACTCCAGTTTTCTGTGCAGGTTCCGGAACTGTCGGAAGCGAGGTGATGCAAAACTTATTTTTGATGTGTGTAATTCACATTATGCGCAAAAATCATCATATTCCTCTCACTGGGGAGGTATCAGTTACTGAGTCCGACAGGGTTCAATCTTGAGTCCCTTATTGTACCTAATATATATTAATGACTTGCCATTCTATATTCACGAAGATGCAAAGCTAGTTATTTGTGCACATAGGTTTTGAGAATGCGGTCGAACGTCGTCATGCTATAAAACCACCTTTTCATATCTATCGCTGTATTGTGGCCGCTTGTCTTTCAGCGATCGTCTCAAACGCGTCAACTACTTTCACTAACGATCTGCTGCGATTGTTTCCGTCGGTTTCAGCATATTCGGAAACCTTCTATCTTCCACCGTCTTCCGAGAACTTGGTTCGTAAACTGACATATTCAATTGAGAATAATATGTGATGTAATCACGAATCGACTTATGTTTTGATGACATTGTTTAAAAATGTCTAAGCTTATTGCACGACACTTGGGGCCTACCTCCTGGACCGCCCCATGCCGCTATTGCCATCTATTGCAAAACTGCGGAAGCAAAGTTGTTGACCTAGTAACTGAGGCGAAACATAAGTTTCGAACACGTATTCACCTAGTCGGATGTGGCATACCACCTAAAAACCACATCCCGGCTGGTCTCCACACCGGCTCTCGTCGTTAATCCACCAGACGGATCCGACCCAGGGTAGACGCGCCTTCACGAATCCGGACAGCGGTGTGCCAACGTACGCAATGATCCGGGCTGGCCGGCCGCTGTGGCCGAGCGGTTCTAGGCGCTTCAGTCCGAAACAGCGCTGCTCCTACGGTCGCAGGATCGAATCCTGCCTCGGGCATGGATGTGTGTGATGTCCTTAGGTTAATTAGGTTTAAGTAGTTCTAAGTCTAGGGGACTGATGACCTCAGATGTTAAGTTCCATAGGGCTTAGATCCATTTGAACCATCTGATCAGGGCTGCATAAAGCAACTAATGAGCATTACTCGCTTTGGTTGACCAGATTACAAACATCTGCCGAATCGCGAGAGAAAATGTGCTTGATGACTCTTACGAGAGATATCTAGTATGCTGTTTTGTGGTCTTCAGTAGACAGACCGCTTACATGTGACTCTCCACGTTAGTCTGTCTTGTGCAAGCCTCTTCAGCTTCGCGTAACTAAGGTTATAACACTACTGTCCGCTACTGATATACCATAACCTCAAAGCTGGAGGCAGTTCGTATAATGAAATTATTTTTATTCAAGTAATTATAGTATGAAGAAGCAGAGCAGTGTTACCCTCTGAAAGGATTTTAGTTGTGTTGACCGTGTTGTACCTAACGGATGTGGCTTATCGGGAGTGAAAGTCAGAATTACGTAAATATTTAAACAGTACCAAACAATATTTTACCTATCTACGCTGTTCAAAGAATAAGAGAATCGTTCGCCAACCTAATAAGGAGTAACAATGAGTAACTTTCTTGTTCAAGAAACTGAAAATAAGTAACTTCAATGGGCAATCACAGCCTATACTTTGTCACAGGAGAGTGCAATGCACCTGCATATGTTCACGTTAAGGTACTAACAGTTATAAGAGAACATGGCTATTTGCATAGTAGTAACAGAAAATGACATACTTTTACCTTCAAGGCTTGGTCAAACTAAGTGGTTTCAATAATATTAGTATCACAGTGCAGTTTATAATCAAATTATGGGCGTCGGTTCAATATTACTTTTTCAAACGTATTCATATTTGGCTTGAAATATGGATATGGTGCACAGCAAAATTAGTTATTGTTCATAGACAAAGTCTCTCACTACTAAACACCTTTTTACTTAGAATGAAATTTAAATGGAATTCACTAACAGATTACTTCTCACTGTCTTTTGAATAAAGAAGTTACTGTTTTCATAGATAGTTGTCTTTCTATTAATCGTTATGTAGCATGAGCACAATAGACAAACTGTGGATCCTGTTAGGACTTTAATATGCACTTTTAATACACAAGAGGAACCCAATATTGTTCAGAATTTGACTTTAATAGCAAGAGGAATTGAAACTTTCTATAATTAAGTAAATTTGTGCATTTGATCTACTTGCAATGGAGGGGGTCCCTTAATCTTAAGCACTGTAGCAGAGCAAACTAAACACACTTTTAGTACATCAGTGAAACAAGCACTTAGCAAGGATGAACATATAACTCTCAACAGTTGCAGTTCTGAATTTTTATTGCATTGAAACACGAAATTGAGATATTTTTAAGTTCCTTCCAACAAACAATATTAAATTTAGTACACTCTATTGCCACATTAATTTTAATATGCTTTCAATGATGGGCAGTCCGTAATCACTTTAGCATGAGAAGGACCCTAAGTGGTTGTGTGACCAGGGATAAAAAAATCAAGGCAGGTACATGAGTTCAAGTAAAAGTTACCTTATATTTGCGCACACTAAAACATCCAATGAGCCGATCCTTCACTGTACATTACTATAGTGTTCCATTACAATGAATGCGCAATGTGGTGGCGATTGCATGTTGGTAGGTGGATTTGCAGGTAGAATTGCTGGACTCTGTCATTTCTTGGTGGCGATGATAGATACCAACTCTAGAATAGTTCCAGATCTTTATCCATCCATCCGAGTCACTGGAAAGCGTCTGGAAAAGCCTCTCTCGGAACCAGCACATTACATAACTTTTACATGAGCAGTTGATAGTTTGGTAGCTCATTCCCGACTGACCCTCGGTTCCACCTTTTCAACCTAGGCCAACCACAATTTGCGCGCCCTACACAGTTCCGTTCCCGAGGGGAACCACAACACCTTTTACATACAAAATAACTAAGAACCCTAAGTGATGGTCAGCAGTTTACATAACAGTAAACAAACACTTTAAATAAAACAGAACATTTGCATATATTGATAGGTCTACACAAAATTATTTAAATAAAATTATGCAATTTTAAAGATAACCAAAGAGATTATGTGCGGAAGACAAAACATATAATTTCATCATATTGTACATATTACAAGGATTACACTTCCTACAGTCTAAAGGACATCAAAGTTTTTAACAGAAACGAATAAACACTCTCATGGTATCGATTCAATCCAACAACATTTACAGTTTGTGAAGTAGTCACGAAATGGTCCGCGGAGCAGACTGTAGTTACCAAATGTCACCCAGCTGGCTCCGCTTCATCTCGTTTTCGCCGCGGCGGGATGAACCTGGAAGGCCCTCTCAGAATTAGCGGGTGGCGCGGTACTGGAGGTATTTCGCGGCGCCGCCGTATTTGAGTTTCCTGTCGGCGGCGGCGCCTGTGCCGGGCTGTTTACCCACAACCGCCAGATTAAAGCGGCCACCGCTGGTGCTCGCGGATGCGGTCGCCGATCGTTACGGTCCGCTGCCGCTGGCGGAAGGCGCCTGCCCCGAGGTGCATTACCCAAAATTAAACCACCGCCTGCAAGAGTTCCCTGCTAGGGGATATTCTTGTTGTGTTTTCCCTGCAAAAGCACGATATCTCTACGCAGTTCTCGGAGACTGCTGATCGCATTTGTCAGTCACGCGTCCTGTCATGTTGCGTTTCATTCAATAGGTTTACACGCCGTGTCTCAAGGAAATTAAAGATCCCAGAAGAAAAAGAAGCGGGGTCAGACATCGCAGGTTGAGAGTGTGTGAGATGTTATTCCAGTGGTTACAAAATCGAGTGAAATTTACATAGAACTTGACAGTACGAGCGGACTTATCAGTATGACGTTGCACCCACTCTGGCCCGGATGCATTCACTGATTCGGCTGGGAAGGCTGTCATAAAGCAACTAAATGTTCCCCTGTGGCAAGATGGCCTACAGATATTGTAACTTGTTCTTGATATCCTGGACATACTATTACTGGGATGGACTTGACTTCCGAGGTGGTGTCACACATGTTCTTCTTGGGACAGGTCTGAGGATCTCTCTGGCCACGGGAGTAACTCAACACCACACAGACAGTAAGAAGGACCGTGCTCCTACGATACAGTTGCACGAGAGGTGACACATGAAGATGTACCGCTGTGCCATAAATGTTCCCTCAATCACTACGAGCCACAGCCTGAAGATACCCGATGACTCCCCACAATATGGAGCTCTGGTAAAAACGCTGTGCCTCCCCAATACATTGGAAAAATAGGGCCTCTACCCCGGTTATCGCCATAGACGCCAACGATGGCCAGCCGCGGTAGTGTAGAACCGTGATTCATCGTTGGTCACAATGCGACGCCATTCATTAGCACTCCATGTTTCACGACCAGTGCAACGCTCCAAATGGATCCGTTTGTGTGGTAGTATTAACGGCAACCTACACGTGGCACTCTAATTTTAGAATCTGGCTGCTGCTGGTATTTGATCAATGTTGTGGCATCGTGCAGAACGTTGCAGGGAGCCCATTACTTGTTCTCGGACGGCAGACGCAGATGTGAAGGGGTTACGATGTTCTTGGTGCACAATACGGCGATCCTCCCTTTTGCAGGTCAGACGTTGTCGATCGGAAGATTGACAACGAGTATAATTCCTCTTACGTTCCCATGCAGTCCAGCATTGGGCTACTCTCACATCCGAATGTCCCACGAATATGCATATTGAACGATTAGATTACCCGACCAAATACTAACACACAGAGGCCTGTCAAGTGCTGATAATGCTGTCTCACACGAGTAAGCGGCATCTGCGTGTTCTTCACAGTGAACACTGTCCGCCCCCGGTAGCTGAGTGGTCAGCGCGACAGACTGTCAATCCAAAGGGCCCGTTTTCGATTCCCGGCTAGTTCGGAGATTTTCTCCGCTCAGGGACTGTGTGTTGTGTTGTCCTAATCATCATCATTTCATCCCCACCGGCGCGCAAGTCGCCGAAGTGGCGTCAAATCGAAAGACTTGCACCAGGCGAAGGGTGTACCCGACGGGAGGCCCTCGTCACACGACATTTCATTTTTCACAGTGAACAGTCAGCATCTAATGGTGTTCTTACCCCATATATACCGCACCACGCCTGGTAACAACGCTAGACACAAACAACACGCGTGTAGTATGGTGACATTCTGTGGAAAAAACTTTAACGATTTATATACTGGCGGTTGTTCGTGTACGATGTTACATTCATAGCCGATCATGTCCTGTGGATGCATTACAAATCACAAAGTCTAAATCCTAGTTTGCACAGAATTCATATTTCCTTATCAATCATAAGATCGGAGAAAAAATCTGTCTTATATTCCATTTGTGCTGATCGTCAGTAGAACAATGAAACTATTTTTTTTTTTTTCGAACCTCTGGAATACGTGTATGAATTACACTCACGGCCGTATCGCCTGGGAGACACATACCCTTGTTTTTTTGTCTGCTCCTTTTCTTTTCGATATGTGATTGTCAACGAACATTAATAGCAACTGGAAAGTGATAATTCGGCCAACTAAAGTACCTAACGATCTACTGAAATCTAATCTCCTGGGGATAGCGATGAAGAAAGTCATCGAAAACTCGAGACTGATATATCTGACGCGCCAAGAACTCCGTGAAGCATTTATCCAAGTAAAACTATGATGATGATGATGTTTGGTTGTGGGGCGCTTAACTGTGCGGTAATCAACGCCCGTACACAGTCCCAATTTTTACACAATCCAATCTAGCCACTGCTAATAATAGTGATGAAATGATAATGTCAACACAAACACGCAGTCCCCAGGCAGAGAAAATCCCCAACCAGGCCGGGAATCGAACCTGGGACCCGTGATCCAGAGGCAGCAACGTTAGCCACTAGACCACGTGCTGCACACTAGTAAAGGTTTATTAGACAACAGCAGTTATTATAACGAAATATGCGTGTAAAGGTACACGCAGGGAAATCACTCGTAATACAGTTAGCGTATCGTAACGTTTAGTGAAACTGTGGCATCCAGGCTCACTGAGAACCAGTCCTTCTTAATGTTGATTTCAAGGGCACTGTTGGGACTTGAACCACTGTGCTGATACGTCAAACGATGGTCTATTCACAACAAGCGATGTACAGTTTATGCAAGCACAGCTGTAAATGACCTCGGAAGTGTTTACACAGAGCCTACTGAGGTGACACAGGTGCACTGACAGACGCTGTGGTGACAGACGCTGTGGTGACGTAAGATTTCGAGTATTGGCACGTGCTGGCCGTTTTTCTGTACGAGACGGAGGTAGTTTGAAATCTTTGTACGCAGCTATCGTGAATAAAGTGACGTGTTATTGTCAGTGACCAGTACAGACAGTATGTCACGAACGTTCAAAATGAGACAATCGGAGCGTCATGGCAACCGAATAGAAAATACAAGGGAATAAGATCTTTACATTTTGCTGTTGCAATTCATTTCGAAGTTTCATAGCTCATTAAAAGGAAGAACGTTATCGAAGTTACTGTTAGAGACTACCAGATACACAGCTGTGTTGAGGTCTTTAGTTCCGAGACTGGTCTGATTCAGAGCTCCACACTAGTCTATATTGGGCAAGCCACTTCACCTCTGCACAATTACTGCAACACTCATTCATTTGAACTTGCTCTTGATGTCGCTCTAAAATTTCCTCCCCATCTCGCAACCCGTAGACTCCATTCTATTACGAATATCACCATTCGTTGATGCCCGAGGACACGTTCTGTCAACTGATCCCTTCTTTGTGCCACAGATTTCTTCTTTCACTAATTCGATTCTGTGTCTCCTTATATTCAGCCTATCCGTCTATTCTTCAATATTCTCCTGTAGGACAAAGTTTAAAAATCTACTACTCTGTTCGTATCAAAACTGTTTGTGTTCATGTTTCACTTTTATGCAAGGCTGCACTACAGCAAAATAATAGAAAAACTTACTATGACTTAAATTGATGTTAGATGTTAAAATACTTCTATTTCCAGAAATTCTTCACTGGTTATTGCCTGTCTACTCTCTATTTCGACCTTTACCAGCCATTACTATCCCGAAACAGTAAAACTCATCTCTACTACTTTTAGTGTCTAATTTCATCATCTAGTACCTCTTGAAGTACTGTAGTAAGACTAGGCGATAAATTATCCTGTTTCTCTGCACACATTTGGACGAATACTCTTGAAGAAAATTGGTTCTGGTGTGACAAAATTAATCACTCAGTGTCTGAACACATCTGTCCAAACTCATAAATTAAAGCGAGAGAATTTGATCGTTTGATTTTACCTGTGGCAACAGCGTCGACAAGATATTCACCGTTGATCAACGTTGTACACATAGCATGGTGATTAGGTGGCTCGTAGTCAGGACGAATAAAATGGAAAGCTTTCCTCCAGTACCAGTACTGTGCCTATGGCATTGATGACGACTCTTCTGAATCATAAACAGCTCTAGCGATGACTTCGTCTACGCCTCTGTCAGTAATTGTAGGAGTGCCCGATGGAAGTGATGATGTGGCCTTCGAGAAACTAAATTGATTATCAGGTGAGGTCCCAGACAATACTAAACATCGACGTTTCATTTGTTTTCTCAGAAGTGGTCCTCGAAATTGTTGCTACTCTCTGTAAAGTTTCCGAAACCACGAGTTTGACAGAAAGAGACTACACGTCTGAAGGTGATACTGTAGACGATTAGCCACTGCAGTGTGATGTATGGCTCCGCCGTACTTACTAGTCGCTTCTATTTTCGATTATTCTTGTACTGTACAATTACCACACTTCCAAAAGCATGCTGAGGAATGCTTATGTTTCCTCAGCTTCTAAAACATTCAACGGTTCTGGTTTCAAGGGAATCTAGTAGGATCCGGATCGCATACGTGAACAAAGCGATCGATATTAGGTAACGCCTAATAAGTATGCAACACACCTAACGTACAGGTGCCTCGGGTGGGATTTCAATTGCCCAATACGAGGGAAACTACCGTAGTCTACACTTACTTATTATAGTCTACAGTAGCCTACGGTAGGTTTACAACTCTGGTAGAGCAACGTAGTCAAGACGGAGGATCAACTTCGTCGACAGAGTGACGCACTTATCAAAAAAAAAGTACCTAAAGAGTGGTGGCGTGAGGAAACAGTTTCAGTGCCAAAAATGGCGTAGTTCAACAAAGAAATCAGCGAATACAGAATATATCAGGTGAAAGAAAAAATATGTAGATTCACTGATATAACGATGAACCAAGACGAAAGAGCAAACATTCCAACATAATTGCTAAAGTAGCTCAACATCCCGGTATCGCTTGGGAAAAAGTTCTTATAAATAAAAATACAAAAGCGGAAATATTTACCAGAAAAGGAAAAGGCAAAACAAACATGTATCCATACCACAAGCTCCACTCATTTTAGCTAACTTACCAAAATTCTTTAAAAATGTTCCAAATTCCGATAAGATTAGCGTGTAGTACGAATATAAATAAAACATAAGGAGTGAACCCAAAATAGTTGTGCTGCTCGCACGGACACCCATGCGTAACGTGTTCACATGTTGGAATGCCACAGAACGTATTCGCCTTTGCACCCTAAAGTAAAACACTAAATGTAACATATAACAATATACAATGAATGAGATGTTGCAGAAATGAGATGATTAAGTCAACTTTTGTCTGTTTTACCTACTGTGATTTCTGCTTGGCTTCTCGCCTACATCGAGAAGTGCCGTCTGATAGCACCTCTTTGGTGTTTTTCTTCATTAGACACTGATATTTGTAGTCTAAGTTTTCGTTGCTCTCCAGAACTATGCTTTCTTGCGTTTTAGGCAGCACTCTTTAACGTACACCATTTTTTTGCTGTTTATTTTTATAATTGTGTGTATTGTGTTTTTTAGTGTTACCACCATAACATTGCCACTAACTACTATGTCTTTGATTGATACTGTTTCCTTTTTTTAGTTAACTGCATGTGTGTTATTCTATTTAATTACGTTGTTGTGTATTTACACAGTGTGTAAGAGCAATGAAGGAATAGTGAATGAGCGTATGGCATTGATGGCCGGGAGACCCCTCGCAGGGCGGTTCGGCCGCCGCTCCACGAGTTCTTAACGCCACTTCGGTGACTTGCGAGTAGTGATGGTGTGCTGTGTAAAACGCACGACATGAATATTTCTGCAGAGCAACTAAAACATACTAGAAGATGGAATTTCTAAATGTAGGCGAGACACCAAGTAGAAATCACAGTGAGTAAAAGCAGAAATATTGTTAACGAACTGTTTTTCGATCTTAAAAACAAATCACATTTCAAATATCTTTAATTACAGACCACTGAAGATGCTTTACCTCAATGAAGCGAAACGCTCCTGGTAAAAGCAAAACAAAAAACACGCGTTTTTACGAATAAATGGCCACACAAATGAAAAATCTATTTATGCATTCAGAGATATTCCCGCAGTGGTATAGGATTTGACATTTTAATAAAATGAGAATAGATACCGCAAATACAGGGTGTACGTAAAGTTCGGGAACACCATCAATAATTTATTGCACTGACGTAAACATTGTCAAGATGTCATACATATTGCACATTGCACTTTATGTACACCCTACCTAAATAAACATAGCTTATACATGTTTTATGAAGATAGGACAAGTGATCGTCCGTGACTTGCATGAAGGAATCATCCGTGTGTCTGCCTGAAAAGAATTAAGAAAACTAAAGGAAACCTAAATCAGGATGGCTAGACAGAAAAAAATTCCAACCTCCCCAATATGAAGTCAGTTTCGTAACAACTGCACTGCTTCACTCAGCTGGTCCTTATTGTACAGTGTTCGTTTGATCAGAGACAGCTTGCATAAAATATAATGTGAAACATCGCTTCTCACGCTACGGAATCCCACTGGAGGGCTCAGGACCACAAACATGCTGTTACGCTACTTGCAAGTCTCCATGTCCTTCCTTCAGTCCGTCTGAAACGGTCAGATGGTACCCCCCTCCCCCCCTTCCCCCGAGGAGATGTTGAGTTCATGAGAATGACATTACTATCATTACTAAGGAAAAATGGTATTCAGACCTCTTTCTACAATCAAAAGAAAGTAAAAGACTTTTTCGGCCGGCGTCTATGAAATGACGTGTGGCTAAAGCAAATTGTACATAGGCGAAACGGGAAGAACTGTTAAAGAATGTATTAATAAACACGAATGCCACACGCGGCTGAGGCAGAGTATGAAATGGGCGGTAGAGGAATATGACGAGAACTGTGGCCTTTACATCGATTTCAATAACATACGTGTGCTGGCTAAGAAAACTTACATTTATGAAAGAAAAGTCTGAGAACCCATTGAAATTTCTATGAATGCATGTAATTTCAATAGACGGGACGGGTATAGGCTTCCTGCATTGTGGCTCCCCGCCATCAAGGAAGTGAATACGCGGCGTCCGAGGGATACAAACAACTTCCTCGGAACCATCTCTACGGACAATAATATTTTGGACAAACATTTCCCCTCTCATGTTCTCCAGTTTCGTTTGCAGTTAATGGTGTGGTCCTACCAATAGCAGTAGGAGGAATTTTAACGGTTTACTGAAAACTACGCCCACTGAAATTTGCGCCCAGTGAAATCTGCGCCCAAAATGGGTCGAAGAAGGGTCCCCTAATCCCCTTGCTGGCAGGTAGAGGAAGTGAGGGTTTACACAGAGGCTTCCGAGATCGTATTTTCAAGCCGTACTATACAGAAGGCTGCGATTATTAAGAGTAATGTTAATAGTGCATCGATAGCTTTCTACAAGAAATCGATACGCGTAGCAAAACCATGGAACGCGTATCATATGCTGTTTCAGATCCTAGTCATTTGACTGAAACTTCAGGAACGAAACTTCTACGATTATACAATGAAAACTTCATTTGACAGTTGTCATGATATTTCTGAAGACGATGTTCGCGCACAAATTTCACGACTAAGAAGATTTTTCCGAAGCTGTTCCCAGCTTCAAATTTGTGCTAAGATTTTTCTCAACTTTGTGTGTTTCGATGGCGTTATGCAAGATAATTCTTTTTTAAGATGTCAAATTAATTAAGAATTATCTTGGGCCACTATCAGTCAAGCACTACTGTCAAGTTTAGCAATTATTCAATAAAATATGAGGTAACTAAAGGTATCGATACTGATGAGGCAATTTGAAAATTTGCAGCCGAAAACGAAGGAAGAAGTTTTAAGCTACGTGCTATTCCCTTTCACTGAGGAGATTTTCGGTTACTTGTTGAGCTTCCTTAATAATTAGTTAGACTGATTAAAAATGCGTTCTACCTATTCGTTTTCATACATAAAAACTGTTTACGAAGTATATTTTATGCTTTCGTGAGGTTGGCAATTTAGGGAGGGGGTGATGACAAAATAAAAGTTTGCATCGAATACCAAACTACCTAGCTACGCCAATGCGTAAACAATGAACATCAGTTCGAATCAGAGTGAAATAATGGATGGGTAGGTAACTAAAAAGTGAATTCTTTCTACATTTATGTAGAAATTCGAAACTGATCACAGTAAATATCGTCAAGACGATCAATAACATTTAAATCGTTCATGTGTCTTATGTTTATATCATTAAAGTATGCGTATGTGCCATAGAACCTTTATAAAGTGAATGAGAAGTTCACTCACAGAGACAAAGTTTACTTTCCACTGATATGTTTAATTTTAGCTCAGTATATTTTCATTTATCGTCATAACAACCTACTGAAAACAAATTTTGCGTTTGAGATTTTACATCACGTCAGCTGTTGTTATCGTTAGAGATTTAGCTTCCACTGGGATCTGTGATCATAGAAGAGGTTAGGAACCAGCCATGGCCTCCATAAGGAACGATCCCATAATTTGCCTTGAATGATCTGAGAAACCACGGAAAACAAAATTCCGTATGGCAGGCCATAGAATTAAGCTCCGGTTTGTCAAAGTATTCAGATTTTCATCACACTTTATTCGGGCTTCGGTCTGGCTAAATGGCAAAAGTAAATTATTGTCATTTAGGCGTGTTTAAAATCAGGTTTCAAGCGTCATCAATGGGCTCTATCTTTTTCAAATTTTTTACTTCTAAGTTGCTATTTTCAGTTTGTACATTTTTCTGACAAAACTACGTCAGGTTTTTGTTGATAAGAGATAACGTTCAAGCAAACTTTGATCTGACCATCCTCTTCCTTCTTTTCTTACCAGTTTTTCCAACCTTTCATTACGTTTCTTGTACACTGTTTTTCTTTCGTTTACCTTCCATAATCAGCTCTGCCCTCATTGAAGCGCGCACACAATTTTCTGCTGTTTTTTCATACTCCTAATTACGTCATTGATTTTAGGATTTGGTTTAGCAAGCATTTTATTAATTTCTACAGCGTTGGTCGTTCGCTGGTACCTTTTGTAGCAACTGCAAAGATTGATAAGGTTTTCTTCATTATCCAACCACCTACCTACAAAGTAATAAAAAAATGAGAAAGTCTGGGGATATCCGGTGCCTGTGAAAGTATCTCGAGCAAACCATCAACTTCAGGCCGTAGAAAAGCCAACGCAACACACGTGCGAATTTGTAGTCTCTTTTCTTCATTGCTCTTGTATTCATGAGTAAATCCTATTTCTTGCACTTTTCTCCACAGAGGCTTTTTCAAGTGGAAATAACAACCATGCACTTCGGCTATCGGTAGTACAACTTCAATCGCAATAATCGCTGCTGATTCGAAACCTACGGCTACGTTTGCAGCTTTCCATTGTGGAATATTTTCCACCGGATTTCGCAAGACACGAATGTATGTCTCGTTTCTTTTGTTTGGTAATGATACAAAGGCTGCTGGACAGATTTTTGTCTCATTATTTGTTCTCCCAAAGTGGGGGTGCATGGTGTATAACTGCGAAAACTGTTTGGTACAGCACTTGAACGTACCATCCATAGAAACGTCTTGTTTACTTCTTAGGGCCTCTATCCCTGCTCTTCCGTTAAAAACTATTATCCTTTCCCCTAATTTGTCTTCGCTTCACAGAAAACTGCTGCCACCATTCATTGCTAGCAGCTCTGCTTTGAGGTCAATTTCTTCTCTTGTATGCGGATCTCTTTCATTTCCCTCTGCTTTTGCCGCTAGTATTATAAAGTTCTCTTCGTTACTTGCTACTCTGGAATTTCAGTGACAAAATCACACTGTGGGTTATGTAGGGAGCTCTGCTCCTCTGAATATATTTTGAAAATAGAAGTCTCTTCCTCTTGTGCCCTTGTCTTTAGTTGGTTCAAAGTCTTCCCTAGTTCCAGCTGAGTTCCTCACTGATCCTCGAGTGAAAGAAGTACTGTCGAATCCTTGTTTTTAAGTATTCCTTAGCAGTTGTTTGCTTTCTGTCTTGAACAGCGCCACGTCTTCTTTCGTTCTGATCACTATGTGTGAATAACCATCATAGTGACAACGTGGCCCACGGCAAATGGTCGTTGAAACTTCCTTATCGGAACTATTGTGACAGAAATACGCAAATCGCATGATGCCAACTCTGCAACAGCTACAGCAGTAATAAGGCTGTTTTTGTGCAGACAGTTGGATACCATGGTAGAGGAGAATTATCGGGGCTCAGTTCGGCCTTTTGTGGGGAGCAGGTAGTTTAACAGTAATTACGATGGTTTTGTCGCAGGTACTCCGTGATACTAAGGGAGAAGGTACTGGGCGCAGATTTCACAGTCCGATTTGGTGCAAATTACTCTGGGTCCAGTTTTCATGCATTCATTTTAACCAATAACTCTTCTCCAGCATAAGTCCGGGAAAAATCTTCTTTTAACCAATGACGTTGTCTCACCAATGGTAGCCACAGGAGTTTTAGGTAGTAACCCCCTTTTTCGACATTAGAGCGGGAAAACTTCTCTTACTATACGATGACGATAGCCCAAGGTCTTTTTACCAAATAATCCCACTTTTCCAGAACAAGTGCTGAAAACTCCCCTTCATAAGAGAAGGCGACACTGCTCTCTGACAATGTTCAATCTACAGTGGACAACAAAAGATTCTGTAAAAGACCCTAGGAGAGGGGTTGAAACGCCGATTGTTGGAAGGAATACGATGCGGCTTATCAAGCACAAGACTTTAACTTCAGTTAACTTCATGCTGTCGTGCTCTGCAAATCTTGGCACATGACTTCCTTGTAAAAGGTCTACGCTTTCATAACGTGTTGTAATGAGACAAGATGTTGTAGTTGTCCCCTTTCGTTAGTATCCTGTACTGTGAATATCCTAAGTAGTCTTTAGTTGAGTAGTATTCCCTACTTACGACGTATGTTCCAGATGCCTTTTCAAACATGTATTTAGGAATTTCTTTCATCTCCTTCGGCAATTTATCAAAGAGTAGTACTTTATCCCCTGATAGAGAATTCTGTTGAGTTTTTTTCCTTGTTTCACCTTTGTAAATGTAAGTTCAGACTGGCTCTTGTTCCATGAGTACACTTAAAAAGTTAGTGAAATTCCTAGTAACGTTTTCCCAGAAGTGTACAACAGATTGACAGGTGTACTCACTTGGAGCCTTAAGGATGTCAAATTTTTCAAGTAGTTTTTTATAACGAGCCCGGTTACTACTTTAAGGATTATTTTCACAGTCCTTTACTGCAGTTTAAAAATTTCTCCAAGTATTGTGAGTTTGATAAATAAAAAAAAAAAGGAGCACTGTCTATGTCAGACCATTTTCTGAGCAATGTCACACGATGATGCTTTAGCTGGTGGTGTAGATGTTCTAATCTACCAGTATGTCAGGTCTCTTGCGACGGAACAGACCTACATTTACTTTTCTGTAACGAGTCATCTGTAACAGCAACGACTTGATATCGATAATATCGATGTTTGGTGGTGTGAAACCGATAACGAAGACTGTCCTTTAGTTAGTGTGCGCCTAACAGCTTACTGAAGTATAACTTTGCCATATGTACAATTATTTTTATGCACGCAGGTGGTCAATATTTGTTCTCTTCTTGAGGAAAAAATAATTTATTGTACAGAACAGGGTATGTTCTTCAACAACTAGGGGAACCGCAATGATTTTTGGACTGCCAAGCGTTTCTCCAGTTTTTCTGCATCGGGACGCCTTTTCTTTGGCTGATGTCTGCAGCCCACAGATGGCGACGGACATATCAGTTACTGGGTGTTACTGGAGTGTACTTCACGTAATGTTGATATTTGTTTAAAAATATGGTGCCATTTACGGAAGAAGGTGTGCAGTTTAGCACCTTTAGCAGTAGTAAGTCGTCTCATACAAATTGTGGCCCTGGATGCAAGATATTTCAGGCTAAATCCTGCGGTGCAAGGGTTGGGCCTCCATTACACCAAGAATTTTTCTCAGAGGTAGAAAATGTGGCGTCTCTTGTGTATGAGCTTAATGCGAGAAGTGAGGATATCGTGAAAGCACATCTGCACAATATGCTTTGGACTGTGGCCTAAAATGCGCGGTTGGAGGCGCCATTTTACGGATTGTGCGGCCCCTCCCGCCGGAGGTTCGAGTCCTCCCTCGAGCATGGGTGTGCGTGTTGTCCTTAGCATAAGTTAGTTTAAGCTGCGTGTAAGTCTAGGGACCGATGACCTCATCAGTTTGGTCCCTTATGAATTCACACACATTTGAACACTGAACATTTGTGGTCTAAAGGAAAGCTACAGACTTTATTTGTATATGGAGTCTTACAGCACAGACAGGCACATCAGAGATAGTGTGTCTGCTGTTTCTTTGGAAACAATTATCAGTAATTTATGTTAACAATTTTTATTAGTACCTTATGACTGCTTTTCAAAATACGTTTAAAATAGAGTTTACTAACAAAAAAGGTTTTTCTTTTATTGTCAACTTTTGTGTTGTGAAGTACAACTGTGAGATGTCGCACTGCATTTATTCAATGGTTAATTTGACTTTGTTTCATAAGACTAAAATAAATTTAATAAAACAAAACAAGTAACTTTATTTCTATCTAAAATACTTAGTTAGTTTGATTGGTTAAGTGATCTACGCTCTATATCTTGCTTGTTTTATTAAGTAAAGTTGAATTCATTCAAGAAAAATCTCACTAAAGGTTATAAAATCAGCTAAAAGAACTTCTCTAAAAGTTTGCGCCTTCGGAACTGGCGACTAACTTCTGTAAGAAATACAGTTTTCTAGTTGAGTACGTGGTGTTGCCCGGGTATGTGTATATCCCAATCTTCTCGTAGTTCACCCTCTCTCTGTCCCTCTTCACTCTCCACCACCTCTACCCACCCATTTTCATTCCATCTCCCCCTGCCCCTCTCTCTGTCCATCTGCTCCTCCCTCCTCTCCCTATCCATCTGCTTCTCCATACCTGCCCATCTGCTCCTTCGCCCTCAAATTCCATCTCCTCCTCCCTGTCTCTTTGTCTATCTCCACCTTCCCCTCTCTGCCCGTCCCCTACTCCCCCTCTTCGTCCATCTCCTTCTCACCCTATCTCAGTTTTTTGCTTCTTCCACTTCTCTCTTTTTATCTCACCCTCCTCCCTCTCCCTGCTCATTTCCTATTCTTTCCTTCCTCTGTCCATCTCCTCCTCTCCCATCTCTCCATTAATTTCCTCCTCCCCCCCCTATCTCTGTGTCTACTTCCTCCTACCTGCTACCTGTGCTCATCTCTTCCTTCCCCCTCACTGTCTGTTGACCTCTTGCTCCCCCCATCCTGTCTGCACGTTATCACGCTTACCTCAATAACAGGCTGGTGGCTCACACCACACAGTATTTCTTTCCAGATCTTAACTAATACGTGTACCAAATTCGGCTGAAATCATTCCAGGTGCTTAGGCTGAGCTTTTCATCCGTTGCTTTGCTCGCGAATGCACATGTCAAATGCATTTCACATATATTCAGTATATTCCATACGTATTTTCGCACTCGTTTCACTTGTATCTCCAGCAATTTCGCCTTGCAATTTCATTTTCACATAACTCAATGTTTATGATGTCGCATTCCCTAACCATGTGTCGTACGATGATATAATTTTGCATGTACAATCAGTGGTATATCTTGATACTGTCTGCAAAATATGTCGCGAATACAGATAGTGGTAAAGAAGTAATAAAGCACCATGCTTCATGCGGCAGTTGTACTGCATGAACAGTGGAAATGTAGTAAGTGATTATTTTGTGGGGGTAGTCAGCTAGAAAAAAGTCTCAAAGTTTTGAAATTATCTTTAAATTTTGTTGCAAGCCACTAAGTGCTGTCATTCTTAAATACTGAATGAATAAAGTGTGGATGTTACCGGATCGTGGGCTACACTCATTTTTTATCCCCATCCCGACCCCTTTGAGGGGTAAGTGGTTCTTACTATGACAGCGATTCATTCCCGAGAGCGTCAGAAGTGTACCAAGTTTGGTTGAAATGGATCCAGTGGTTTAGAAAGAGCTGTAGGAGATACATACATATAAACTCACATCCATTTTTGTAAGATGTGCATAGTTACAGAAGAAAAATACTCAAGGTGAGTTTCTACTCGCTCCTGGTCCAGTACTGGCACTGTGGTTTAGAGGGAAACACTGCTTGGCAGCACTGCCCCATGCCCCCCATAAACCAAGCAAACACACTACTGGCCATTAAAATTGCTACACCACGAAGATGTCATGCTACAGACATGAAATTTAACCGACAAGAAGAAGATGCTGTGATATGCAAATTATTTGCTTTTCAGATCATTCACACAAAGTTGGCGCCGGTGGCGACACCTACAACGTGCTGACACGAGGAAAGTTTCCAGCCGATTTCTCATACACAAACAGCAGTTGACCGGTGTTGCCTGGTGAAACGTTGTTGTGATGCCTCGTGTAAGGAGGAGAAATGCGTACCATCATGTTTCCGACTTTGATTAAGTTCGGATTGTAGCCTATCGCGTTTGCGGTTTACCGTATCGCGACATTGCTGCTCGTGTTGGTCGATATTTAATGACTGTTAGTAGCATATGGAATCGGTGGGTTCCGGAGGGTAATACGGAACGCCGTGCAGGATCCCAACGGCCTCGTATCACTACCAGTCGAGATAAAAAGCATCTTATCCGCATGGCAGTAACGGGTCGTGCAGCCACGTCTAGATCTCTGACTCAACAGATGGGGACGTTTGCAAGACAACAACCATCTGTACGAACAGTTCGACAACGTTTGCAGCAGCATGGCCTATCAGTTCGGAGACCATGGCTGCAAATACCCTTGACGGGGTTTCACAGACAGGACCACCTGCGATGGTGTACTTAACGACGAACCTGGGTGTACGAATGGCAAAACGTCATTTTTTCGGATGAATCCATGTCCTGTTTACAGCATCATGATGGTCGCATCCGTGTTTGGCGACAACTCGGTGAACACACATTGGAAGTGTGTATTCGTCATCGCCATACTGGCATATCACCCGGCGTGATCGTATGGGGTGCCATTGGTTACACATGTCGGTCACCTCTTGTTCGCATTGACGGCACTTTGAACAGTGTACGTTACATTTCAGAAGTGTTACGACCCGCGGCTCATTCGATCCCTGCAAAACCCTGCAAGTCAGCAGGATAATGCACGACCGTATGTTGCAGATCCTGTACGGGCATTTCTGGATACAGAAAATGTTTGACTGCTGCCCTGGCCAGCTCATTCTCCAGATCTTTCACCAATTGAAAACGTCTGGTCAGTGGTGGCCGAGCAACTGGCTCGTCACAAAACGCCAATCACTACTCTTGATGAACTGTGGTATCGTGTTGGAGCTGCATGGGCAGCTGTACCTGTACAATCCATCCAAGCGCTGTTTGACTCAATGCCCAGGCGTATCAAGGCAGTTATTACGTCCAGAGGTGGTTGTTCTGGGTACTTATTTCTCAGGATCTATGCACCCAAACTGTGTGAAAATGTAATCACTTGTCAGTTATAGTATAATATATTTGTCCAATGAACACCCGTTTATCATCTGCATTTCTTCTTGTTGTGCAATTTTAATGGCCAGTAGTGTAACTATAGCCTTTGTAACAGTGAAGGAGGGTTAAACAAAGTCAGCTTTTGCTATAAAATTCAGTTCCTGCCATGCAGTTCTCAAATGTGTCTAAGTGTAATTTTAAGTAATCTTTTCGGGTGCACAGTTTACAACACGGTAATAGCTCGAGTTTGTAGCAAGCTCACACATAATAGGAGGCGCTACTAGCCGCTCGTAAAGGAGGCGATGAGACTTCGCAACATGTAGAGGAAACAGTGTACAGTGTCGCCACAGAGTGTTCCCGGACAGCGGCTCTCTACGAGGCGGTGTTATTCCGCTGCTCGCCTTACGCCGCACGCCTCCCGCCAGCCTCCACGGGCCACTACGCCACGACGCCGCCGCCGCCGGCGTCGGCCCTCGACTTCTCCAGAGCAAAGAGTGCAGCGCAAGCAATTACGCGAGTGGCTTGAGCCAGCCGCACGGCACTTTGCGCGACGTTTAGACAAGGCCGCCTAATGCCGCCTCTCGGTTTTTATTTCTCAGCGCGAAACGGCACCCTCTCCATTGACGAGGAAAGCGTTTTTGCCGCCCCACTCCGACGCTCGTCAAATTTCCTTCCTTCCTCTTTTAGCGCCCTACACTTTTCCCAGGTTATTCTCCCCCGCACTTCCCTTGTTGCAGAGTTTATATAGCCCGTTATTTTCTGCAGATACACTACTGCGGCTTCGCGATAGGTCTTCGTGGTTAGTGGCAGGCGACTCGGTGGACAATGGATCAGTGCTTTCCGTTGTTTCGCTTCAAGTAGACCTCTCTACCAGCCTTCAAATGTTAACGTAATAACAACTGTTGACACTACCTACTGCCAACACATAGTGCTCGCTATCATAACTGCGCAGACTTGCAAACCTTCACTTTCGTCAAAAAAAGATAATTATTCCAAAATGGCTGTGTGCACTATGGGACTTAACTTCTGAAGTCATCAGTCCCCTAGAACTTAGAACTACTTAAACCTAACTAACCTGAGGACGTCACACACATCCATACCCGAGGCAGGATTCGAACCTGCGACCGTAGCGGTCGCGCGGTTCCAGACTGTAGCGCCTAGAACCGCTCGGCCACTTCGGCCGGCTAATAATTCCAGAATGATATTTTCACTCTGCAGAGCAGTATGCGCTGATATGAAACTTCATGGCAGATTAAATCTGTGTGTCGGACCGAGACTCGAAATCGGGACCTTCACCATTCGAGGGCAAGTTCTCTGTGAAGTTTGGAAGGTAGAAGACGAGGTATTGGCGGAATTGAAGCTGCGAGGACGCGTCATGAGTCGTGCTTGGGTATCTCGGATGATAGAGCACGTGCCCGCGTATTGCAAAGATCCCGAGTTCGAGTCTCTGTCTGGCACACAGTTTTAATCTGGCAGAAAGTTTCAAGATAATAATTATTTGCAGCGAGCTGTTACGTAAAAGTAAGTATGCATACCTTAACAGCTATCGGAACTTTTTCTTCTTCGCTACTGTGAAAGACATCCCTTCTACTGTAACCTCTTGGCAACTTCGAAAGATGTGTACAGTGCAGTGAAGAAAGGACACATTCCTCTGTTATTGGCAATGGACACCGCATACGTGTGTTAGTGCTCTTACTGTAAACAGTACTCACAGTTTTGGGTGAAAGTAACGCATCCATTAGTTTTAATGTAACCAGTCTGTGTTTCGATATGTTTGTTTAATGTTTTCACACTGTACTTTTGCCACTCCATTTACCATCATAATGGAAGCACGGGAAATGCCAGACATGATTTTCTGCTGTGCTCTGGCAAATGGAAGTAACCGTCAAGCCAACATCCTGTATGCTGCAAAATATCCAGAACTAATGGTTTCATCTACAAAATAACAAGTTACTCTACAGTGTAAAAGCGTTCCACAAACTTAAGTTTTCATTAGTTGTTAAATATTTCTCCAGTTATTTATTAGTTCAAAATGGTTCAAATGGCTTTGAGCACTATGGGACTTAACATCTGTGGTCATCAGTCCCCTAGAACTCAGAACTACTTAAACCTAACTAACCTAAGGACATCACAAACATCCATGCCCGAGGCAGGATTCGAACCTGCGACCTTAGAAGTCGCGCCTAGGACCGCTAGACCACCGCGGCCGGCATTTATTAGTTAATGTAACTGTTTTGCGTGACAAAAATGTAATACTTTCCTCTTAACCAATCTGCATGTCACTTTTCTATCTGTAACATCTTTTGTGTAAATAGTTCTGTGTACGTCGCACGTAACTTTATCTGTGTTTGCGATATTCAGTTGTCACCTGAAGATAGCCGAATAAGCTGAGAGCCAGATCTTGATCACTTCAATATAATAATGCAGAACATTAGGAAGAGTTCCGCATTTAACATTATTACACTCTTTTGACAAGCAACGGTGGAAAATTCAATTAATGTTATTCCACAAAATAACAAAAGCACGAACTGTTTCCTTTAGAAATATTGTATGCGCCGCACTTACCCAGAACTGTGAATACGGTTTACAGTAACAACGCTAAGGTATATTTACGGCATGCTGTATCCATGGAGAATAACGGATGAATTTGTACTTATTTGTTACTGCTTTTTGTTGGTCGCTCCTAATTGCAACGAGCCTGCCGTAGAAGCGATGTGTTTTACAGTAGCGAAAATGAACAAACGTTCATAGCTCTTAAAGTATGCATTTTAGAGCCCATATTTACACATTTTTGCGGCCCATACAACCACTTCCAACGTGTGGAACACTTCTTTTTACTTGGGTTAAGTATGTTTATTCCGATACAAACAAATTTCTGGGGAGGCCAACCACACCGCAGAGACATAGTGAGTAACAACACTCAATAAAGATCCAAGTAATTATAAACAACAATTACATAGTCAAAAATGATGAGGTTTTCCCAAAAGCTGCATAGCTGTGTGAAAGTGCTTTATTCGCATCTACCGGTTTCACGTCAGAACAGAGACATCTTAAGGTTTCTTTGTCAAGAATACAAACCACTGCGTAAAATTTTTGAAATGGTAGAAATACAGAACCATAGTGTTGACATTCAACATAACCACTAAATAGCGTAAAAACACTGTGCTTTATGAAGGGGAAGCTCCGCCCCTAACCTGCTGCATGATCTCATCGGGAGCGAATAGGACTTAACATACGATGATAACGAACGTGGGGACTTAAAATATCAATCTAAATACAAACAAAATACGATACGAAAGATTACATGAATGTAAGTTGGCAGTAGTAATAATTACTTTACATCTTCCGAAGATAAATGCAGATGTGTATGAAGAACCAATACAATTATTTGTGAGAATGACAAACTGCTTTCTACGGGCATTGCGCGAAATATTAAACTGAGGTGTAGACACAAAGCAAGCACAGAGACGACAGCCGTTGCCATGGAGACCTTATCGAGGAAGCTCTCGATGGATAGCGTTACTGGCGTAGAGTTTTGTGGTACAGAGATGTAACGGCGTAAGGACGCCTTGGGTCAACCAGGAGACAGGGATCAAGGTTGTTCATGCACGTCTGTAATTATCTTTTGCAAGCGCAAAATAATTGTTACTGCAGCAATCTTACATTTATGTAACCTTTCATTTAGTGGTATCTAGGCTGATATTTTAAGTTCTCACATACGTTCTCATCGTATGTTTAATACTATTCGCCGCCAATGGGATCATGCAGCAGGCGAGGGGTGGAGCTTCGCCTTCATAACGCATGGTGTTTTGACGATATTTATCAATTATCGAAGATCTCTTCCGATACTTTTCAGTGCTTCGCTCGTCGTATCTGTTCACCATCTAGTGGTATAAAAACCTTTCTGTTTAATTCTGATCACATATCCATATTTTATTGTGTGGATGGTTTGTATAATTTTGATACCTGTTACCCTTCAAAGAAAATTATTCATTTTATTTCGAAGACGTGGTCTGACATGAGATTCTTAATTTTCAGTAAAAACTTGCGACAAATAGTGATTATTAATTTAAATTATCTAATCAAATCTCTGCTTGTCCCAATACTGTCTAAAAAAATCGTCACCAGGAACCCTGGAGATTACTTATGAATTGCCATATGTTAAGTTGGTCGATGTACAGAGGACATAAAATGTGGACTGGCAATAGTAAGAAATTAATTTCTGAAAAGGGAAATATTTAAAATATAAAACTTGTCTTCAGAAACGGGTCTAAAAATATTATCTGGAGTGTAGCCTTGTATGCAAGGGAAACATGGGCAGTAAGTACGAGGACGCACGGAAAAGTAAAGCCTCCGATTTTTTAAATGTGACATTGTTACAGCTTTCTAAATAAAGCAAATTTTATTAACATTCTACATCTTTGTTCTTCATGCACACTTATTTATTTGGCAACATATTCAACTTGGTGTCGATCACATTAGTCCCAACAAGAGACCAGTTTGCTGATACCGGCACTGTAGAATGTTTTTGACTTTATTGAGGGAGCCACAATCTCTTCTCCACTTGAACCGCTTTATCACTATCACAGTGAATCCTTGAAAGTGTTTTTTTTTTCTGGAAACAAATGAAAATCGGATGGGGCAAGTTCGACGAAAGATGTTCGATTAAAGGGAGCCCAACGCGTCGTATTGTTGCTGATGACGTAGCGTTCGTGTGTGGTCTGACATTTTCATTCTCTTCAAATTCGAAACTCTATTACAGCACGTTTCTCGCCTATCGACATAGTTACGTTATACACCGTCGTCTTGCACACTGCATTTCAGAGCACTCTAGCGGCAGAGGGCTGCACATATTCAGCTACAAAGAATGAAGATGTAAACCATTAATAACATTTATTTAAGCGAGTTCCTAGGAGATTTCACACAAAAAAATTTGAAGATATTACTTTGCAGCACAACCTCATAGTATAGAAAAGAAGGAATTTGATAAGTGGTGCTGTAGAAGATTGCTGATGATTAGATGGATAGATTATATGACTAACGACGAGGTATCGAACCGAATTTGAGAGAAAAGAAAATTATGACACACCTTGTCTAATAATACTGATACAATACATCCCGAGGCATCATGAAAGGGTGAAGTTTGGTGACTGGGTTAAAAATTTTAGAGGGAGAGCAAAGGCTGGTTGCAATAAGGAAGTTGTAGTAGATGTACGTTGCAATATGTCCGCAAATATTCTTGTACAGGATAGACTATCACGGTGTGTTCCAGCACACAAGTATTCCGAATGAAAAATACCAAAACACAACTGTGGTAAAATAGTTTCAACGCAAATATTATCATTACTAGTTCTAAAATAATCATTTTAATTATAGATATTTGTTTTGTATTCTGTTGAACATGGTGGCAAGCAAATGTATTGATAAATTTTGTAACTTTTTCGCTGTTATCGCTTCGTTTGCTAAAAGCTGTGTTTCGTCTGTTGACAGTCGCTGGACCTGTGACGACGACCTCCATCGCAGAGTTCGTGGGCAGCGAGTTCACTGAGCTGTCTGAGGACGACGTTGTGCAGTTCCACCTGTACACGAGGTCAGTACGTCACCAGAGATGCCTGGGCCCCAAGCAGTCCTGTCACCTGTTGGCACTGGATAGGGCAAGCATTGCCCTAAAGAGCTCGCGTACTTTGTAGTGCCTACATTCACGTGTTACTCGGACAAAGCAGCTTGCCGAAATTAATTAGGAGACAGATAAACCTGTATCTCGCAGCAGTACTTTAATGATGCTAGCAAAGAACCTGTGTGACGTGCCGCTTCGGTATTCGAACAAAGTGCGGATGACATCAAGATACTGGTCTCACGTTCTCTGTAAATGGCTCTGAGCACTATGGGACTTAACTTCGGATATCATCAGTCCCCTAGAACTTAGAACTACTTAAACCTAACTAACCTAAGGACATCACACACATCCATGCCCGAGGCAGAATTCAAACCTGCAACCGTAGCGGCCGCACGGTTCCAGACTGTAGCGCCTTTAACTGCTTGGCCACTGCGGCCGCCTTTTCTCTGTAAAAGTGCCTCATAATTACTTTGATGTAGCAACGGTTTCTTAGCCGAGATTTTGTCGGTAAAATTACAATCTCCGCTGTTCTAAAGATTTTTTACGTTGATACACCTCTGCTCGCTGCTATTGCTCAACATTAAGGTGTAAACAATAATTGGCAAAAGTTGGAAATAGGCCAGACACTGTTAAGGTGCTAAGAAATAGCATAAAATTACTTCCAAAGCAAGACATCCATATCATTGAAATCTTGGGAGCTTAATTTTTTACAGTGAATCCTTACAAATACCACTAGCCAATTTAGGTTTGTAGAGGAAATTTTAAGAGCGTACTGTGTAATTGTTATGTAAGTGGAACACGTATCATACTTAATTGTGGGTAAGCAATTGATGTTTCGATTGGATTCCAACTTCGCCGAAGACAGCCGGCAATTGCCTCTGTGGCTTCCTCACCAGACTTCCTTTCTTCAGTCTACGAACCACGTTCATTAGTGTTATCACGAGACGCATTATCATTCACAGTATTTTCAATCAGTGTCAAATGCTTGGTTAAGTCTGAATAGTGCGAAACGCCTTATGGAGGTTCTTGTGCAACAAAGCTAGCTCTTTATTCGCAAGAAGTAATGGCCGCTATCTACATGGGATCTCAAGTTGATTCCGTATTTCTAGATTTCCGGAAAGCTTTTAACACCGTTCCTCACAAACGACTTCTAATCAAGCTGCGGGCCTATGGGGTATCGTCTCAGTTGTTGGACTGGATTCAAGATTTCCTATCAGGAAGGTCGCAGTTCGTAGTAATAGACGTCAAATCATCGAGTAAAGCTGAAGTGATATCAGGTGTTCCCCAGGGAAGCGTCCTGGGATCTCTGCTGTTCCTGATCTATATAAATGACCTGGGGTTTCGCAGATGATGCTACAACTCACCGTATAGTAAGGTCATCCGAAGACCAGTATCAGTTGCAAAGCGATTTAGAAAAGATTGCTGTATGGTGTGGCAGGTGGCAGCTGACGCTAAATAACGAAAAGTGTGACGTGATCCACATGATTTCCGGAAGAAATCCGTTGGAACTCGATTACTCGATAACTAGTCCAATTCTCAAGGCTGTCAATTCAACTAAGTACCTTGGTATTAAAATTACAAACAACTTCAGTTGGAAAGACCACATAGATAATATTGTGGGGAAGGCGAGCCAAAGGTTGCGTTTCATTGGCAGAACACTTAGAAGATGCAACAAGTACACTAAAGAGACAGCTTACACTACACTCGTTCGTCCTCTGTTAGAATATTGTTCCGCGGTGTGGGATCTTTACCAGGTGTGATTGACGGAGGACATCGAAAGGGTGCAAAAGAGGACAGCTCGTTTTGTATTATCAAGGAGTAGGGGAGAGAGTGTGGCAGATATGATACGCGAGTTGGGATGGAAGTCATTAAAGCAAAGACGTTTTCGTCGCGGCGAGATCTATTTACGAAATTTCAGTCACCAACTTTCTCTTCCTAATGCGAAAATATTTTGTTGAGCCCAACCTACATAGGTAGGAATGATTATCAAAATAAGAGAAATCAGAGCTCGAACAGAAAGGTTTAGGTGTTCGTTTTCCCCGCGCGCTGTTCGGGTGTGGAATGGTAGAGAGATGGTAAAATTGTGGTTCGATGAACCCTCTGCCAAGCACTTAAATGTGAATTGCAGAGTAGTCATGTAGATGTAGATGTAGATGTGATGAGGCCTTCTCTTTCTAATAAACGACGCTTCATAAGTACATTGATTTGATGCAGCTTATCATCTGATTCTCAGTTTATAACTCCCTGAGTCCTGTAAGACGCAATGATAAAACTGCTGTGGGTAGGCCTTGCGCCTGCCCATTCAGCAATACACATTGCATCCGAGGGAAGCAGTTGCATAGTTGTCAGGGGCCAGCCTTCCCGCAGACAGGCGCATCTGGACCACGACCTGCCCGGCCAACAGACGGCATCCGAAGCGCCGATAAGGTGCCCACGGACGTATTCTCCTCCGCGGGCCATGTGATTGAAAGCAGTGTTTACGGTATCTTTGTGCCCGGGCTGTGTTCTGTCCGTCGTTCGAGCCACGACGAGCAGTTCACTCAAGAGTGGGCTTCCTCGGCCAGGCATCGCCCTTCATATTTATAACATTGTTAAGTTCCGAGCTCTGGCAATAAACATCACTTTTCTTGACCCTGTAACCGGTACTACTCTGTCAAATACACTATGTGACCAAAAGTATCCGGACACCTGGCTGAAAATGTCTTACAAGTTCGTGGCACCCACCATCGTTAACGCTGGAATTCAGTGTGGTGTTGGCCAACCCTTTGCATTGATGACAGTTTCCACTCTCGCACGCATAGGTTCAATCAGGTGCTGGAAGGTTTCTTGGGGAATGGCAGTCCATCCTTCACGGAGTGCTGCATTGGCGAGAGGAATAGATGTCGGTCGCTGAGGTCTGCCACGAAGGTGTTCTATGGGATTCAGGTCAGGACTCTGTGCAGGCCAGTCCATTACAGGGGTGTTATTGTCGACAGGCCGTGCATTATGAACAGCTGCTCGATCGTGTTGAAAGATGCAGACACTATCTCCGAATTACTCTTCAACAGTGGGAAGCAAGAAGGTGTTCAAAGCATCATTGTAGGCCTGTGATGTGATAGTGCCACGCAAAACCACAAGGGCTGCAAGACCCCTCTATGAAAAACACGATTGCACCATGACACCACCGCCTCCTAATTTTACTGTTGGCACTACAGACGCTGGCAGATGACGTTCACCGTACATTCGCCATACCCACACCCTGCCATCGGATCGCCACATTGTGTACCGTGATTTGCCACTCCACATAACGTTTTTCCAGTGTTCAATCGTCCAACGTTTATGCTCCGTACACTAAGCGAGACGTCGTTTGGCATTTACCGGCGTGATGTGTGGCTTAGGAGCAGCCGCGCGACTATGAAATCGAAGTTTTCTCACCTCCCACCTAACTGTCACAGTACTTGCGGTGGATCCTGATGCAGTTTCGAATTTCTGTGTGATGGTCTGGATAGATGTCTGCCTATTACACATTACGACCATCTTAAACTGTCGGCCGTGTCTTTCAGTCAACAGATGAGTTCGGCCTGTGCGCCTATGTGCCGTACGTGACAGTTCACGTGTCCACTTCGCTATCAGATAAGAAACGGTGGACCTAGGGTTGTTTAGGAGTGCGGAAATCTCGAGTACAGACGTATAACACAAGTGACACCCAATCACCTGACCACTTTCGAAGGCCGTAATTTCTGCGGTGAGGCCTATACCGCTCTATCACGATGTCTAATGACTAATGAGGTCGCTGATACGGAGTGCCTGGCAGTAGGTGTCAGCGCAATACACCTGATATGAAAAACGTATGTTTTTGAGATGTTCGGATATTTTGATTACATAATGCAGCTCCTCAGTTTGCCTCAGGCGGCTGAGTGTACCTTATTGTAGTCCTCCCAGCGAGGATAAATCGCTGGCAGTATCGGAAACTGGGCACGGGCCCTCCACATGGCTGGTACGAGCGCCGGGCGCTCAGGCACAGAGACGGGCACATTAATACCGAATTCATTAAAAATCAGAAGAAGAACACTTGATTTTTACATTCAGGTAATGGTTACATATGGGTCATTTTCAAAGGCAAATTTTCGATGACCTGTTTCTGGATTCCGAATATACTCGACATTCGTTTTATGACTGTTGATATTTTTGAAAATATCGGATACTGTTATATCTATATTTAAGAATATATTGTCGTCTCTCGATAAAACGAAGAAAGGTATCGATATATCAACGGAAAGAGTATCAGTGTTCCGACCCATTAAAATATCGACCAGATTTACTTTACTTCATGCCTATGGTGACCAGTTTTTATGTCGTCATAAATGACCATCTTCAGATCTGTTTTATAAAGTCCTGGTATACCGGAAGACAGTATATTAGGACATGTTTTTATAAAGTAGATCTGAAGATGGTCATTATAGACCGAAGCCGGTAGTCTGATGGTATAAAAATTTGTGACCGTAGACGTGAAGTAAAGGAAATTTATTCTGTTTCCGAGTGACTGTTCAATTCGCGCCTAAGTCGCAGCTTGGGAAAAATGTCGGCATCACACTGTAAATATATTGTCGGTTTTAGAGCTGTATATTTAAGTATTGATTTATTATTAGATATTCTGTACGTCAACAAATTATCTGTCTGCCTATCACCCTTAGAGCAAGAAGTGATAGGAAAACTATGCACGTTCACGTTCGGCGATAACGGCTTTGCTAACAATGGTAGCTGCATGTAAACGGCACAATAAAAGGTGTCCGATGGATCCGTTGTCCGATGGATCCGTCGGTCGGTTTTATCACATACCGGATTTGTCAGGAACACATCATGTCGACTTCCCTGTTTTTTCATTTCTGTCACTAGCAGCTCTGTCAGCACTGAGTGGTGGAGCTTAAGCTTGGAGTTTCTGTTTGTAGCGCGAAATGCTGATTACGTCAGCATTTCCTCTCACACGTCTCCGCTCATGTTTATCATTTTCAACAATTGTTTTTGAAAGAAATAGCACACTAGCTGCTTTAAAACTTTGTTTTTTAACGCCTCTGGTGTGCTATTTCTACACATCGGAAAACTTGTAATTCCATTCACATCGGGAACCCCCAGTGCAATCGCACTTCTTTTGTGCCACCTGTAATTCCTTCACACAGTCAAAGGGAAAGACTTTTCGTAATGAAAGTTCAAAAAGTAATAAGTCTCCTTCACACAGTGAAAGTAAAATTATGTTTTACTTCAGTTTCGAAAGAACAAATTCAAATATGTGCCAAAAATTGTGAAAAAATACAATATAAAATAAAAAATCGGCATTCGATATTGCCATTTCTATATCGACGTATCGATGTGGTGAAGGGCAGAGTGTCACCGATACATATAGACATTTTTGCAAAGAGTATCGATTTATCGATATTTTTTTGACAGCCCTAATTCGAATGAAAAGTATCGTTCCACTGTGTTTGATGCGACCAGTAAGAGGAACAGCACTCAGTCGCGAATAATGTTTACAGCATATCCAGATTTCGGACAGTGTGTGGCCGTCCTCAGTGCTAAAGGACATGCATACAATCAGTTACAATAATGTAACATGCATGTCTTATTGAATGCACAGTTGTATAATCCTCAAATGTGAGTCGATTAAAAAATACATACCAATAAGACATGAAAACCACTTTAGTATGTACATCGTTCCAAGTGAACTACTCATATCAAAGGTTGATTTCACACTGATCTCGTTACAGTTACAGTTACAACACAATTGGCTTCATTTTACTACAGAGCCATGTTTAAACTGAGGTGACGAAAGTCATGGGGTACCTCCTAATATCGTGCCGGACCTCCTTTTTCCCTGCGTATTGCAGCAACTCGACGTGGCATCGACTCAATAAGTCGTTGGAAGTCCCCTGAAGAAATATTGAGCCATGTTGCCTCTATAGTCGTCCATAATTGCAAAAGTGTTGCCAGTGCAAAAGTTTCAGCACGAACTGACCGCTCGATTATGTCCCATACATGTTCGCTGGAATTTGTGTCGCGTGATCATTCTCCCGATGTATGCAGTGTTCTTCAAACCAATCGCGAACAGTTGTGGCCCAGCGACATGGCTCGTTGTCATACGTAAAGATGAATTCCATCTTCGTCTGGGACCAAGAAGTCCATGAATGGCTGCAAATAATCATTTCCAGTCAATGATCTTTCAGATGGACTGGAAGATCCTGTATGTGTCACACTCCAATCCTATGGACCCTACCATCAGTTCTCAGTAACTGAAAACGAGACTTATCTGATCATGGCGGAGTTTCCAGTCGTCTACGATCCAAACAATTCGATCACGAGCCAGGAGAGGCGCTGCAGGCGATGACGCACTGTTAGAAAGGCTCTCGCGTCGGTCGTCCGTTGCCATAGCCCATTAATGGCAAATTTCGCCGTACTCTCCTAACTGATACGTTCGTCGTGAGTCCCTCATTGATTTTTGCGATTATTTAATTAAGTGTTGCTTGTGTGTTAGCACTGACAGCCCTACGCAAATGCCACTGTTCTCGGCCGTTAATTGGAGGCCGTCGGTCCGTGCGTTGTCCGTGGTGAGAGGTAACGCTAGAAGTGTGGTATTCTCCGCGCACTCTTGACACTGTGAATTTCGGTATGTTGAATTCGCAGACGGTTTGCAAAATGGAATGCCTCGTGCGACTAGCTCCAACTACCATTTCGCGCTCAAAGTCTGTTAATTCCCAATGTGTAACTGCACTCACGTGCTAAATATTTTCACGTGAATCACCTGAGTACAAATGACAGCTACGCAAATGATTGCACTTGTGTACGCGATACCATCGACATCTGTACTGACCCCATGCATTACCTTTACTTTACAATTCGTATGTTTTATCATTGTATTTGTTATTTGTACTTTTAAAAAAGTAACGTACGTAAAACAAATAAGTTGGCTTTAACTAAAATTAGTGAGTAATGCTTTACATTGATACATGGTGTTAATTATGTGAAATAACCAATGACATCGGTTACTGTCGCACGCTTTACAACAGAACATAGTTTAAAAATTACAAAAGGTTGTGTCCAAAATACCTTAATTAAGAAATTTTTTAGTTAAATCTGTGTTAAATACTAACCACAGCTGAAAGGAAATGGAAGAGACAGTGGTGTCGTACATTATCGCTCCAACAGCGGTGGGTTAAAAGGCCCAGAAATCTTTCTGATTTAAAGTGTTCTTTCCCGTAAGTTTCTCGTAGAAAAATCAAGTACATGGTGTAGTAATTTGTGAATACACTGTATTTGTCTACAGAAATTTTGTACTCATAAGCGATGTAGAAAGTGCGTTATAGGTCGTTAGTGTTGTTACATTTTGTGTCCACTAGGTCACAAATTCGTCTTCAACCTTCATTCCCTCAACCTGTAACGTTTCATCTCGTTATAGGTTAGAGTTACCTACTCTGTAGCTCTTATCGAACAATAAGTCGGTGAACAAGGCTTATGAATACAGAACGTGAATGACGAAACGGTACAGCGCACGCTCTGAAAGAGCTTCAGTCGGTCATACAGTGCGGTACTGGTTTACAAAACTGAACGGAACTGTGAGAGCGAAAAAAGTTTTCTAATTATGTTGACCTGCGTATTCCAAGTCTTACTTTCTATGGACGTTGTACGAAAAAGAATTTTACAACAGTAGGGAAAAACGCCAGATTATTCGGAAACTCGACGAACTACGGTTCAGAAATTCTGAAATGCACCGGCTGCTCGATTTATCGGTATTTAATTCCGTGCTCACGCTCCAAAGGGTAAGCTGTCCGGGCGCGGACGCCGGATGGATGGCTTTAAATCACGATCGGTGCTTAAAACGGCCCGCTTTGCTGCAGTGGCCGAGTTCTGCCAATAAACACGGTGAGCCCCTCGAGAGCTCTGCCCGGCGCGGCGGCAGGCCGGGGCGGCGGGGGTGGCGGGAGCCGACGGGGGCCGCGGTTCACGTAGCTTGGCGAAGCAGCCGCACCCTTTGACGGGGAGGGACGGGGCTCGGCAGTTTATTTTTACCTGTGTACCTGCCAATCTCGCAGTCCGTTCCACGAGCGCGCTTCTACTTCACAGGTACCGAAGCTATTTTCAAGAAGCACCTAAGCTGGTAATGTTCCACAGAAAATTCATACATACTTGTATCATAAAAACTTATTATATATATTGCAGGGTGCTCCACTGATAGTGACAGGGCAAAAATATATCACAACATAAGGGTCAAACTAAAAACTACAAAGAACGAAACTTGTCTAGCTTGACTATGGCTGGCCCCCTACATGGCGGTCCCATAGGTCAAACGGAAATCAACAGCGTTTTTTTTTTTTAAATAGGAACCCCCATTTTTTATTAAATATTCGTGTAGTACGTAAAGAAATGTGAATGTTTTAGTTGCAAAATTTTTTTCGCTTTGTGATAGATGGCGCTGTAATAGTCATAAACATATGGCTCACAATTTTAGACGAACAGTTTGTAACAGGTAGATTTCTTAATTTAAAATACAGAACTTAGATAAGTTTGAACATTTTATTTCGGTTGTTCCAATGTGATACATGTAGCTTCGTGAACTTATCATTTCTGAGAACGCATGCTGTTACAGCGTACAATCGTACAATATGCGTTAGATGCGTATGTGCCAAGCAAGATCGTAAGAGATGGAAAAGAGCCACCGTGGTACAACAACCGAGTTAGAAAACTGCTGCGGAAGCAAAGGGAACGTCACAGCAAACATAAACATAGCCAAAGCCTTGCAGACAAACAAAAATTACGGGAAGCGAAATGTAGTGTGAGGAGGGCTACGCGAGAGCCGTTCAATGAATTCGAAAGTAAAGTTCTATGTACTGACTTGGCAGAAAATCCTAAGAAATTTTGGTCTTGTGTCAAAGCGGTAGGTGGATCAAAACAAAATGTCCAGACACTCTGTGACCAAAATGGTACTGAAACAGAGGATGACAGACTAAAGGCCGAAATACTAAATGTCTTCTTCCAAAGGTGTTTCACAGAGGAAGACTGCACTGAAGTTCCTTCTCTAGATTGTCGCACAGATGACAAAATGGTAGATATCGAAATAGACGACAGAGGGATAGAGAAACAATTAAAATCGCTCAAAAGAGGAAAGGCCGCTGGCCCTGATGGGATACCAGTTCGATTTTACACAGAATACGCGAAGAATCTTGCCCCCCTTCTTGCAGCGGTGTACCGTAGTTTGGAAAAGGGCACAGGTCATCCCCGTTTTCAAGAATAGACGTCGAACAGATGTGCATAACTATAGACCTATATCTCTAACGTCGCTCAGTTGTAGAATTTTGGAACACGTATTATGTTCGAGTAAATGACTTTTCTGGAGACTAGAAATCTACTCTGCAGGAATCAGCATGGGTTTCGAAAAAGACGGTCGTGTGAAACCCAGCTCGCGCTATTCGTGTACGAGACTCAGAGGGCCATAGACACGGGTTCAGAGGTAGATGTCGTGTTTCTTGACTTCCGCAAGGCGTTTGACACAGTTCCCCACAGTCGTTTAATGAACAAAGTAAGAGCATACGGACTATCAGACCAATTGTGTGATTGGATTGAGGAGTACCTAGATAACAGAACGCAGCATGTAATTCTCAATGGAGAGAAGTCTTCCGAAGTAAGAGTGATTTCAGGTGTGCAGCAAGCGAGTGTCATAGGACCGTTGCTTTTTACAATATACATAAATGACCTGGTGGATGACATCGGAAGTTCTCTGAGGCTTTTTGCAGATGATGCTGTGGTGTATCCAGAGGTTGCGACAATGAAAAATTGTACTGAAATGCAGGAGAATCTGCAGCGAATTGACGCATGGTGCAGAGAATGGCAATTGAATCTCAATGCAGACAAGTGTAATGTGCTGCGAATACATAGAAAGATAGATCCCTTATCATTTAGCTACAAAATAGCAGGTCAGCAACTGGAAGGAATTAATTCCATAAATTATCTGGGAGTACGCATTAGGAGTGATTTAAAATGGAATGATCATATAAAGTTGATCGTCGGTAAAGCAGATGCCAGGCTGAGATCCATTGGAAGAATCCTAAGGAAATGCTATCCGAAAACAAAGGAAGTAGGTTACAGTATGCTTGTTCGTCCACTGCTTGAATACTGCTCAACAGTGTGGGATCCGTACCAGATAGGATTGATAGAAGAGATAGAGAAGATCCAACGGAGAGCAGCGCGCTGCGTTACAGGACCATTTAATAATCGTGAAAGCGTTACGGAGATGATAGATAAACTCCAGTGGAAGACTCTATAGGAGAGACGCTCAGTAGCTCGATACGGGCTTTTGTTAAAGTTTCGAGAACATATCTTCACCGAAGAGTCAAGCAGTATATTGCTCCCTCCTACGTATATCTCGCGAAGAGACCATGAGGATAAAATCAGAGAGATCAGAGCCCACACAGAAGCATACCGACAATCCTTCTTTCCACGAACAATACGAGACTGGAATAGAAGGGAGAACCGATAGAGGTACTCAGGGTACCCTCCGCCACACACCGTCAGGTGGCTTGCGGAATATGGATGTAGATGTAGATTACCTGTAAATATCACATTAATGCAATAAATGCTCGAAATGATGTCCGTCAACCTCAATGCATTTGGCAATAAGTGTAACGACATTCCTCGTAACAGAGAGTAGTTCGCTTTCCGTAATGTTCGCAAAGGCATTGACAATGCGCTGACGCATGGTGTCAGACGTAGTCGGCGGATCACGATAGCAAATATCCTTCAACTTTCCCCACAGAAAGAAATGCGGGGACGTCAGATCCTGTGAATGTGCGGGTCGTGGTATGGTGCTTCGACGACCAATCCACCTGTCATGAAATATTCTATTCAATAACGCTTCAACCGGACGCGAGCTATGTGCCGGACTTCCATCATGTTGGAAGTACATCGCATTCTCTCATGTAGTGAAACATCTTGTAGTACCATCGGTAGAACATTACGTACGAAATCAGCATACATTGCACCATTTAGATTGCCATCGATAAAATGTGGACTAATTATCCTTCCTCCCATAATACCGCACCATACATTATCCCGCCAAGGTCGTTGATTTTCCACTTGTCGCAGCCATCGTGGATTTTTCGTTGCCCAATAGTGCATATTGTGCCGGTTTACGTTACCGCTCTTGGTGAATAACGCTTCGTCGCTAAATAGAACGCGTGCAAATATCTGTCATCGTCCGGTAATTTCTCTTGTGCCCAGTGTCAGAACTGTACACGACGTTCAAAGTCGTCGCCGAGCAATTCTTGGTGCATAGAAATATGGTACGGGTGCAACCGTTGTTGATGTAGCATTCTCAACACCGACGTTTTTGAAGTTCCCGATTCTCATGCAATTTGTCTGCTACTGATGTGCGAATTAGCCACGACAGCAGCTAAAACACCTACTTGGGCATCATCATCATTTGTTGCAGGTCGTGGTTGACGTTTCACATGAGGCTGAACACTTCCTGTTTCATTAATAACGTATCTGTCTGGCGAACGGTCCGGACACTTGGATGATGTCCAGGATACCTAGCAGCATACGTAGCACACGCCGGGTGGGCATTTTGATCACAATAGCCATACATCAACACGATATCGACCTTTGCCGCAATTGGTTAACGGTCCATTTTAACACGCGTAATGTATCACGAAGCAATACCGTCCACACTGGCGGAATGTTACGTGATACCACGTACTTATACGTTTGTGACTATTACAGCGCTATCTATCACAAAGAGAAAAAAGTAGTCCAGCTAAAACATTCATATTTCTTTACGAACTACACGAATATGTGATACAAGTGGGGGTTCCTATTTAAAAAAAGCGCAGTTGATATCCGTTTGACCTATGGCAGCGCCATCTAGCGCGCCAACTATTGCACCATCTTGTTTCTCCCTCCAAGCTAGACGAGTTTTATTCTTCGTAGTTTTTTCGTTTGACGCTTATGTCGTGAGCTATTTCACCCGGTCACTATCAATGGACCACATCTCCTCGTTAACCACCGGACCGATTACAACCAAACTTGATACACATAACGCTTCCTGTTTGGAAAAAATCGCTGTGGGGGTGCGGACCTCTATATGAAAGGGAAAGGGATGGCGTCGTTTGTGAAAAGAAGTGTTGCCCACAACGCGCGAATACCTATACTTTGGTCAACCAGTGTTCGAGAATCAGTGCACTCAGTGACTTGCAACGAACTTTAAACATAATTTCAAAACCCATAGGAAACTTTTTGCTGTGGGCAATCACCACAAAATGGCGTAGTGAAAAGAGTTTACTGCTTACCAATTCTTCACTTTTCCTGTAGTAAAACTGCCGCGTAAAGAATGACGTTTTAATTTATTACTTTTTTACTACTATCTATATTCGTGACACGTTTTGCAGACAGTACTTGTATTTACCAATGAATGTACCAGTGAAATTATATCTTGAACAACTTATGGTTCAGGAGGTATGACATCATAAACACAGAGATACTGAAGAAGTGCCGCATCATGCTGAACTTTTACATGTATCATTGTACGACACGCAGTTTAGGTAATATGGCTTCAAGTACTGATATGCGGAAAAAACAGCCGCATCATACATGACATTTTAATTTATTACTTTTTCACAACATATTTCGCAGACGGTAGCTATACACACCACTGGACATACATGCAAAATTATATCATTGTACAGCAGATAGTTCAGGAGATACGACGTCAAAAACATTGAACTGTGCAGAAGCGAAGCTGCAGGGTGAATCTTATGTGAAGTAATTTTGACACACGTGTTAGTGGGCAAAGTCATGGGTAAAAAGCTTATCGTAAACCCCGAAACCATTCGACCAAATTTGGTATACATTTTAGTTAAGATCCGGAAAGAAATATAACGGGGGTAAGAACCACCAGCCTCCTATCAGAACGAACGTATAAGGTGTAGAACAAAGAGGGAATGAGGAGAGCGACACAGATAGAGTGGAGGAGGAGACTGACGGAGAGAGAGGGAGGGGCAAATGGACAGAGAGAGGGGAGAGGAGATGGACAGAGAAAGAAAGAGGAGGATATTGATCTGGGGGGGGGGGAGAGGTAGGTACAGAGAGAGGGTATGATGAGATGAAAAGAGGGAGGGGAAGCAGGAAATAAACAGAGAATGGGAAGAGGAGGAGATGGACACACAGAGAGGAGGAGGAAATTGACAGAGACTGGTAGGGGGGGGGGGGGGTTGGAAGATGTGGACAGAGGGAGGGGGAAGGAGGTGATGGGCTGATAGAAGATTAGAATAAACACATAACCGTCACTCAGCTAGTTATAAAATAAATTCACAACTTAAGTTAGTTTTCCATTTATTCTGCTCGTCACAAGCGTGCAAAGTAATTGGGAGTGATTATGTTCGGAGGTTGCATTTTTTAGTGTGCTCGACATCTGGATTTCAGCGCCCACGTGAAATTACTCAGACAATATCTGATTAAAACGGTATTCAATGCAGAAAACTTTCCACTGAAATATATAATATTCTCCTAGCCATTAAAACTGCAGTTGCACGCAGGCAGCAGCGTGTAACGACGATAAATCGCAATGACGTGTGCGGCCTCATTCGTTTTTTTAGTTTCCGTTCGTTTTATTTGCTGCCATTTACAAATGACCTGCTACCTATAGCTCGATTAAAATTACTTGATAGGTGACGCCTGTCGCTTGCCGCTACAGTGTTTCCACATCCGTTACCAACGAAAGCTCCGTTATAGGCGACACACAAACACAGCGGGTCACTTCACAAATGCTGTTACCATGTAACGCAGAGCAATGTTAGAAGCGGCTGCTGCGAGGTATGACGGAAATGGAAGATGCTTTGTCGGCAGCTAATTTTAAGTGACTAATGAACCAACTGCAGTACACGACGCCCTTTCTAGTTCTGAATTCAACTCATTTCCTAACCTAACCACAGCCTCGTGATGTGCGATTTGCCCGAGGGAACGGCGATCATTAATTTGCGGCAGCACTAAAATCATTATAGCTTTGTTCGGGGCGTTTAAGGCTAACTTACAGGAGCAAACTCAAGACAGAAAAATGTCAACTTCAGCGGTAAAAGAAAACAGTAATTTCTATCTGTCATCGGTTACCTGAAACTATCCTCATACTGTCTACAAGAGCTGCCGCGTTACCAACCAACCTGTGAGCAATACCGGGTGGTACTTGGTTGCAGATTATAGGCGACACGAGCAGATTCCAGACGAAAAAGATAATGATAGGAAGAAAAGTAAGTGCAAATAAGAAAGTCAATACGATCAAAATGACGCGAGAAAGTATTAGAAATAAAAAATATTATAGTAAAGCAGTTAAGTGAACAAAAATAATAATCTAAGTCTTTTGCCGGCCGATGTGGCCGAGCTGTTCTAGGCACTTCAGTCCGGAACCGCGCTGCTTCTACGGTCTCAGGCTCGAATCCTGCCTCGGGCATGGATGTGTTAGTTAGGTTAGTTAGATTTAAGTACTTCTAAGTCTGATGACCTCAGATGTTAAGTCCCGTAGTGCTCAGAGCCACTTGAACCAAAGCCTTTTGATTAGATTTAGAAAAATAAAAAATGTCACTATACACGACGAGATTCGAGCCTATGGCCTTCCACAAATGAGGTTTATAATGTACTCACTGCATTACACCATTACGCTATGGAAGATTATTGCATTTATGACTCTGGTCATATACTGTATTCAACCATTATTAATCACCTCGAAGGGAACGATCTATTGACACGTAATCAGCATGGCTTCAGAAAACATCGCTCTTGTGCAACGCAGCTAGCTCTTTATTCGCACGAAGTAATGGCCGCTATCGACAGGGGATCTCAAGTTGATTCCGTATTTCTAGATTTCCGGAAAGCTTTTGACACCGTTCCTCACAAGCGACTTCTAATCAAGCTGCGGAGCTATGGGGTATCGTCTCAGTTGTGCGACTGGATTCGTGATTTCCTGTCAGGAAGGTCGCAGTTCGTAGTAATAGACGGAAAATCATCGAGTAAAACTGAAGTGATATCAGGTGTTCCCCAGGGAAGCGTCCTGGGACCTCTACTGTTCCTGATCTATATAAATGACCTGGGTGACAATCTGAGCAGTTCTCTTAGGTTGTTCGCAGATGATGCTGTAATTTACCGTCTAGTAAGGTCATCCGAAGACCAGTATCAGCTGCAAAGCGATTTAGAAAAGATTGCTGTATGGTGTGTCAGGTGGCAGTTGACGCTAAATAACGAAAAGTGTGAGATGATCCACATGAGTTCGAAAAGAAATCCGCTGGAATTCGATTACTCGATAAATAGTACAATTCTCAAGGCTGTCAATTCAACTAAGTACCTGGGTGTTAAAATTACGAACAACTTCAGTTGGAAGGACCACATAGATAATATTGTCGGGAAGGCGAGCCAAAGGTTGCGTTTCATTGGCAGGACACTTAGAAGATGCAACAAGCTTACACTACACTCGTTCGTCCTCTGTTAGAATATTGCTGCGCGGTGTGGGATCCTTACCAGGTGGGATTGACGGAGGACATCGAGAGGGTGCAAAGAAGGGCAGCTCGTTTTGTATTATCGCGTTATAGGGGAGAGAGTGTGGCAGATATGATACACGAGTTGGGATGGAAGTCATTACAGCATAGACGTTTTTCGTCGCGGCGAGAGCTTTTTACGAAATTTCAGTCACCAACTTTCTCTTCCGAATGCGAAAATATTTTGTTGAGCCCAACCTACATAGGTAGGAATGATCATCAAAATAAAATAAGAGAAATCAGAGCTCGAACAGAAAGGTTTAGGTGTTCGTTTTTCCCGCTCGCTGTTCGGGAGTGGAATAGTAGAGAGATAGTATGATTGTGGTTCGATGAACCCTCTGCCAAGCACTTAAATGTGAATTGCAGAGTAGTCATGTAGATGTAGATGTAGATGGTGATCCATTCACAACGATTGAGTGCTGCCTTCAAAAATTTGGTTTCATGCAATGTCGTGTGGAACTTATCTAATGTAAGCCGATTTCTATGATCAAAACAACTATAAATGTGACGCTGAATCGCCTATTGCGCTGAAGGATCCAGTAGCGTTTGGTTAGTGCCGTGTATGAAACGTTTTGTGTGTGTGTGTGTGTGTGTGTGTGTGTGTGTGTGTGTGTGTGTGTGTGTGTGTGTGTGTACTGTTTTTGATGTGGTAATCAAATGCAATGAAACACGAAATATATGGATCAAATCCAGGATTCGTGATCCAAACACATGAAGAAAGAAAGCCTGAGAAGTAATTGGAAATGAACTAACAGTAGTGGCAGTTTCGCAACGGCGAACGATTCGGGCGTGACGTTGAAGGAAACCATTTATAACGCATGGAGTGTCAACCATCAATCGGTCTATCGTCACTAAGACAAATCGTGTTTTTACAATATCAAACTGTGCATATACATAGTACGAAGCTCTTATTATTCTAACAAAGTTTTAATAATGTTACAGCTTCAAGTACTGGTAAACTTAAAACTAAATTGGAAACGGAACTGCCTAAAATTAGCAATTAAGGTATTATGAAGGCAGATAAATAGTGAACATAGTGTAGAGATTAGATTTGTGGAATACCAACGCCGATGCTGTCGAGATGGGAGAACCTCACAAAGACATTCAGCCTCTCGGTAACATTTGTGTTGCTGCTCATACTTGATTCATTTGCATAGTGCCGTAGTCCAAGGCATAATACTCTGCCTAACGTTTCGTCTTCCACTGCTTGAGACTTCATTAGGAGCTTTTACGACTTAGAAAACAGTTACAGTCTCAAAAATGATCAGAGGTTCGAACTGTTTACACATATCCACGCAACAGTCAGATAATGACGTCATCACACCGGTGCCTAGATCGTGGAGTCGCTCAGATCTTTGTTACGCGGCTTTAAGTGGGAAAGAATTGGCGCCGTTAATTTTATTTAGACACATGGCTCTGAGACTTATCTAACAAACGGAGGACTGAAAATAACTGTGGAAAACAAACCGACCTTTTGCATATACACTGGGCGTCACATGAAAGACCTAACGAACAATATTTATTTCGCTGAGTGCAGCTACACACAGCAAAAATTACATTGTAAATATCTGTCGAAACACCAGATGTGCATCTGACGAGATTTACGCGCAAATCCGGTAAATGTATACTGATGGGAAGAAATCACAACACCGAGAAGAAGTTGTGCGACACAAACAAAAGTTGGTGTTTCTAAGTGGAACGTCAGTGTCCATGGAATGTAAACGTGCGGTGTGGGATATTGAACTACCATTTCGTAGGCCCGTTTTTCATAGACGGAACACTGAATATGCAGAAGTATCGCAGCCTTCTAACAGACCGTCTTCCACAGATGCTAGAAGAGGTTGGTCTGCGGACGAACCTGTGGTACGAACATGATGGCTGTCAAGCCCATAGTGCAGGAATAACTACCGCCTCTCAACACGAATTGTTTCAAAATATTTGTATTGGATGCAGACGACCTGTACCTCGGCCGGCCCGTTCCTCGGTTTTGACGGCTCTGAGCACTATGGGACTTAACATCTATGGTCATCAGTCCCCTAGAACTTAGAACTACTTAAATCTAACTAACCTAAGGACATCACACAACACCAAGTCATCACGAGGCAAAGAAAATCCCTGACCCCGCCGGAAATCGAACCCGGGAACCCGGGCGTGGGAAGCGAGAACGCTACCGCACGGTTTTGACGTCTGTAAACCTTTTTCTGTGAGGTAAGCTGAAAGACGCTATCTACAAGGATGTGTTAATTACACCTGATGATATGCAATGCATATTACTGAAATCCGCCCGGACATATCCGCTGAAATGCTAGCACATGTGCAGCCGTCTTCCCGTACAACACTGGAAGCGTATATAACCGCTGCGGTGGTCATTTTGAGTATAACCTGTGATGGTCAGTTGTATCGTTACTGGTCATAATCCATATAACTACGTATGCACTTGTTTTGTTCTTTAGTGTGCGCTACCACAGGCATTGGACAAGAGTCAATATGGGAACGTTTCAAAATACGATATCTCGTAAGCAATTAACACCAGAATCCTATAACAAACACCATTGGCATTCTAATTTACGCTACTTTTAGTGCGTTAATGTCAATAGGCATTCTTCCATTTAAAAAGTGGATGTTTGCACAAACATTACACTTTCTAAGTATTATCACAATCTGTTCATTGGCTAACAATATCGGCACCTGACTACCAATCCATTGTATGAAAGCTGCACATCAGTAGCATTTCCCATTTCCGAAATATTTGCGGTGAAAGTTTTAGCTGATTCTTACTGTTTACCATATGGGAGACCAGCTTTATTGGAATGACTGTGTGCTGCAGGATTTGCGTTGCTACTAGTGTTAGTATCACGATTAGGCTTCAGTCAGCCGTACTGGTACGGCAACGTAGGTCTGAAACGCAAGCGTCAGTGTGCATTACAGCTGCAGATAGTCAACATGGGTCATGACAAGGGGAGCAAGGCTTTATTCGTAAAGGTGTTTCATCAAAACAACAGCAGCAGTACTGCTGCTCTTCGAGAGTATCGACGCATTGAAGAAATAGGGAGAAGTCCTCTTTTCGCACCGGAGTTGAGGAACTTCATTCGGAAGTTTAAATTAAGGGCGATTTGGGAATTGCTCCTGGGAGAGGCCGATGGCCAACTGCGCCACAAATTGATGAAGGCCTTACTGTTTCTGTGGCTGAGAGTGCTGGACGTAATGCGTACACGATGGAAGTTGAAAATGATCATAGCGAGGGAGGTAGTGAGCATTGCGCCTGAGATGTTACGGGTAGCGGTAGAACAATCTCTAGTGCGGTTCCATGCTGTCGTGGGTGCAATTGTTCGTCACTCTGAACAATGTTTGTGACCTGGAACGTAAACATGGTATGCAATTAACAAATGTTACCCTCTTACGTAGAAATTAAAATTTGGTCTTTGTATTATATTGCATTGTATGCTAACCGGGGGCCTAGAAATGACGGAGAGGCTCCGTCCCCGCCGCAGCGGCAGTGGTCCACAACTCCACGACGACTACCGCAGTCCACTTCACACCTCCGCCGCCCCACACCGAACCCAGCGTTATTGTGCGGTTCGGCCGTCGGTGGACACCTCCAGCGGACGTCTCACACCAGACGAGTCTAATCCTTATGTGTGCGTGGTAGAGTAATGGTGGTGTACGCCTACGTGGAGAAGTTGTTTGCGCAGCAATCGCCGACATAGTGTAGCTGAGGCGGAATAAGGGGACCAGCCCGCATTCGCCGAGGCAGATGGAAAACCGCCTAAAAACCATCCACAGATTGGCCGGCTCACCGGACCTAGACACAAGTCTGCCGGGCGGATTCGTGCCGGGGACCAGGCGCTCCTTCCCAATCCGGAAAGCCGTGCTTTAGATCGCACGGCTAACCGGGTGGGCAAATTTGGTCTTACAATGGTTATTGATTATTTCTGTTCCGCATGACCTTAAAAATGTTTCCACGATGTTTCACTGTCCTACGATCACTCGTTTTTGATGAGGTCCGTTTCAAGTAGCGAAAGTTTAATGATTACCACCTAAATTATATGCGAAAAATCTTAAATCTTAAAATACCGATAGTTTCTATGTTTTGTAGACAGCGTAATTTCTGACAAAAACGGATGAGTGGTTTCACGAAGTTCACATGAATTTTGCACTTGTTTCTACTGCGAGACGTGCTGAGGTAGCTTCTTTTTCCAACATTAATTCTAGTACCTTTCTCCTGGGTACTCACGATTTAATCTGCAAGTCTGACGAGTGAGCGATCTCTTTTTTTTCGACAGCTCGGCAGGTCTTCTTATGTACGATGCATGAAGCCTGACAGAGAGACAGGAACACGTTTTGACCGCCACAGTTTGAGTTACGGCCTGGTTGTTGTTTCGCCACAATGTAGTCTGTGGTACGCTAGGGTTGCGTTGAAAGGCAGCAAGCGAGTGAGTGGTCAGCTGGCTGCAGTCCCGCGCCCTCGTATTTGACAACAGAAGCAGAGTTTCACAGTTCACAGCATTGGTCAGTCTCTCTGCACTCGGCGAATACCCGTCGCGGGTGAAAGAGAAGCCCCTTTGTAAGCACGGATAATGCGCTACGCGTGTCCTGCTATCGCCGGGACCTCATCTGGGCAGTGGCAAGCACTGTCTTTGTCACTCGCTGACTTTCCACCTCAGAGGCTGCATTGTACAAGCTACCACCCAGTGCTCCAAATTCTGCCACTTCTACTGTGGATTTTCAGACGCCCTTTACTAACAGTTACAGTTATCTAAATAGTTTCTGATCAATACCTGTGCTACAATATTTCATCCATAAAGTGCGAGGGTATTTTGAAAAAAGCTTCAACTTCCTTGTGAAAGAAAATTGTAATTATAAAGAGTACCCGAAATTATATTACAGCGTGTTAACGAGTGTTGTCGTGCGGAAGTCACTTTGTAACTCAGCATGCCACGTAGGTTGTACTGAATTTCTCTTTTTAGATCTTAAAACGTTTCGTTGTACCATGTGAAAATGATAGCTGTGATACATTTCACGAACTGAAGCAGCGGTACGCCTTTCTTGCCAGAAACGCTAGTATCGAACTTCCTTCGAAGAATACGTAGACCTTTTAACAAATTCATTACGTTAATAGCCGGCCGCGGTGGTCTCGTGGTTCTAGGCGCGCAGTCCGGAACCGTGCGACTGCTACGGTCGCAGGTTCGAATCCTGCCTCGGACATGGATGTGTGTGATGCCCTTAGGTTAGTTAGGTTTAAGTAGTTCTAAGTTCTAGGGGACTGATGACCACAGCAGTTGAGTCCCATAGTGCTCAGAGCCATTTGAACCATTACGTTAATATTAGAAAACTGTTCAGCTTTAACTAACAGACTGCCACAGGCCATCAGGCAGCACGATATGACATTTAATGTGTATGACATCGTATGTATCGAACAGCCGTGCAATGTCACCTTTAAGAAAGATTGTGTCTGAAAAGAAAGTGGGACAACAGGGTGAGTACAATCAATCTGATGTTGTACGTACATAAACGGTACACATAAACAATTAATAATATAAGGGGTAATCAACAACGTTTTAGTATGAGACCGTTGTTGTAGAGTACATGCAACTTAGCATAACTCTGAGGAGGGTATATAAGCACCGACATGTGGGCAAGGCATTCGTGTTTTTCCGACGAGGAAGCGGTAAACGCGGAAGCGTGAACTATGGAAATTTGATTACCTAATACGTCCAAACATGCCCAAAGTGCTGTTATTCTTTTCTTGGCTGCCGAGGAACAAACACCGGTAGATATGCATCTAAGAATGAAGAATGTGTATGGGACAGCATTTTTGTCGAAAACCGGGAAACTGCATCATGATAACGCAAGTCCCCATATTGCAAATGTCGTAACGCAAAACTTACGTCAACTCAACCGGCAGACACTCGAGAATCCTGATCTCTACAAATGCGATTACCACGACTTCGGTCCCTTAAAAAAGGCCTTGAAGGGTCAACGATTCCTGTCGGACGAGGATAAGCAGCAGGCATTACGGGGTTCTTCACGCAGCAGGACAAGATGTTGTACCAAACGCCTTCAATAGGTGCGTCACTGGGATGATTGCCTAAATGTTCACTGCAATTTTGCCTGATTATTATACAGATTCCGGACTGTACAAATTAGAACGGAAACGTTTTGATAGCCCCTTATATTAATGGAACATTCTATGAGTTACATTTTGCATTGCAGCTGGAAAATGCATAGCCAAATTGCTTTTTGAGACCCGAGGACGGTCTGATTCTGGACCGAAATCAATTATCTTCAATAAATGTAAGGTGATGCATCTGTGTATTGTAACTAATAATACCTGCACAAAATATTCTACGATTTTGTCTAGCTCCCCTCCTCTCCACAAAATTGTTAAACGTATAGGCCTTTAAGCCAGTCAGGAAACAGGAGCAAAAAATAGATGTTGTCACTGGCCATTCCTCTGTTCTTGCTTCCGCACTTCTGTCCGGTGATGCCCCCTGGCAGGATTTCGTGACCCCTGCGTGCTACCGCCCTCATAGCGAAATTTGTCGCCAGACTAACCTTGTCAGCTGCGACCCACATACATAGAAGGATTAGGGAGAGGGCCCATCAATACCAGGCTGAAGAAAAACCCCTTTCCCCTGTGAACTGGACACTGGCCCAGGTGACTACAGTACTGGACGGCCAGTACAAATGGGTGGCTAGGAAATGACCAGTTACACTGTCATCTTTCTTCGACATACCCTCAGTCCGTATTATGTACTCATTAGACTGTTCGTTCCATTCTTCTTCACTTTCACTAAGGATAGCGATGTCATCAGGAGAATCTTATCATTGATACTCTTTCATCTTGAATTTTAATCCTACTTCTGAACCTTTCTTCCTTTCTCTTATTACCTCATCGGTGTATGCACTAAATGGTATGGTTGAAGGAGTGCATCCTCGTCTTACAGCCTTTTTTTATCTGAGAAAATGGCTCCATGATCATTGCTTCCTCTTAGTTTTTATAAATATTGTATAGTACCAAAGTTTCCGTGCCAACGGCCTTGCCGCAGTGGTGACACTGGTTCCCGTCAGATCACCGAAGTTAAGACTGCCGGACGCTAGCACTTGGATGGGTCACTATCCGGTCTGCCCAGCGCTGTTGTCAATCGGGGTGCACTCAGCCCTTGTGAGGCAAACAGAGGAGCTACTTGACTGAGAAGTAGCAGCTCCGGTCTCGTAAACTGACATACGGTCGGGAGAGCGTTGTGCTGACCACATGACCTCCATATCCGCTTCCAGTGACGGCTGTGGGCTGTGGGCTAAGGATGAAAAGGCGGTCGGGCAGTACCGTTGGGCCGTCATGGCCTGTTCGGGAAGACTTTAGCTTAAACTTTCCCTACTGCTCCATTTTTTCAGAATTTGGAACATTTTGTGCCGTTTTACACTGCGAACGCCTTTTTCTTTATGTCGACGAGTTCTATGAACATGTCTTGATTGATTGATTGAAGGGGATTATGGGTGTCTTTTTTTTTGTTAAGTCTTGAGTCTGTTATCAAAAACAACGCGAGGACCAGAGATCTGCAGACTGAGGATCTTCTCGCTCATACTCATTCGAGGGGCTGCACTTGGACGTGGCGTATTCGAGTAAGGATGCTCGGAGCGGGCAGGCTGTTGTCGAACAAGATGCTGTGGTGTGCGGAGGTCAGAGCCAGCCCAGTCTGGGCGCGCTCTCCACTCAGACGTTGTGGCAGAGGTTACCAGGCTCTGTGTGTCTGCTGGCTGGCGAAGCATCTGGTACATTCCCACCACCTAATACAATTACAGTCGTATCATTTAAGTAGCGCTGTGTGCGTACTTTCCTGCGTCTACAACAAAGAAAATAGTTAAAAGTCTCACAGACCACGTCAGTTGTGTAAAACCACCACGTCAGTTACTTGTTGCATTCTATCGCAGCCACCAATACGTATAGTCTGTCTGAACTATATTAAAACTTTTGCGGGTATACATTCATTATTTTACGTACATTTTCTGCGTTTTCGAATAATCTTCTCTCTAGTAAGTCACGTTAAGAGTAATCTCAGCTTTTAAAATATCTTCTGTTTTGATAGCTACTATTTCTTGTCGTTTTGTAATTCACGTGAAAATTACGTAATAGCAACGATAGAAACTCTGGCTACTGCGTATGATCTAAATGTTCGCAAAGACAGATTTTGGGCCATTTTATTAATATGACTAACCTGTGGCATTTCCATTCTACAGTTCCGAGAACAAAGCCAAAATATATCCCCCAGGTGAAAACGAAGAAATTGAACGAAGCAAATATGATTAAGGCTGTTCGAGCAACTGCTAAAATATTTAACTTTCCACGATTAATGATACATGCATCTAGCAAAGCTGAAGTTTCTTCTTCAAAATTAATTTCACAAAAAATTGGAAGGGAACTTTTATTATATGAAAAGCTGCCAAACAAATAAGTGTCTTTTCTGCTTCGCTCATTGGGGGAACTGTATAGCTTCACACATGCTAACCTATGTCGAATAACTTACCGGTTAGCGAAAACGGATAGTTTACAACTTCCGTTTAAGAAGGGAAAAGCAAGAAGAGCTTGTCTGAATCTAGTTTTGTAACTTCAAAGAAATGGAGTAGAATTAATTTTGTTTGTGAAACAGAGTGCGGTATACTACAAGAGCGTAATAGATGTTTCTCCAGTGCAATTGGTCATTGCTGAGAAAAGTTCGTTTATATTTGTAGTTCTCTGAAGGTGGACTATTAAAATCAGACGAGAGCCTGACATAGACCAGCACTGATTCGTTTCTCTCCTGCACTGGTTGACACTATGCTAAAGCCTCGCGAAATCCATTGGCTTATGATCACGGCATTGACACCCTTCAATAACCCGTATTTACTTGTGAAAGTCGGCCGGTGTGGCGCTTCAGTCTAGAGCCGCGCGACCGCTATGGTCGCAGGTTCGAATCCTGCCTCGGGCATGGATGTGTTTGATGTCCTTAGGTTAGTAGGTTTAAGTAGTTCTAAGTTTTAGGAAACTGATGACCTCAAATGTTAAGTCTCATAGTGCTCAGAGACATTTGAACCATTTACACTCCTGGAAATGGAAAAAAAGAACACATTGACACCGGCGTGTCAGACCCACCATACTTGCTCCGGACACTGCGAGAGGGCTGTACAAGCAATGATCACACGCACGGCACAGCGGACACACCAGGAACCGCGGTGTTGGCCGTCGAATGACGCTAGCTGCGCAGCATTTGTGCACCGCCGCCGTCAGTGTCAGCCAGTTTGCCGTGGCATACGGAGCTCCATCGCAGTCTTTAACACTGGTAGCATGTCACGACTGCGTGGACGTGAACCGTATGTGCAGTTGACGGACTTTGAGCGAGGGCGTATAGTGGGCATGCGGGAGGCCGGGTGGACGTACCGCCGAATTGCTCAACACGTGGGACGTGAGGTCTCCACAGTACATCGATGTTGTCGCCAGTGGTCGGCGGAAGGTGCACGTGCCCGTCGACCTGGGACCGGACCGCAGCGACGCACGGATGCACGCCAAGACCGTAGGATCCTACGCAATGCCGTAGGGGACCGCACCGCCACTTCCCAGCAAATTAGGGACACTGTTGCTCCTGGGGTATCGGCGAGGACCATTCGCAACCGTCTCCATGAAGCTGGGCTACGGTCCCGCACACCGTTAGGCCGTCTTCCGCTCACGCCCCAACATCGTGCAGCCCGCCTCCAGTGGTGTCGCGACAGGCGTGAATGGAGGGACGAATGGAGACGTGTCGTCTTCAGCGATGAGAGTCGCTTCTGCCTTGGTGCCAATGATGGTCGTATGCGTGTTTGGCACCGTGCAGGTGAGCGCCACAATCAGGACTGCATACGACCGAGGCACACAGGGCCAACACCCGGCATCATGGTGTGGGGAGCGATCTCCTACACTGGCCGTACACCTCTGGTGATCGTCGAGGGGACACTGAATAGTGCACGGTACATCCAAACCGTCATCGAACCCATCGTTCTACCATTCCTAGACCGGCAAGGGAACTTGCTGTTCCAACAGAACAATGCACGTCCGCATGTATCCCGTGCCACCCAACGTGCTCTAGAAGGTGTAAGTCAACTACCCTGGCCAGCAAGATCTCCGGATCTGTCCCCCATTGAGCATGTTTGGGACTGGATGAAGCGTCGTCTCACGCGGTCTGCACGTCCAGCACGAACGCTGGTCCAACTGAGGCGCCAGGTGGAAATGGCATGGCAAGCCGTTTCACAGGACTACATCCAGCATCTCTACGATCGTCTCCATGGGAGAATAGCAACCTGCATTGCTGCGAAAGGTGGATATACACTGTACTAGTGCCGACATTGTGCATGCTCTGTTGCCTGTGTCTACGTGCCTGTGGTTCTGTCAGTGTGATCATGTGATGTATCTGACCCCAGGAATGTGTCAATAAAGTTTCCCCTTCCTGGGACAATGAATTCAAGGTGTTCTTATTTCAATTTCCAGGAGTGTAGTTGTAAAAGAAGACAGACACCAGTGTCACTACCATTTCAAATTATCTTCTCTTCTTTTAGATATATTTAACTCACAGTAATGTACGAGTATGATCGGAAATGTAGCGATCGTTAAGTTGCACACGATCATACTTTTTTTCAAAGCAAAATGTGTAAATCAAGTGCACGTGCCTGATAGGTGGCGTCATTTCACAATGGCTGTTATGCATTATGGAAAGACCAATGGTTTATTAAGAAGCCACGATTTCACACTACTATATGTCAAAAACAGATTTTTTAGCCATACGCTTCCGTCAAAGTTGATTGAGAAACGTTATGGAACTAAAAGTTTACGCAAAATGAAAATTAGTTTTTTTTGCATAGAGACAGTAAAGCTTTGATGTAAAAATAAGTTCATAAAAGAATGTGGCATAGTCTTATGTACCTGCAAGTGTTTTTACAGCGTGAAAATGGAAGAAGTTGTTGTCTCCCTTTCCGAGAATGGAAAATTTGGAAATTTGTGCTAAGTTCCTATGGGACCAACTGCTGAGGTCATCGGTCCCTAGGCTTACACACTACTTAATCTAACTTTAACTTACGCTAAGAACAACGCGCACGCACACACACACACACACACACACACACACACACACACACACACACACACACACACACACACTTAGACAGTTGAGTTATTCGAGCATGGGTTACTCGAAACGGCGTGACCGAAGTCGAAAGCAGTAGCCTCATAGGTGCAAAGCGACTACACTGACATCCGCTGGACTCTAACGTAACTTCGAGCACTAAATAATTCGAGGGAGTATACACGCCAGATGCGGACCTCTGGCAAGAAACCCCTGTATGGTGACGTTATCTTTCCTAACGCCAAACTGAACATAATCTACCAGATCCTCAATTTACTTTTCTTGCCAACAACTTTGAAACGTGAGCTATTAAGCTCTGAAGTTGCTGCGACCCAGAAAAGTTACACATAGAAACCAAGTAGACAAATAACTCTACACACTTCATTAGTAATAGCATTAATATAGACACTGTAGTAGCCACATGGGCTACTACTGGGTTAGTCGCCGGAAAACAAAAAATATGTACTGTTACGGTTCCGCAGTTTTGTTAAAAAATGTTCAAATGGGTGTGAATCCCTATGGGACCAAACTGCTGCGATCATCGGTTCCTAGAGTCACACACTACTTAAAGTAACTTCCGCTAAGAGCAGTACACACACCCACGCCCGAGGTAGGACTCGAACCTCCGGCAGGAGGTGCCGCGCAGTCCGTGACATGGCGCCTCAAACCGCGCGGCCACTCCGCGCGACAGTTTTGTTAATCGATGGCACTTCTTAATTAAGTGTTTTTAATGAAACAGTCACACGGTGTCTTAGTGTAATGTCTGTGTACGGACTAGCCACAAGTCGGGCTCCAATCCAACATTCACAATAAAGTCTATTACAGTTTAGTCCTCAGAGGCAGCAGTCAACAAGGCGAGCGATCGTGGTTGACCAAGTGGCGGGTTAGGAGGACTATACAGATGAAGGTGGAGAACAAGTCTGAGGCTGGAGTCCTCAGAGGCCTGCGGTCGACGAGACAAGACTGAGAGGTTCGCTGGCTGGGACTGTATGATTCGGTGGCTGGGACTGAAGTTCTGCTACTGCGACTGGTTCGGTAGAAAAGACCGAACTGGTTAGCTACAGCCATGTGCTGGCATAAATACTGTAGTGGTGGAGGGATACGACAGTGTCCACTTGCGGTTACGTGATCCAGCGGATACAAGCAGCGCTGTGATTGTCTCACGTGCTACTGGCGATGACACCGCTGCCTTTTGGCGAAGTTACGCTGCTGGTCGCAGTTGCAGCTGCCATAGCTTCTATGACAATAACCTGTTGCTGTTTTTCTTGTCCAACACTGTTGTTCTTGGTTATCAATGACGCAGTGCCAGAAGGCCTGCGCTACTTCTGTTGCTACACAGACGTGCGTTATCCAGGCCACCGAGTGTGATGGGCCGCGGCGCGTACGTCACGAAGGTAGGCTTGAACTCGCTCGCTATCACAGCTAAGCAGACAAAATGCGTTTCTAAACCTGTTAACTCGCACCTGTACGTGTACGTACTAACGAGAATTGCATCTGCTATTATGAAGTCTTAATGATTAACAGTACTACAACAAAATTTAAGTTCAATTCTTGACATTAAATAGTTAACGGCTTGTTTGTAACGTTTAGTCTCTTCTGCTTAACAGTCCTCATTTCATGAAAGATGTGGTGCCTTATGCAGCTGATGATCATTTTGACAGGATTTTAATTTTATTGTACCCCAGTACAGCCGTAGCGAATTATTAGTAGACCTATGCACTTCTTATCATGTTAGGACTAATAACAGTAAAATTCCGTAATAATGGATTTCAGGAGAATATGCAATTCTCGTTTGAACATACACACCCAGTTATACAGAAACGCAGTTTTTCTGCTGAGTTGAGCGAGCCAGCGAGCTAGCTCGGCTTACCTTCGTGACGTACTCGCCGCGGCCTGTCTTTCTCGCAGGCCTCGGTGCGTTCCACAATGACGCGGCTTCGACAGGCTCAAGGTTCGGCAACACGCAGAAACGACATGTATTGCTGGCAGCCTATCTGTCTGGGTACAGCAGTAGTTTTAGAGCTTATTTGCCCTTGCAACGGCCTTCCCGATCTGGTAACACAGGTTCCCGTGAGATCACCGACGCTAACAGCTGCTGCGCTTGGCTCGTACTTGTATCGGTGACCGTCCAGGACTACCGAGCGCTATTGGCAAGAGGGGTGCACTCAGCCATTGTGAGCCAAATTGACCAGATATTTGATTGAGAGGTAGGGGCTCCGGTCACGGATGCTGTGCTGACAACTGACGGCATAGAGGTGTGCTGACCACGTAGCCTTCCATTTGCGCATCCTGTGACGCCTATCGGATGAGTATGAAACGACGGTCTGTAGGTGCGTCTTCCAAGGTGTCTTTGGACGGAATTATCTGCCCTTGCTATCTTTGGAATGAAATCACAGACTAGTCGTTTGATAATACGAAAAATGCATAGGTAGTTCTACAATTTTCGGTGGCAGTACACAGGTTTACGTCGTAAATATCTACCAGCCGCCTCTGTAGATTCCAGTTTAATCTCGTTGTTGACAAGCGGAACATTTCATGTCATGTTCTGCAACGATGTCACAGACGCAACCGTCCTCTTTATTTGTTTTCTGTAGGAGGGGAAAGGGACAACCGAAGCCACTATGTATTCCAAGATGTTACCAATACTTATGATGGATATTATTTCAATTAAAAAAAAAGTATATGTGGTCTAGAAATATTCAGACATTAGGGTAGTTAATGAGACCTCTGCACAAACAATGAACACAGTCTGTTACTCGATAGATAAATTTAGAAATAACCATTCTACCACTGCAAATCTGACATGTCCTTCTCATCCGGTCATCATTTTCTCTGAAAATATGTTCGACACTATTCTTAGAATTTGGTGTATTAGTCCATTACAATACGATTCCTAATTGGTTGAGGCGATAAGCATTCCATGTGAACTAACGTACAGCAGCTTTAATGGAGCATTGGATATGAAGCAGCCCAGAATAGCAAAACAGTGTTTCGCAACTTGTCACAGGTGAAAATTCACCGACAGAAGTGAAAAAAGTGTCGGGCGGCGTAGCCGTGTGGTTTAGGGTACCTAACCACAAATTTCCAAAATTTCCAAGTGAACATTGTTTTGTCGTCGACAAATGTTGTTGAATACTTTCTGGGGCACAGGGTATTATTTAAGAAACGTTTAAACAGTAGCTCGTCCTTGATACAAAACATTACTGTACCATCCACGTGTGAGCTGAAGCGTAAGTGGGGACTATCGTTTGTTGTTGTTGATGTCTTCAGTCCGAAAACTATTTCGATGCAGCTACCCATGCTGTCCTATACTGTGCCTGACTCTTCACCTCTGCATAACTACGTCAGTATACATCCATTTTGATCGACTTATTGCAATTAAGTCATGGTCTCCCTCTACAATATTTAACCCGCCCGACACCCTCCCCCCGTAAAACACACACACATACACTTTCTTTCATTACTAGGTTCAACATCCCTTGACGCCTCAAAAGTATCTTATCTCCTGAGCACTGCTTTTAACCAAATTGTGACACAAATGTCAGTTCTCGCCAGTTCGGTTCAGTACCTCCTTGATCTACCCATTTAATCTTCAACATTCTGTAACAACGCATTTCAGAAGCTTCTAATCTCTTCTTGTCTGTACTGCTTATGCTCATAACGTGGAATAGCGCCCAGTAAAGTGCTCTTCGGCTTAGATAGTGCTGTTTCATCATCTGTTGGTATTCCAAAACAACAGGAGGTCGGCAGCATCGAAATAGCTCACTGATTTTCTTACTTCATACTGTTAGCTTCCAATGTACTGAGAAAATGGCTTGGAGGGAGTAATTTATCGTTAAATGATGAAGAGGTTATCTACGCTTCATCGGGTGTTACAGAGTGCAGGAAACATTTTTTTTTGTAGGACTAAATATTTTGTATCATACTGCGCCATATGCAAATTATTGTAAGAAATACATGTTTATATATAGTGTTTTCTAAGATTGGGCCGGCACATTTTCTCTCGTGTTTCGGCAGATATTTGCAATTTCGTTTTCACAACGTGTAGCTGGAGTCAGCCTAAACAACTACTGCTCATCACATCTGTCATGCCTTGCTAAGCGTCAACGGATAGCGTCAGTTTTGTTTCCCGTAACAAACAAAATGATTTTTAAAATAGAATTTTACATGGTCCTACATTCGTCTGATGCGGTATTAATTTTATCGGGATGTAATAACAATAGACGCTGTGAAATACGAAGAACAAGTGGAACTCCAGCAACGACTGAGCAGCGCTGCTGGACGCAGCAGTCAGCGTGGACCGGGGCGGTGCTGTCGATGCTGAAATAGTGGTTATTTTTCGTTTTTGACTGTCCCTATTAATATATATTGATGAAGCAAATATCACAGCAGATTAGTTCGGGACCTCTCTATGGAATCACATATAAAATCCTGCTTTAAGAATAATTTTGTTAGTTACGGGGAACAAATCGACGTTTTCCGTCGACACTTGCAGTCGAATAAAAAACATAATAATAGAATGAAGGCTTTCACAAACGGATGACACTGCTGCTGGTAAACCTTTCGGGGTGTAAAGTCGTTCTCCACGAAACAATTCTTTCCTGACGTTTCTTCCAGAACTGCGCTGTACATCTTTAGGGGCATCGCTCTTCCGCTGAGTTTTGAGTCGGCAGGACTCGACGGAGGAGTAACGCCTCTGAAGATGTCCAGCGCAATTCTGGACGAAACGTTGGGAACAGAATACTTTCGTGGAGCACGACCTTATACCGCGAAAGGTTTGCCAGTAGCAAAGACGTAATAGCAGTATTTTTTTGGGACTGACTCCAGTTACACATTGGAAAAACAAAACTGGAATAATAATCTATCTTCTTTCAAAGTCGCTTACCTCTACGGATTTCCCCTTTTGCAGGCCGTATCTTCGCTGGGCTGATCCCCTACTCATGCCTGCTCCGATTACATACTTTCGTTACCGCGTCACGTGGAAGCAACGCCACCAGGCGACATCCAACGTCGCGATGGGCAGTGGTCATAAGGTTTTGGATGATCAGAGTATAACAGTGTCTAACTAATTGTTTTGCCAATCATATAAATGCACATTCCTCGGACTTATGAACAAATGTTCAGTCTTCCTTTTGATCTTGGAAAGCAATCATCTGGTTTTTTGAATATTCCGCCATTTTCCTGGCGAAAATTTCATTCAAAACGGTCTAAATGATTATGGTACCCAGCGAAACGAAAATCATTACAGTTATGACTGGTGTGTTGCACATCGCCAGAATTTCCTCTTCTGTAGCAACTTGTTCGAAATTCCGAGGAAAATAGGAGTAAGCTCTAGGGAAAGGCAGTTAATATGCATATGTACAAGATCCAAGGCGGCGCCAATAAGACTGCAAGACCAAAAACAATGTTCGCGGTTTAAAGAGGATGTAACATAGGGATGCAATCTTTTTATGCTTACTGGTCAATATATACATCGAAGAAGCAAAGGCGGAAATAAAAGAAAGATTCAAGAGTGGAATTAAAATTCAAGGTGAAAGGATATCAAAGAAAAGATTCGTTGATGACTTTGCTATCCTCAGCGAGAATTTGCTGAATACAATAAATTGTCTAATGAGAACACAATATGGATTGAGAGTAAATCGAAGAAAGACGAAAGTAATGAGACGTAGCAGAAATGAGAACAGTGAGAAAACATCAGGATTGATGACCACGATGTAGATGAAGTTAAGAATTCTGCCATCTATGCAGCGAAATAACCCATGACAGACGGAGCAAGGAGGAAATAAAAAGCAGACTACAACTGGCAAAAATGGCATTCATGGCCAAGAGAAATTTACCGACATCAAACGTAGGCCTTGTGTGAGGAAAGAATTTAGGAACATGTACGTTTGGAGCGCAGGGTTGTATAGTAGTGGAACGTGGACTTTGGGGAAACTGGACATAGAAGAATCGAAGTGTTTGTGATGTGGCACTACAGAGGAATGCTGAAAATTAGGTGGACTGATAAGATAATCAGTGATGATGTTCTCCATACAAACGGCGAAGAAAGGAACATACGGGACGGGCTGACAAGAAGAAGGAATATGATGTCAGGACATGTGTCAAGACGTCAGGGAATCACCTCCATGGTACTAAAGGGAGCTGTAAAGGGTAAAAACTAGAAGAATACAGAATTGAATACATCCAACAAATAACTAACTGTGTAGGGTTTAAGTGGTATTCTGAAATGAGGAGGTTAACGCAGGAGAGGAATTCGTGGCGGGCCGCATCAAACTTGTCAGAAGACTGATGACTCAAGAACCAACCTCTCTATGTCAGACTAGCAGACACAATGAACATTCTGAATTATTTGTTATACATATTCCTCTGCCAATTTCCCCTACAAGTTTTGCCGTCTCTGACTCTCTGTAGTGCCAGGCATGTTTTCCCTGATATTTTAACACATACCAGTGTCCTGAGGGTGTTTCGCCTGTACATCTTGTATACCAGGTAGAGCAGTTTTGTCTTGGCTGCCTCTCCCAAATACCGGGTGATCAAAAAGTCAGTATAAATTTGAAAACTTAATAAACCACGGAATAATGTAGATAGAGAGGTAAAAAATTGACACACATGCTTGGAATGACATGGGGTCTTATTAGAACCAAAAAAATACAAACGTTCAAAGAATTTCCGACAGATGGCGCTTCATCTGATCAGAATAGCAATAATTAGCATAACAAAGTAAGTCAAAGCAAAGATCATGTTCTTTACAGGAAGTGCTCAATATGTCCACCATCATTCCTCAACAATAGCTGTAGCCGAGGAATAATGTTGTGAACAGCACTGTAAAGCATGTCCGGAGTTATGGTGAGGCATTGAATGTTGTCTTTCAGCATCCCTAGATATGTCGGTCGATCACGACACACTTGCGACTTCAGGCAACCCCAAAGCCAATAATCCCACGGACTAAGGTCTGGAGACCTGGGAGGCCAAGCATGACGAAAGTGGCGGCTGAGCACACGATCATCACCAAACGACGCGCGCAAGAGATCTTTCACGCGTCTAGCAATACTTTGTTTTTTTGGTTCTAATAAAAGCCATTGTCATTCCAAGTATGTGTGTCAATTTTTACCTCTCTATCTACATTATTCAGTGGTTTCTTAAGTTTTCAAATTTATACTGACTTTTTGATCACCCGGTATATCAGTAGTTCTGACGAAATGCCGTCTGCTCCAGTTTAGTCTTTCAGTGGTTTGCCAAATTCCTCCGGTGGCATCGTATCTCCCATCTCATCTTCATCATCGTACCATACAGCACAGCTACAGGCCCTTGGGAAAAATAAAGATTAAAGTTCCTGTTGCTTTACTCTGTTCTTATATCAGTATAATGCCTGCCACCCTCAACGAACCAGTAAACGGTCCCCATGCATGGAGTGCCGTGCCTGGAAAGCAGAGGCACTCACGCCGGCTTCTGCGGCAGGGGCTACGGCGCCAGCGTGTGCCCGTCGTCCTCGCTGCTAACTGCCGGCTGAGCAGACCGTTAGCTGGCGACACGGAAGGCTCGCCATATCGTCATCATTAGGCGACGCAGGGTCGCTTATGGCGGTCATTCCGGAGAGCCAGCGGCGGAGGGGGCGGCGGGGGTGGATTGGGCGGCGGGGACAGCCGTCCGTCCCAGCGACCTAGCGTCCCAGCGGCAGGCCTGCAGCGACGCTGGGGGCGGCGCCAATTGCGACGAGTGGTGGCAATTTCCTCAATGCGTCCTCCACTTCTGCACGCTCCCACTCGAATGACAGTGTGTCTTCCAGATTACTTCAAGTGTAGTTCAATAAGTGATGCAACACATTTTTCTGAAACCAAGTTGTTTCCATTCACGATTCCTGTATCCCACATTACTCCTCAATCTTTTCGCTATAAAACTTTTCTTTTCAGTATAATTTCTGTTCAATGCGACGGCCTTACGTCACTATAGTGGGAGGGCCTGTATTCCCGCCTGGTACCACCACTCTACTGATGACGTCTGAGCGAACGTCTTGTTGAATCGATAACCTCCCCATCAATCACGTAGTACTTCCCGCGGAATGCATCCTTCACTGGGCCAAACAGATGGAAGTCAGAAGGTGCGAGATCCGGGCTGTAGGACGGATAAGCAAGAACAATTCAATGATGTTTTGTGAGCCTTCCGGGTGTGCAGAGTTGTCTGACGGTTTACGTTATCATGGAAAAGGAGGAGTCCTGTTTCTTTCTCATTTCCTTTTTTTTTTTTTTTTTTTTTTTTTTTGTGGCGCCGAACACGCTGAAACCGTTTCTTCAGCTTCATTTGCGTTTCAGAGCACACTCCAGAGTTGATCGTTGCACCGTGAGGGAGTACATAAAACAGAACAACCCCTTAGAGTCCCAGACGACCGCCGGTACTCAGTACACAATGCTGTAAATCTTGTGTTGGTATCCGTCCTCATTTAGCATATTCTTAAGCACAGTAATACCACACACGAGTCACCAAAAACACGCCAAACCGTAAAACCGCCTTCTCCCTACTTCACTACTGCCACTACACATGATGGCAAGTAACGTTCTGCAGTCATTCGCCAGAATCAGAGGCTTCCATCGGATTGCCACAGGGATCCGAGTGATTCCTCATTCCGAATCACTCGATTCCCGTTATCTACTGTGCAGTGGCGTCGCTGTTTACAGACCCTCAAGCATCGCTTAGCATTGAATACAGAAACGTGTGACATACGAGGAGCAGCTTCACCATTGTACACTCCTTTCTTAAATGTCTATGAACAGTCAATGTGGTAGCTGAACTGACGGTAGCACATTACTGTCCACCAAAGATCCGCTGATTTCATGCTGTGTTTTACAGCCAATCTCGGCAATGCTCAATGGTCCCTGTTCGTCTGTACGCGAGGTCTGGTTGTTCTTTCTTGTTTGCAGTTCACAGTAACATCACCAGCAGTCGGCTTGGGTTGCTGTAGAAGAGCTGAAATGTCCCTTCTGCCTTTGGTACTCAGTAGACGTCTAATGACCAGTCCACGTTCGAAGCCACGGAGCTCTCGCGGCAAACCCATTTTGCTGTCACTCTGAGGGACTGACCCGTGGTGTAGGGGTAGCGTCTTTGATTCATAATCAGAAATTCTTCGGTCCCGAGTTCGATCCCCGCCACTGCCTAAATTTTGATAAATAATCTGCATTGGCGGCCGAAGACTTCCGGCATAAGATGTCAGCCTCATTCTGCCAACGGCCTTGTCAAAGAGGGCGGAGGAGCGGATAGAGGTTCAGGCCACTCTCTTGTCCTAAGGGTGGGAAATTGCCCCCAAAGGCGGAAAAATCAGCAATGATCAACGACATGAGGTTGCACAAGGCAATGGAAACCACTGCATTAAAGACACGTAACGTGTATTCACAGGACATGTGGCCTGTAGTTGAAGAAGTGTCATGATGATCTCTCCATTGGCAAAAGATTCCGGAATAGTCCCCCATTCGGATCTCCGGGAGGGGACTGCCAAGGGAGAGGTTACCATGAGAAAAAGATTGAATAATCAACGAATGGATAATGCTCTACGAGTCGGGGCGTGGAATGTCAGAAGGTTGAACGTGGTAGGGAAACTAGAAAATCTGAAAAAGGAAATGCAAAGGCTCAATCTAGATACAGTAGGGTTCAGTGAAGTGAAGTGGAAGGAAGACAAGGATTTCTGGTCAGATGAGTATCGGGTAATATCAACAGCAGCAGAAAATGGTTTAACAGGTGTAGGATTCGTTATGAATAGGAAGGTAGGGCAGAGGGTGTATTGACTGTAAACAGTTCAGTGACCGTGTTGTTCTAATCAGAATCGACAGCAGACCAACACCGACAGCGATAGTTCAGGTATACATGCCGACGTCGCAAGCTGAAGATGAACAGATAGAGAAAGTGTATGAGGATATTGAAAGGGTCATGCAGTATGTAAAGGGGGACGAAAATCTAATAGTCATGGGCGACTGGAATGCAATTGTAGGGGAAGGAGTAGAAGAAAAGGTTACAGGAGAATATGGGCTTGGGACAAGGAATGAAAGAGGAGAAAGAGTAATTGAGTTCTGTAACAAGTTTCAGCTAGTAATAGCGAATACCTTGTTCAAGAATCACAAGAGGAGGAGGTATACTTGGAAAAGGCCGGGAGATACGGGAAGATTACAATTAGATTACATCATGGTCAGACAGAGATTCCGAAATCAGATACTGGATTGTAAGGCGTACCCAGGAGCAGATATAGACTCAGATCACAATATAGTAGTGATGAAGAGTAGGCTGAAGTTCAAGACATTAGTCAGGAAGAATCAATACGCGAAGAAGTGGGATATGTTCTAAGGATTGACGAGATACGTTTTAAGTTCTCTAACGCTATAGATACAGCAATAAGGAATAGCGCAGTAGGCAACACAGTTGAAGAGGAATGAACGTCTCTATAAAGGGCCATCACAGAAGTTGGGAAGGAAAACATAGGTACAAAGAAGGTAGCTGCGAAGAAACCATGGGTAACAGAAGAAATACTTCAGTTGATTGATGAAAGGAGGAAGTACAAACATGTTCCGGGAGAATCAGGAATACAGAAATACAAGTCGCTGAGGAATGAAATAAATAGGAAGTGCAGGGAAGCTAAGACGAAATGGCTGCAGGAAAAATGTGAAGACATCGAAAGGATATGATTGTCGGAAGGACAGACTCAGCATACAGGAAAGTCAAAACAACCTTTGGTGACATTAAAAGCAACGGTGGTAACATTAAGAGTGGCAACTGGAATTCCACTGTTAAATGCAGAGGAGAGAGCAGATAGGTGGAAAGAATACATTGAAAGCCTCTATGAGGGTGAAGATTTGTCTGATGTGATAGAAGAAGAAACAGGAGTCGATTTAGAAGAGATAGGGGATCCAGTGTTAGAATCGTAATTTAAAAGAGCTTTGCAGGACTTACGGTCAAATAAGGCAAAAGTGATAGATAACATTCCATCAGAATTTCTAAAATCATTAGGGGAAGTGGCAACAAAACGACTATTCACGTTGGTGTGTAGAATATACGAGTCTGGCGATATACCATCTGACTTTCGGAAAAGCATCATTCACACAATTCCGAAGACGACAAGAGCTGACAAGTGCGAGAATTATCGCACAATCAGCGTAACAGCTCATGCATCGAAGCTACTTACAAGAATAATATACAGAAGAATGGAAAATAAAATTGAGAATGCGCTAGGTGACGATCAGTTTGGCTTTAGGAAAAGTAAAGGCACGAGAGAGGCAATTCTGACGTTACGGCTAATAATGGAAGCAAGGCTAAAGAAAAATCAAGACACGTTCATAGGATTTGTCGACCTGGAAAAAGCGTTCGACAATATAAAATGGTGCAAGCTGTTCAAGATTCTGAAAAAAGTATTGGTAAGCTATAGGAAGAGACGGGTCATATACAATATGTACAACAACCAAGAGGGAATAATAAGAGTGGACGATCAAGAACGAAGTGCTCGTATTAAGAAGGGAGTAAGACAAGGCTGTAGCCTTTCGCCCCTACTCTTCAATCTGTACATCGAGGAAGCAATGATGGAAATAAAAGAAAGGTTCAGGAGTGGAATTAAAATACAAGGTGAAAGGATATCAATGATACGATTCGCTGATGACATTGCTATCCTGAGTGAAAGTGAAGAAGAATTAAAGGATCTGCTGAACGGAATGACCAGTCTATTGAGTACACAGTATGGTTTGAGAGTAAATCGGAGAAAGACGAAGGTAATGAGAAGTAGTAGAAATGAGAACAGCGAGAAACTTAACATCAGGATTGATGGTCACGAAGTCAATGAAGTTAGGGAATTCTGCTACCTAGGCAGTAAAATAACCAATGACGGACGGAGCAAGGAGGACATCAAAAGCAGACTCGCTATGGCAAAAAAGTCATTTCTGGCCAAGAGAAGTCTAGTAATATCAAATACCGGCCTTAATTTGAGGAATAAATTTCTGAGGGTGTATGTCTGGAGTACAGCATTGTATGTTAGTGAAACATAGACTGTGGGAATACCGGAACAGAATAGAATCGAAGCATTTGAGATTTGGTGCTATAGACGAATGTTGAAAATTAGGTGGACTGATAAGGTAAGGAATGAGGAGGTTCTACGCAGAATCGGAGAGGAAAGGAATATGTGGAAAACACTGATAAGGAGAAGGGACAGGATGATAGGACATCTGCTGAGACATGAGCGAATGACTTCCATGGTACTAGAGTGAGCTGCAGAGGGCAAAAACTGTAGAGGAAGACAGAGATTGGAATACGTCAAGCAAATGATTGAGGACGTAGGTTGCAAGTGCTACTCTGAGATGAAGAGTCTAACACAGGAAAGGAATTCGTGGCGGGCCGCATGAAACCAATCAGTAGACTGATGGAAAAAAAAAGAGGGACGATTAAAAACTTTCCGTTCAAAGGCCGTAGAGTCCAAAATCGGTATGCTAATCAGCGAAGATCGCAGTGGGCATTGAGGCAATCATCCTTCAGAAGAACAACCTGAAGACACCAGTTTGGTGAAAGACCGTGCCCTGCCTCATGAAAAAGTCAGTAACTGCCCGACAGAAGACGCCGAGCCGTCGAGGCTTTTCTTAGGGGATGGAAGGGATGACAATCGCATGGGGATACGAATATAAGGCGTAGCTTCTGTTTTACGATATTTGCGATATGCGAACGTACGTTACCGTGAAGTAGCAGAACCCCGTCTCGTAGTAATCAAAGAAGCAAGTGAACGTCACCTTTCCAGCTGGCTTTAGAATTTGTTGTGACGAGAGGACGGTGTATGACTCTACCATATCGTCGGCGCTTTCGTCTTCCGTTCCCAGTGCCGGCACCAGCATTCGTCGCTTGCAACGCACACACGTTGGTGAGACACTAATACCACACCGACGCCCTTGCCTACATGTCGGTGCTTGTGTACCCGCGTCGGACGTCGTACTACGCTGCGCGTACGCTACAGAAACCCCCTCCAACGGACTACTTTCTGCTCGCCCCTTATACAAAGCACTGTCAGCGTTAAATCTTACAATTTATTAGACTTGAAAAGTAAGACGGCCAGTAGCTCATTGATTTACAAAGTAAGTATACTGCACACAGTTTAACTTGGTTGATTTAAATCGGAATTCAGGGTGTGGGTAAAGCAGGTGTCACTAAGGAGAGGAATAGTGCACAGGAAGCATGTGTGGCTATTATTATATATTCTCACTGTGGATATTAATTGCTTTTTTCTGAAGAAGAGTTGTAGGTAGTTCTCGCAATCCACTGAGAATTGTTTCATCATCTATACAAAAAAAGGCGTTAAAGATAGCTGGCCGAGCTGTTCTAGGCGCTGCAGTCTGGAAGCGCGCGACCGCTAGGGTTACAGGTTCGAATCCTGCCTCGGGCATGCAAGTGTGTGATGTCCTTAGGTTAGTTAGGTTTAAGTAGTTCTATGGGACTGATAACCTCAGAAGTTAAGTCCCATAGTGCTCAGAGCTATTTTTTTTGTTAAAGATAAACAGTACCAGTTGTCTCACTGTCATTAGTTCGCAGTCACGTTCATGTAGCCACATTTTTCAGCGCTTACCTCTGTGACGTGTGCGAGGAAAGTGTCAATGAGATTCTCGAAGGTACCGACGGGGTATATTGATAATTTTTACTTATGGATCGTCTGACAGCAACTGAATAAAACATAATCTTTGTGCCATCTGCGTATCACCTTTATTTTCTACAAGGCATCATCAGTGGCAAAATACGTGGACAATTTCTTACATATTACGCTCCTGTTGCATTTTTGGTGTTGTTCTTCTTATTATGAATGCCAATTTGCGTTTTTCCCCCACATTCCGCAGCACTATGAACTGAACGCTTGTTTCAATGCAATTGTCCACGCAACCTGCCACTGATGATGCTTTGCAGAAAATGAAGGTGAAACGCGTATGACACTAAAATTGTGTTTTATTCAGTTGCTGTCAGACGGTCCGTAAGTAAAAATTATCAATATACCGTAATATTACACGCAACTGAGAAAGTTGAAGATGTACCGACGGGGATATGGTCTGCTGCGCTAGATTCTCGGTCGAGGAAATACGGTGCGAACACCACGATCGAGGTGGTCCCACAGATTCTCTATTGACCTTAAATCTCGGGAGTTTAGCGGCCAAGGGAGTGAGGTAAACTCACCCTCGTGGTCGCCGAACCACACTCGTCTACAGCGAGTTATATGGCACGTTGCACTGCCTGCCGGTAGGTGTCATTGTGCCGTGGAGAAACAAACAAAATGTATTGGTGTATATGATCCACAGGGACAAATGCGCACTTGAGTTGATCCATTGTGACTTTCAGAGTGACGAGAGCATTTCTTTCAGACGTTTCACACCATACACGTCAACGACCATCTGCCCGATACACCATAAAACGTGGTCCATCTGAAACGGCCACTAGTCGGCTCTCAGTGGACGTCCAGTATTCATTCGCAAATTCCAGCCTTCGTCGCCGAAGAACAGCAGTCAGCATGGGTGCATGAACCATGAGCCTGCTGCAGAGACCTATAGGCAGGAACGTTCGCCGAGCGGTCGTTTGGCAGACATTGTTGGTAGCCCTTGGTCCATTTGGGCGGTGAGTTACTCAACCGTTGCACGATTATTCGCCTGTATAAACCTCCGCAGTCACCGTTCAGGCCTGTCGTCTATGGCTCATGGGTCTATGGCTCACGGTGCAGTGCAGCTCCAGGGCGGCGCTTTTGGATACCGCCTTCTCGCCGTCCACAGTATACTTGAACCACAGCGGCACGCGAACAGCTTGCAAACGAAGCCGTTTAGGAAATGATTCCACCCATCGCCCAAAAACCAATGATAACGTATTTTTTCCGTCAGGTAAATCGCTCTGTTCCCGCATTAGCACTGTTGTCCGAGCGCACCCGATACACTTCATACAGAGTGGATGATTCAGGAGGAATGTCACATAATTTTTGAGGTGATTCTACATGTGGACGTCAACCGAAAATGTGCTATGATAATGTGTGCGATATTCGATCTCTACGGACGTGGAGTCGGTTGAAGACTACAGCATCCGCGAATGATTATGAAGACAACTGTGAATATTATTTAGCGAAATACTGTGTAGGTGCTGTGATGGACAGAATAACGGTGGGCCAGATGACTGATCCATCCCACAAGAAGTGCTAAAAATGGCCCCCATCCATCTCAATACACTTGCAATGCGTTGGAGGGTGTGTTGTGTTGCACATCAAAAATTATCTCGGCGGGCTTTCATGCGGGTAACAGCGTCGGTGATGCGAGCGACAAGTTCTTCACATGAATCTATCTTCATAACGTACACATCACCTTGTAACCAGTTGCCAAAACAGAGGACTAATGGGGTTAGATCGGATGATCTGGAAGGCCAGTTAATGGGTCCTCGACGCCCAATCCTCCGTTGAGGAAATGTGTTATTAAGATACTGGGATACTTGTCTGGTACAGTGAATCGGTGATCCATCATGTTGCAGGTACATTTGCCGTCGTTGCTCTAGTGTCACGTCTTCCAAAAGTGCGCATGGCCTGAACACTGCTCGCTCACTTTACCCAGGATTATCTGAAAAACTAAACACCTTTTTCCAAAGCTGTTTCACAGAGGAAGACCGCACTGCAGTACCTTCCCTAAATCCTCGCACAAACGAAAAAATGGCTGACATCGAAATAAGTGTCCACGGAATAGGAAAGCAACTGGAATCACTCAACAAAGGCAAGTCCACTGGACCTGACGGGATACCAATTCGATTCTACACAGAGTACGCGAATGAACTTGCCCTCCTTGTAACAGCAGTGTACCAAATGATTGGAAAAGAGCACATGTAGTCCCAGTCTTCAAGAAGGGTCGTCGAGCAGATGCGCAAAACTATAGATCTATATCTCTGACGTCGATCTCTTGTAGAATTTTAGAACATGTTTTTTGCTCGAGTATCATGTCGTTTTTGGAAACCCAGAATCTACTTTGTAGGAATCAACATGGATTCCGGAAACCGCGATCGTGTGAGACCCAACTTGCTTTATGAGACCCAAAAAATATTAGATACAGGCTCCCAGGTAGATGTTATTTTCCTAGACTTCCGGAAAGCGTTCGATACAGTTCCGCACTGTCGCCTGATAAACAAAGTAAGAGCCTACGGAATATCAGACCAGCTGTGTGGCTGGATTGAAGAGTTTTTAGCAAACAGAACACAGCATGTTGTTATTAATGGAGAGACGTCTACAGACGTCAAAGTAAGTGTTATGGGACCATTGCTTTTCACAATATATATAAATGACCTACTAGATAGAGTCGGAAGTTCCATGCGGCTTTTCGCGGATGATGCTGTAGTATACAGAGAAGTTGCAGCATTATAAAATTGTAGCGAAATGCAGAATGATCTGCAGCGGATAGGCACTTGGTGTAGGGAGTGGCAACTGACCCTTAACATAGACAAATGTAATGTATTGCGAATACATAGAAAGAAGGATCCTTTATTGTATGATTATATGATAGCGGAACAAACACTGGTAGCAGTTACTTCTGTAAAATATCTGGGAGTATGCGTGCGGAACTGTTTGAATTTGAATGATCATATAAAATTAATTGTTGGTAAGACGGGTACCAGGTTGAGATTCATTGGGAGAGTCCTTAGAGAATGTAGTCCATCAACAAAGGAGGTGGCTTACAAAACACTCGTTCGACCTATATTTGAGTATTGCTCATCAGTGTGGGATCCGTACCAGATCGGGTTGACGGAGGAGATAGAGAAGATCCAAAGAAGAGCGTCGCGTTTCGTCACACGGTTACTTGGTAACCGTGATAGCGTTACGGAGATGTTTAACAAACTCAAGTGGTAGACTCTGCAAGAGAGGCGCTCTGCATCGCGGTGTAGCTTCCTCGCCAGGTTTCGAGAGGGTGCGTTTCTGGATGAGGTATCGAATATATTGCTTCCCCCTACTTATACCTCGCGAGGAGATCACCAATGTAAAAATTAGAGAGATTAGAGGCTTTCAGACAGTGTTCTTTCCGCGAACTCTACGCGACTGGAACAGGAAAGGGAGTTAATGACAGTGGCACGTAAAGTGCCCTCCGCCACACAACGTTGGGTGGCTTGCGGAGTATAAATGTAGATGTAGATTGCACACTGGGTACGCACGCAGCTGTTGTCTTGGTGCCACGTTACAGCGCTGCCATCTGTTCGAGAACCCCCCATCCTTTTGTAAAATGGATCAGTCATCTGTCCCACCATTATCCTGTCCAATATAGCACCAACACAGCATTGCAGTAAGTAATATTCACACTTGTCTATAGATTCATTCACAGATGTGTGTAGCCTTGAACCCGCTCCAATTCCGTAACGATCGAAAATCGTACTCATTATCATAGGACTTTTTCGCTTTATTTTCACATGTAGAATCAACTCACAAATTGTGTAACATTTCTCGTGAATTATCCTGCGTGTCCTCCACCGCCTGTGTTACCTGTTGCCGTCTGTGAGTGCAGTTCTAAGTTGAACTTAGGCGGCGGTCACATTAATGTGATTGGACAAAATTCTTTTTCGTTATAGATAGTTGGATGCTTATGTTGATTATGATTGACTTATATTTGATTACTATCTTTCGTAATGGTCCCAGAAAGGTTGGGTGACACTGGTCACTACAAATGAAAGAGGAAACTTGGGGCGAATTTTACCTTTCGCATCGAATTGTGATGGCGATGATACCGTAGTAAGAGGCATTTTGCGTACTCCCTTGAAACCTGTGCAATTTAGTCACAAGTCTGTACGGTTTGATTTTCGTAGAGAATGCTGCATTGCATCTCCTCGATGCCTCAGCGATGGAACGGCCGTAACAGGTGTGCAGCTCTTGCGTCACACCACTGGCGTCCAAGGCCGCTTGCTGTCACGGTAACTTTATTTTCTGTATGTAGGTTTACGGAAGACTCCGGCTATGTGCCTCTCGTTGCAACAACTTTACTGTGAATGCAGAAACTCCAGGTACGCAGGACTGTGGAACTTGACATTCGTTTGCAAGTTTGTCGCGCGTCCTATGGAGAGCATATTGAATGTTTGTGAAAGATGAACGAGAATTTTTACCTTAAACGTAATCGTATACCCCCACGATGGCACGAGCATACGTGTGGAAAAAATACCATGCTAAAATCGAATGGTTCTTTTGAAAATTAAACTTTATAGTCTTATGCGTAAGTTAAAGTTTACCCCCGTTTCTGTCTTCTTTCAAGTGGAATATATAGTCTTATAAACTAGGATTGGTGTTTTTGAAGCATCCCTTAGTACAAGACATATTTGGAAGGTAACAGTCGCTTCCTCACACTCCTTATTCTAAATCTCCGCAAAATAAGCTGCGCCCGTAACCTGTGAAGGCTGAAGAATACGACCGGTATACGTTGACAACGCTCAAACCAGAATGAAGTTTTCACTCTGCAGCGGAGTGTGCGCTGATATGAAACTTCCTGGCAGATTAAAACTATGTGCCGGACCGAGACTCGAACTCGGGACCTTTGTCTTTCGCGGGCAAGTGCTCTATCAACTGAGCTACCGAAGCACGACTCACGCCCCCTCGTCACAGCTTTACTTCTGCCATTACCTTGCCTCCTACCTTCCATACTTTACAGAAGCTCTCCTGCGAAGCTTGCACAGCTAGCACTCCTGAAAGGAAGGACATTGCAGAGACATGGCTTAGTCACAGCCTGGGGGATGTTTCCAGAATGCGATTTTCACTCTGCAGGAGAGCAAGAGATCTTCTGTAAAGTTTGGAAGGTAGGAGGCGAGGTACTGGCAGAAGTAAAGCTGTGACGAGGGGGCGTGAGTCGTGCTTGAGTAGCTCAGTTAGTAGAGCACTTGAACGAGAAAGGTACAGGTCCCGAGTTCGAGTCTCGGTCCGGCACACAGTTTTAATCTGCCAGGAAGTTTCAGCGTTTAAACCGGTTTATGAAGCATACCGCAGTATCTTCTCAGTATGCTACCAATGCTACCAATTAGCATTTAGTAAATACTACAAAGTGCTTCCGCTTGTGAGCTGTGTTCCGACATTCGTCTCTTCGCAGCAAAACAACTAACCGCTGTCAGTGTGCATCGGGAGATAACCTATGCGTGTAGCGAGGGCTGTATGCGCATTCAAATTAGGGTGATACTTGGGGCTATCATTCGACCCCTGAGACAAAACATGGGAGAAAGCTAGCGAAAGTGTCTCAAAAGAGGTAAAGTTCACTCATTCGACAAGGAGTGTTATGGCACCCATCTTTAGGGACTGCCACGGCGACTTACTGGTTCACCACCTGATTCGCAACAACAAAATGAATGCAGAGAGGTGTCTTACTGTCTAGAGGAATCTGCGAACTGCTATCAAAAGTAAACGTCTTGGTCACTTACTTCATCACAATACTCGGCCTCATGCAGCTCCAATGATCCAGGCATAGATAGGAAGATATAGCTGGGAAATGTTCCTGCATCCTTCACCAGATCTTGCTCAAAGTGATTTTCACATGTCCCCCCCAACCCATAGGCCATCTTGGGGGTAAGCACTTCAACGCCGATGATGAAATCAGATCAGCGTGAATATAACACAGGACCTGACCTGGTGAAACAATGACTTTGGAGAAACATGACATTCTGTACTAAAGTAACAGAGCCAATGTCAATAAAATTGTCTCAACATGATATATTATGTATAACTTTCTGTAAAATGGGGAAGTTACTTATTGGGCGCTTCTTGTATTTCATTGTTAGGAGCTCAAAACGAATGTGCAAGAATGCAGGCAGCGTCACCTCTTGATTGCACAACAGTTCTGTCTTCCATCTTGGCTTTTATAGAATCACTGTTATTTACAT